>NC_080671.1:273282393-273594893 GCF_030247195.1 Topomyia yanbarensis
ATTCATTTAACTTATTTTATTCATTGTTTTTATTGTATACATTTTATTCATTTTTTCCAGTTTATTCATTTTGTTCAGTTTCTTCATTTTAATAATCTGACTACTTTTTCAGTTTTAATCATTTCATCCAAATAATTTATTTGATTCAATTTATTTCTTTATATTAATTTATAACATTTTATCATTATTCAATTTTTCATTTTAATCAATGCGTTTAATTCTGCTCATTTTCTTCTTTTTATTCATTTTATCACTTCAGCTCATTTTGTTTATTTGATTCGTTTGTTTTATTTATGCATTTCATTAACTTTTTTACTTTATTCATTTTGTTCATCCATTCTTTTTATTCATTTGATTCATATGATTCATATGATTCATTTGATTTATTTAATTCATTTGATTAATTTGATTCATATGATTCATGTGATTCATTTGATTCATATGATTCATATGATTCATATGATTCATATGATTCATTTGATTCATTTGATTAAATTGATTAATTTGATTAATTTGATTCATTTGATTCATTTGATTCATTTGATTCAATTGATTCATTTGATTCATTTGATTCATTTGCTTCATTTGATTCATTTGATTCATTAGATTCATTTGATTCATTTGATTCATTTAATTCATTTGATTCATTTGATTCATTTGATTCATTTTATTCATATCTTTAATTTTATGCATTTCATGTTCAGTCATTCGTTTTATTTCATTCAATTTGTTAGTATGAGTCAATTTATTCTATTAATCTTTTAACTATTTCTGAATATTATCTTAATTTTTATGTAATAACCTAATCTAATTTGATTCGTGTATATTATAATTTTGATTTCCATTAATTTTTCTACTCATTTTATGAATTTAAAAACCTATTGTTTCATTTTTTGCTTCACTTTTTTATTTCGATCGTTTTGTTGATTTCTATAATTTATTCAGTTTATTCGAGATTTTATTCGTGCAAGACTAGAAACTGTTTTCATCCCACCTCTAGTTGGGTGCCTACTTCTCGTTAGTTCTGCAAACTAATCCAATAGTGAAATGTGTAAGAAATGTTTTATCTCACTGCTAGGTGGATTAAATCGGTTTTTAACACTATGCGCACTTTTCCTTGATTTCACATTTAGTTCGTTATTTTAATTTATTTCAAATTTCATTTCTAGTGTTTTTCTATTCTTTAAATAATTTAATCCATTTTATTCATTTTCTTAGTGTTTATTTCTCCATTTTTTGTGTTTCTATAGTATACCAAGTTGGCTTTTTCCTACTATCTTTGTTTTTCATTTTGTCTGTTTGCTCCGTTTTTGTTCATTATCCAATTTCCTTTACTTTTTGTCTTTTCATCATTCCACTTTTCCAGTTTTTCAAAATTTTCCGGTTCGTCCATTTATTTTAATTTCTCTATGGTTATTTTATTCTTGTCTTTTATATACACTCCTGTAATTTTATGCATTCTTAATGTTCTATTTACTTTTTCTATTGCTTTAAATATGTCATGTTTTAAATGTTAAACAAATTTTATTATTCTTGATTTATCGAGTTTTTCTTGCATAAAAAAGTTTTATGCATTTTTTATATTAATGTTTGTATTCTTTTTAGTAGTTTTTCTTTCATTTTTATTTATTCCTAAAAAATTTCCTACTTTCTTATCGATTTTTCATTATTTTCAACATTTGTTCAATAATGTTCGAATATGTTTTTTCTAGTTACCTGTTTTCTTTTATCAATTTTTTATAGATTTTATTTTGGTTTTTCTAGATTAAACATTTTTTGACAATTGACATTAATTTGTTTGATTTTGTTGTTTGGAGCTCTTTTTTACATTCTTTTAATATTTAGTTTTCCTGTTGTTTTTCTTTTATCTATTGCCGTTGATCGCCGTTTAGATATTTTTAATTTTTGTAATCACTACATGTTTAGTCTTTCCATTTCCGTACTTTTATAAATACTATTGACAAAAATGACGCTTTTCAAAGTCACCAAAACTGTCGAAAAGGTATTTAAAAAAACTCCCACAGTAATGAATTTCAAACATTAACTTTTTTTGTACTCAGGCAATACACAGTGGTGGGGGCCCGTACGTTGGACCCCCCGGGCCCGTATTTTCTCACTGCGGCCCTGCGTATACCATATAACCTACGAGAAAGATCGTCGAGATCAGAAAATGTCTGTGTTTGTTACTCTCGAGTGGGAAACTTTAAACGACTTGGTACGTAGTACTGTCGGATTCATACTGTTCTTTCCCCATTACATCAACTGACTAAATCTACACCTTCTGTAGATATTACTTAGGGAAGGATTGTGTTCTTATACCTGCTCTTTTCTTAACCCGTGGACTCTTGCATTTGTTGAACCATTGAGGTTCCACATCGATCCGAAACTTAGAGCCAGTGAGCTCATTGCTTTGTCGCGATCAACGTGATAGTTCCTGGCAAAGAAGCTAGACACCGAATTCTCATTTGTCCAACGATGGCACGTTCTTATTTCCCCTCATCCGTTGCTTTTGCTAGCACGCTGCTTGACCCGCGTAACTTCGGACTGTCGCTAATACATTGTGTGTATTTGTGTGAGTATGAGGAGGAAGACATGGCTGAACCGATATGGAAAAACTTTGTTTCAAATGAACGGTATAGCGCTCCCACAAGCTGCTGTTAATTTTTTTACTGCACGGACTTCCGCTTTCGGAGATACAGGTTGAAGAGTGCGATCCCACAGTAAATTTCCATATAAATAGGTACTGTAATGATTATTAAAATGGGTGCAACATTCTTTGTATTTGAGGGTCTAGATCACTAATGACCAATGCAAAGTTCTTAAGTTTATGTAACACCTATTTTTCCGCAAACGCTTACTAATTTTTACAAACTTGGTTTCAAATGTAGGATACAATACCAGAAATTTCAAAAATCGAATTTGTATTTTACATGCCAAATGCCAAAAGCGAAATACATATAGGTACCAAGCGTAATAAGAATGTAGCAGACTTATTGAGCATATCCAGTTATAGAATCATAGCTTGGGTATATGAGAAAGGAACGATTGCACCACTAGGTTGATTAAAACAGGTTTTTCAAATTAGTTATAGCATATTGACCGGTTATTTTGTCATTAGAGCAATATTTGTTTAGAATCCTCCCTGTCCTTGATACAAACGGCACTCTTCTTCTTGCACCAGCAGACCATGATGACCAGGCGGAGCCTCATACATCAGTAACCAGTTCCAATGGATCGGCTTTTAGGTTCGACTTTGTGCTTTTTTGAGCTTATTTTCTACGGATCACGGACATACGATTGTTTCTTCCATCGCGTGGCAATTCGAGAAGAGATTTTTTTTTCTTTCAATAATTTCACAAGCAAGGTTTTGAAAAACCGCTTTCGATTTTACATTGGGAGAGCATTATTTTCGCAGTTGACGGCTTGACTCACAGTATATCTCAAACAGTATCTCAATATCTCTGAAGAGAACGTCAATGCAACAGCAAAGTGTTCCAATCATCACTATTCCTGTACTCATCTCAAGTATTGTTCGACAAGGCATTTTTGGTCTGCGATTTTGCTTTGATCTTGCATGATATTGCAAGATTACAACTTCGAATTTTTGACAAAATAACGGGTGAGTCAGAAGTAGCTGGACTAAACTAAAACCCTGGGTAGGTTTTCTTTATAACAAATAAGTCAAAAATCAAATGTTGGAAAATACGTTTTATGGCTCACCAAGTCTTCCTCACCAAGGTTCTTGTAGACCCGGGACTACGACACACTTCGACATCTGATGAAAGGTCTAACTAATCAAATAAGACTCATTTATCGCAAAAAAATAATGTGTTTCCAAGTGCTGAGGTTTTATGATATAATGAATATTTGCGCTCGTTTGGCATTAACTCGTTAGTCAATTGATGAGTAATACTGTTAGAGCTGTCCCAAATGTTATTATGAGCATTTGTAGCACTGCCCGTTATGAGTACAAAACAATTTCTACCGCAATATGACACAACCTTTTTAAAATCATCAAAACGCGATGGAATATGTAGCAAATTTACCGAACAATAGACGTATTTCTTGTATATGCTGTCAACAACCAGATTGACAGCAAAAATATCGTAAGTTGTTATCTCCAATATAAGACCTGTGCACTATACTCAAAAATGAATGCACTAGGTATTTCACAAGGAGTGGTCAGGCAATTTTTTTTAAATGCAATGAAAACGGGGTTTGTTAAGTTTTCAACATAATAGCATCCTTCATGAAAATACAGTCCACAACAACTAGAAGCTATCGAAAACGTAGGATAATGCTCTCCTATTTGTGTTAATTAGGGGCATGGCTACTTTTTAAACCACACCCTTTGCGAAGGAACAATCATTCATTATGTGACTATGTTTTAATTGCCACAAGGTTCTACTGTATCGATTTTGTTGGCTATTTTCGGCAAATTTGAGACTAAGAGAAACGAAAGCAATGAAATTGAAAGACGGATAGGTATTCTAGAGTGAATCAGTTATAAACTTAGAACGGAAAACTAGGATTAGGCATGCTCATATAGACATTTTCGAAAGGAAATGTGAAGAAACCTTTGCCTTCAGCTAAGTATGAGTTGGGCGTTGCACCCAAGTCTACCGCATGGCCATTGATAGAACATAACTCATCATCATGCTTTACCGCCGACGCCGGCGTTTTAATATGATTATAACGCCAAACTCCTACTTAGCAAAAGGCAAAGGATTCTGCACATTTCCTTTCGATCATGTCCATATGAGCCTGCTTAGTCCTAGTTTTCCGTTCTGATTAACTCTAGAATACCTATCCGTCTTTCAATTTCATTGCTTTCGTTTCTCTTAGTCTCAAATTTGCCGAAAATAGCCAACAAAATCGATACAGTAGAACCGAAAATAGCCAACAAAATCATACAATCATCCATTATGTTAGAGCATCGGTTGACACAGCGATGGAAATGTCAATTATGCTCCGTTTACTGTCTTATTTTAGCCTTTTGGTTTTCAGCTAGAAGTTAACTTGGGACTCCTATTTCTGCTGCCTTCTACGACGTGAGAGCAAAACTCCAGCGACACGGCATCCAGGCTGATTTAATCCAGAGAGAGATAATAGACTGTTATCTACCTCCTAATGGACAACAACCGAGAAAGTTTGTACTACTTGAATGGTATATGACACTAGATCGATTGGGATGTGAAGTTTCCCAACTAACTTTTTAAATATTTTTGGCCAAAAAACTAACAACAAGTAATTTCGACATTTCTTTCGAAAGTTCAATTTAATTGAATGCTTGTTTGTGTTTTAAAAAAAAACCCAAAACAACATGTACGTAATTGTAAATGCCCTAGTCTGGCGGTCCAATGGCTAAAGCCTTAGATGACCTTAGAAGTCACTCGGCGTATGCTCAAGCCCCAGCCAGAAGGAACTCTTAGTGATAAGTAGGGTCGCAATACTAACCCTGCAATCGCACTGTAAGATAATGTTAGTACCAAGGTATTGTTTTTGATAGTGAATTATTGAAACTCAACGATAAAGTTGTAATGGACTGTTCATGACACACAACTTGTTCTATGTAGTATGAAAATATTTAGATCAAAATACTATTCTACCGTATAACTAATCTTACTAATTTCAAAGATCTTTCTTGGTCGGTGTCCATACTTACTGGTCGGTGTCCAACTGGACATACTGGCTCCTAGTACCAGTGCATTACTTGCGGTATAAATCAGTTTCGTTAACATTTTGTCTATATAATATGATAATAAGATGGTAATAATGTATACCCTGATCAGGAGGTGAGAAATAGGAAAATCACTGGTTCCAATAGCTAGTCTGTTCTGTCGAGTCTCGACCTAGATAGACGCTTTGTGTTAGTAGAAGTAGTTCTTCAGCTCTAAACGTTTACGTTAGAATTTTTTTTTACGATTTTTAATATAACCATATTTCGCATAGTTCAAAAAACCAAACCTCATATTCATGGATTCAATACTTTTTGGTCTATCAACTGTTACTTGAAAGGAATCGTTATGTTAAAACCGATTTAATCCACCTAGCAGTGAGATGAGACATTTCTTACACATTTCACTATTGGATTAGTTTGCAGAACTAACGAGAAGTAGGCACCCAACTAGAGGTGGGATGAAAACAGTTTCTAGTCTTGCACGAATAAAATCTCGAATAAACTGAATAAATTATAGAAATCAACAAAACGATCGAAATAAAAAAGTAAAGCAAAAAATGAAACAATAGGTTTTTAAATTCATAAAATGAGTAGAAAAATTAATGGAAATCAAAATTATAATATACACGAATCAAATTAGATTAGGTTATTACATAAAAATTAAGATAATATTCAGAAATAGTTAAAAGATTAATAGAATAAATTGACTCATACTAACAAATTGAATGAAATAAAACGAATGATTGAACATGAAATGCATAAAATTAAAGATATGAATAAAATGAATCAAATGAATCAAATGAATCAAATGAATCAAATGAATCAAATGAATCAAATGAATCAAATGAATCAAATGAACCAAAAGAAGCAAATGAATCAAATGAATCAAATGAATCAACTGAATCAATTGAATCAAATGAATCAAATGAATCAAATGAATCAAATGAATCAGATGAATCAAATGAATCAAATGAATCAAATGAATGAAATGAATCAAATGAATCAAATGATTCAAATGAATCAAATTAATCAAATTAATCAAATGAATCAAATTAATCAAATGAATCAAATTAATCATATGAATCATATGAATCAAATGAATCACATGAATCACATGAATCAAATTAATCAAATGAATTAAATGAATTAAATGAATTAAATTGATTTAATTCATCCAGTGAATACAGTGAATCAAATTAATGATATGGATCAGATGAATAAAAAGAAGGGATGAACAAAATGAATAAAGTAAAAAAGTTAATGAAATGCATAAATAAAACAAACGAATCAAATAAACAAAATGAGCTGAAGTGATAAAATGAATAAAAAGAAGAAAATGAGCAGAATTAAACGCATTGATTAAAATGAAAAATTGAACAATGATAAAATGTTATAAATTAATATAAAGAAATAAATTGAATCAAATAAATTATTCGGATGAAATGATTAAAACTGAAAAAGTAGTCAGATTATTAAAAACTGGAAGAAACTGAACAAAATGAATAAACTGGAAAAAATGAATAAAATGTATACAATGAAAACAATGAATAAAATAAGTTAAATTAATGATATGAGTAAAATGCACAAAATGAATAAACTGATCAGAGTGAATCCAAAGAATGAAACAAAAAATATAAGTAAAATGAACGCAGATGAACAAAACGAATAAAAAGATGCGGAATGAAATAATTAATTAAAATGAAATGGAAATATATTTGAAGCTCAAAACATTTTTGAAAAAAGAAAATGAATAAACCGGATTGTACGAATTTGAGAACCATTGCATCAGCAAGTTTTGAAATGTTTTTGAAAATCCCATCTTCTGAGAAAAGGCTAATATATATGCAATGGACTTTCTAGGACTTCCATCGTTTTTTGGTTTCATTCTTTTTGTTTTCATGCTTCTTTACTTGACGGCGTCGTTTTAAGACTATATGGTGTTTCTACTTTATTGTTGGACCTTAATAAGTTATCAGGAACCTGGAACGTTCAATTTGCTTTGGAATTCGAAGTTTACTTTTTGGTCACATATTTTCCTGAAAAAAAGATTCATGTACAGAATAGAAATTACTGGTCCAGTATTGAATATAGTAAAGTGAGACAAGGTCATATGTGCTTTCAAGCCCCTTGAACAGAGAACGACAGAGGGAGAATGCGATTCGTGAATGAGACAGGTAAATATTTCAAAGCTTTTATTTGCATTGAAGTAAATAGTGTGAAATGTCTAGGCTATGTCGATAGCATAAAAGCCGTACATTCAGTTGAATGCAATGCAGTCTCTTTCCATTCATCCTGATAGCTTTCATATTGTTTCGTTCGAAACTCTCGTGCAGGAAATATGGATAAATAAGTCCTATACAGACCAATACTGTGAAAAAGAAATGGTTCAAACTACTCAGTATATCCAAATATGGACGACGATAAGTTAGAAGACACATTGTAGTTGCATACCCCATCGAGAGTGGGTACTTTGGGAGACTTATTTTCCTGGATCTAATTTGTGGATATTTTTTGTCTTTGATCCATTATTTTTCATGAAAGTTCGTACCAATACAACGAATGTGCAGCTGATACAACTCATGGTTCATTCGTCTGCGCAACGTTCCGTCTTCCATCTGCACGGCACCATAGATGGTTCGCAACACCTTTCGTTCGAAAACTCCAAGGGCGCGTTGGTCCTCCACGAGCATAGTCCAGGTCTCGTGGCCGTAGAGGACCACCGATCTAATCAGCGTCTTGAAGATGATCAATTTCGTGTGGCGGCGAATTATGTTCGACCGGAGCGTCCTCTGGAGTCCAAAGTAGGCACGATTTCCCGCTAAGATCCGTCTCTGAATTTCTCTGCTGTTATCATTGTCGTCGGTTACCAGTTAGCCCAAATACATGAATTCGTCGAACATCTCGATTTCGTCACCGTCAATCCGAGCTCGGGATGGGAGGTTCACATTGTCGTCTCTAGAACCTCTTACTCTCATGTATTTTGTCTTCGAAACGTTGATGGCAAGTCCAATCCTGCTGGCTTCAGCTTTCAGTCTTTGAGCATATATTTCATTCAAAATTCAATAGAGATACGAATAGTTTAAATATCGCACGTGGAATGTCTCTTTTGAAAATTTCCATCGTCAAACTTTCATATTACCCCGTTAAGCCAAATATTTTCTGATATAGCCATAAATTTCCTTAATTATAGTATAGATACAGGCTTCGAATACAATCGAATTAAAGTTGAGTTGATGTAGCAGCAGACAAAAAATAGTTTTGTTTTCTCAAACCTTCGCAATTACAATTAATAAATATTTCAGATTGGCAGAAGATCTTTTCACGCAACTTAGAAATGGATACAGAAATAGCTAGGTAGATGCGATAGAAGAGAGAGAGAGAGAGAGAGAGAGAGAGAGAGAGAGAGAGAAGAGAGAGAGAGAGAGAGAGAGAGAGAGAGAGAGAGAGAGATGATGGGGGAGGGGGGGTTGAGGAATGTCAAATGTGGGTTAATGCAGTGACATTATTTTTATAGGTATATTATTATGATATATTGATTTCTTACATTCTTATCATAAATAATGTAAGTAGTAATTTTTGCGCCATAACCGGTATAACCTAAATCTTGCAAAAGATCTAAATTTTCGCTAGATTTTTGGGCTTCAAACATACAGTTGCTTTCGATGACGCCACGAGTATAATTATATGAGAAATCATCGATGTCACTACTAGGTGAACTACTTGTTGATCTGTGTATTGATATACAATCCAACATTTACCTCATGATTGAACGCAATATCTAATCCAAGGAATAAATACTAGAACTCACTGTTTCTTTATCAACACATTATTTTGTCTTTGAAGTGAACTAATATATTGATTTTTGAGAAATAGTTAATTTATTATAAAGGTAATTCACAAAATGTTCTCAACATCGAATTCCTTGAATCACGTAGATGTGTTTTCATACCCCGAAATTCAAAATTATTTTAGTTTTGCCCCTAAAACACCAGTAAAGCAATACTCTGTATGAAACAATCTCATTTTTAATTAGTGGAAATTGGTAAGCAAGGACTAAAAATACAAAATGTTTAATATCTCCGCTGCTCGTGCACGGATTTAGACAATCTATAGCTTGTTAGAAAGGTATTTTTACAAGCTTTCTATTTGTGTGCAGTTAGTGGAACAATATTGTACTGTTCGAAAGTTATTTGCAAAAAACCTGCTGTGTTTTGACAAAATCGCCCATATCTCAGAAAGTAAACAACGTATCGAAAATCAAAAATAATAGTGTCAAATGGCAACGTTAGGCCTTTCATTTGAAACTTATTTCATTAAGATCGGTTTAGCCATTGCTAAGAAAATTACATGAAATTTTGTACATACCTACATACACACATACACACACACACATACAGACATTGTCTCAATTTGTCGAGCTGAGTCGATTGGTATATGAGACTCGGCCCTCCGGGCCTCGGAAAAAGTTTTCAAAGTTTGAGCGAATCCTATACATTTCTTTTGTAAGAAATGTAAAACCGATTTAATCCATCTAGCAGTGAGATGAGACATTTCTTACACATTTCACTATTGGATTGGTTTGCAGAACTAACGAGAAGTAGGCACCCAACTAGAGGTGGGATGAAAACAGTTTCTAGTCTTGCACGAATAAAATCTCGAATAAACTGAATAAATTATAGAAATCAACAAAACGATCGAAATAAAAAAGTAAAGCAAAAAATGAAACAATAGGTTTTTAAATTCATAAAATGAGTAGAAAAATTAATGGAAATCAAAATTATAATATACACGAATCAAATTAGATTAGGTTATTACATAAAAATTAAGATAATATTCAGAAATAGTTAAAAGATTAATAGAATAAATTGACTCATACTAACAAATTGAATGAAATAAAACGAATGACTGAACATAAAATGCATAAAATTAAAGATATGAATAAAATGAATCAAATGAATCAAATGAATCAAATGAATCAAATGAATCTAATGAATCAAATGAATCAAATGAATCAAATGAATCAAATGAAGCAAATGAATTAAATGAATCAAATGAATCAATTGAATCAAATGAATCAAATTAATCAAATGAATCAAATTAATCAAATTAATCAAATGAATCATATGAATCATATGAATCATATGAATCAAATGAATCACATGAATCACATGAATCAAATTAATCAAATGAATTAAATGAATTAAATTGATTTAATTCATCCAGTGAATACAGTGAATCAAATTAATGATATGGATCAAATGAATAAAAAGAATGGATGAACAAAATGAAAAAAGTAAAAAAGTTAATGAAAGCTGAAGTGTTAAAATGAATAAAAAGAAGAAAATGAGCAGAATTAAACGCATTGATTAAAATGAAAAATTGAACAATGATAAAATGTTATAAATTAATATAAAGAAATAAATTGAATCAAATAAATTATTTGGATGAAATGATTAAAACTGAAAAAGTAGTCAGATTGTTAAAATGAAGAAACTGAACAAAATGAATAAACTGGAAAAAATGAATAAAATGTATACAATGAAAACAATGAATAAAATAAGTTAAATGAATGATATGAGTAAAATGCACAAAATGAATAAACTGATCAGAGTGAATCCAAAGAATGAAACAAAAAATATAAGTAAAATGAACGCAGATGAACAAAACGAATAAAAAGATGCGGAATGAAATAATTAATTAAAATGAAATGGTAATATATTTGAAGCTCAAAACATTTTTGAATAAAAAAAACGAATAAACCGGATTGTACGAATTTGAGAACCATTGCATCAGCAAGTTTTGAAATGTTTTTGAAAATCCCATCTTCTGAGAAAAGGTTAATAAATATGCAATGGACTTTCTAGGACTTCCATCGTTTTTTTGGTTTTATTCTTTTTGTTTTCATGCTTCTTTACTTGACGGCGTCGTTTTAAGACTATATGGTGTTTCTTCTTTATTGTTGGACCTTAATTAGTTATCAGGAACCTGGAACGTTCAATTTGCTTTGGAATTCGAAGTTTACTTTTTGGTCACATATTTTCCTGAAAAAAAGATTCATATACAGAATAGAAATTACTGGTCCAGTATTATAACGCGCAATTGAATATAGTAAAGTGAGACAAGGTCATATGTGCTTTCAAGTCCCTTGAACAGAGAACGACAGAGGGAGAATGCGATTCGTGAATGAGACAGGTAGATATTTCAAAGCTTTTATTTGCATTGAAGTAAATAGTGTGAAATGTCTAGGCTATGTCGATAGCATAAAAGCCGTGCATTCAGTTGAATGCAATGCAGTTTCTTTCCATTCATCCTTATAGCTTTCATATTGTTTCGTTCGGAACTCTCGTGCTGGAAATATGGATAAATAAGTCCTATACAGACCAATACTGTGAAAAAGAAATGGTTCAAACTACTCAGTATATCCAAATATGGAAATATTTCAGATTGGCAGAAGATCTTTTCACGCAACTTAGAAATGGATACAGAAATAGCTAGGTAGATGCGATAAAAGAGAGAGAGAGAGAGAGAGAGAGAGAGAGAGAGAGAGAGAGAGAGAGAGAGAGGGGGAGAGAGAGAGTGATGGAGGGGGTTGAGGAATGTCAAATGTTGGTTAATGCAGTGACATTATTTTTATAGGTATATTATTATGATATATTGATTTCTTACATTCTTATCATAAATAATGTAAGCAGTAATTTTTGCGTCAAAACCGGTATAATCTAAATCTTGCAAAAGATCTAAATTTTCGCTAGATTTTTTGGGCTTCAAACATACAGTTGCTTTCGATGACGCCACGAGTATAATTATATGAGAAATCTTTGATGTCACTACTAGGTGAACTACTTGTTGATCTGTGTATTGATATACAATCCAACATTTACCTCATGATTGAACGCAATATCTAATCCAAGGAATAAATACTAGAACTCACTGTTTCTTTATCAACACATTATTTTGTCTTTGAAGTGAACTAATATGTTGATTTTTGAGAAATATTTAATTTATTATAAAGGTAATTCACAAAATGTTCTCAACATCGAATTCCTTGAATCACGTAGATGTGTTTTCATACCCCGAAATTCAAAATTATTTTAGTTTTGCCCCTAAAACACCAGTAAAGCAATACTCTGTATGAAACAATCTCATTTTTAATTAGTGGAAATTGGTAAGCAAGGACTAAAAATACAAAGTGTTTAATATCTCCGCCGCTCGTGCACGGATTTAGACAATCTATAGCTTGTTAGAAAGGTATTTTTACAAGCTTTCTATTTGTGTGCAGTGATAGTGGAACAATATTGTACTGTTCGAAAGTTATTTGCAAAAAACCTGCTGTGTTTTGACAAAATCGCCCATATCTCAGAAAGTAAACAACGTATCGAAAATCAAAAATAATAGTGTCAAATGGCAACGTTAGGCCTTTCATTTGAAACTAATTTCATTAAGATCGGTTCAGCCATTGCTGAGATAATTACATGACATTTTGTACATACATACATACACACATACACACACACACACATACAGACATTGTCTCAATTTGTCGAGCTGAGTCGATTGTTATACGAGACTCGGCCCTCCGGGCCTCGGAAAAAGTTTTCAAAGTTTGAGCGAATCCTATACATTTCATTTGTAAGAAATGTAAAACGCTTTTAATCCACCTAACAGTGTGATGAGCCATTTCTTATAACTCTTATCACTCTCTTCGGATATTACACCGTTTGAGAACATTTAGAACTTGATGCTTCGCGATGTTTTTGATAACACATACTACATGGGAAAGTGGCAGGACTCAGAGAATCGCTCAAATTAGCATAGGACAAAATCAGTGCTAGAAATCTCAAACCAAATCAATGGGAAAGCGAAAAAATGGCCCATAAAATAGACATACAAACGAATTATTGCTAATGCTCTGTTAATAAAATATCTAAATTCCTCAATCAATGCATTGTGGTGCGAAAACTGAATTTTCCTAAAGGGGTTATGTATCGATTTTTTTAATCGATTTGAAGTTTATACTTTACTCAAATTTCCAACGCGACTGAGAACTAAGAAATCAACGCTTTTTCTTGAAAAAAGCGATACTAGCAGTGACACCATTCAAAGAAAATCAACAGTGAATATTTCCGGACTTGGTTTTATTTCCTATTTAAGAACTATTGTGTTTTTACATTTCTTATAAAAGAAATGTATAAAATTCGCTCAAACTTTCAAGATTTTTTCCGAGGCCCGGAGGGCCGAGTCTTATATACCAATCGACTCAGCTCGACGATTTGGGACAATGTCTGTGTGTGTGTCTGTGTGTGTGTATGTAACGGAAAAATTCTCATTCGTGTTTCTCAGCAATGGCTGAGCCGAGCTTATCCAAACCAATTTTAAATGAAAGAACTAAAAAACAGTATGAACGCTATTAATTTGTTTTTGATTCTGATGTTTAGTTTCCAAGATATGAATGTTTGAATGCGTAAAAATGGCGTTTTTCGCAGTTTTTTTAAATTATCTGCCGAAATTGACAACATAGATTGACAATTTATATGTTTTTAGACAGCTTTAACGCATACCTTTCGAACAAGCTATAGATTGTTAAAATCGAACTATTATCAAAAGAGATATTTAACATTAAATGCGGACGAAAGATTTTTATCATTTCCCATTGCCAGAAATATGACCAAAAACATGTAATCTATTATTAACGCCAAAACGGCTTATTTTAGGTCAATTTTTTTTTGGTATTGTGCTTTTGCTGATTAATCCCCCTATGAGTGAGATATTTTCACAAATTTTCTTGGAAGTGATTATATCGAAATGATATCTTCAGCAAATTTGTAGCTCTTACTTTTGCGAATAACTTTACTACAGGCTTTAAATATCTATTTTGAATACTTTAAAAGTTATGGCTTGTTGTTTGTTGATTACTCTTTGTCGCTTATTTATTGTTCAATATAGTAATAATCCATTGAAATAAGCTAAACATTATTTCGATAAAACGAATTTTGTATTTCATTTTACTATCTACAACCGCTAGAAATAATCACCGAACACTTCCAAGTTGTCTGGAAGGAACTTGATAACTTATCAGTACTAAAATTTTCATTTGTGCGAACCTTCTGACTGCAATATTTCTAACTTATAACCATCGGATCGATCTGAAACATATCGGAAAATAAAAAGCGAAATAAATAACTCCAAGCAACGGCGTAGCCAAGAGAAGGTTTTGGGGTACACCATACAACCCTCCCTCCCCCACCACACCCAAAAAAAATATTGGATTGAAGTTGAAAATTTATTGATGCTGACTGATTTAATTCAATATTACAATAACAATTATCTGATCCGTAGATTGATAACCTGTTGTTGTAAACATCATGAGGACTTTTGATAAATTGTCGGAATGAGGTCCTGAAAAGTAACTGATCTATTGGTCTTGATTTCACAGTTGTCTAATAGCATCAATATCAAATTCCTGCCTGAAAACATTCCAATAGAAAATTCCAGAGTTCTGTAATCAATCATAATCCTCAGATTTCTTTTCAAATTGAGCTCGTTTTTGTAGATATGTACTGTGATAAGGGTCTTTATTTAATAGAAAGCGAAGTTAAAATTGATTTAATGTCTATGAAACATAGAACTGCGCACCAAAAAAATGCATAACTTTCAACATTTGCTAAAAATGTTTTTGCCTTTCTCATTCACTCTAAAATTCGTCAATCTAATCCCGACCCGGAGAGCCGTGTGTCATATGCCAATCGACTGAGTTCGTCGAGATCGGAAAATGTCTGTGTGTATGTATGTGTGTATGTGGAAAAAAAATGTGCCCTCTGTTAATCAGAGATGGCTAGACCGATTTGCACAAAGTTAGTCTCAAATGAAAGGTACAACCTTCCCATTGACTGCTATTGAATATTTTATCGATTGGACTTCCGGTTCCGGGGTTACGAGTTGAAGAGTGCAATCACACAGCAAATTCCCATATAAACTGAAATGAAAAATTTTCAAAATCAAATTTGTATTTTTGAGGCCAAATGATTTTAAAATGCATGAAACATTGAGATGTTTGACAAAAATTGACTTTTTTGGACTTTGGTACATTTTTGCCTTTCTCATATAGAAAGGTTATGCAATCACTCTAAAAATCGTCAATCATACCGGCCCGGAGGGAATATACAGTGAGGGGTTGCTACTTTAAAATTAAAACTAGTTTAAAATTTCTTAACAAGTTGAAAATTTTCGGCAGGACCCGGACCTCCCGGATCTTTCTCCATGATCCGTCGCTGGTTTCAAGCGATGTTTCAGTATCACAGTATGTTGATTCATTGTATGTATGTGCAAATCGTACTGAACATGTAATATTCATTTCCACCATTGTATTGAACATAACCAGCCATGGAATCGTAGTCTGGACAAATGAGACAAGCGCAATTGCACCACTAGGTGAATTAAAACAGGTTTTTATTTTGGGAATGCGTCGAGTTGAGACGAAAACGTAATATGATTAATAAGGAGGATAACACTTTCCGAATGTAGAGAGAAATTTATGAGAAATGACGATTTCCATTCGACTCTAGCAGGTTCTGATCGATTTTGATGAGCATTTTATTTTTGTTGTATGGCCAATTATATGTATAGGTCAAATGTTTAAAAACAGTAATTTAAGCTCAAGATAGCATCATTTTGAAACCGCCAATTTCGGAGGTTTAGTATCTTCGATGAGTTTTACAAACGTTAAAAACAGCGCATCATTTGATAAAATAATTTTGACGGTATATCGTCCAAGAAGTATTTATGGTGAATTTTCTCAGGTTAATATTCATGACTACAATAAAGTCTCAACAAATTCGGTAAAGACACGAACTCTGTTACTATTTTCTGAAAAAATAATTCTGCATAAATTTAAAACTTCAAAAAGTACGGTTTCGGAATTATGCCGTTTGGACAGTATGATCGATTTTCACCAAACCGAATTTCTGGCTACGCCGCTGACTTCAAGTAAGTAGAAACAAAGTCGTTCTACACTCGTTCACAAGAAACTTCTTCGAATGCTGAATATCTATTATAATACATTGAAACCCCGATTTTATCAGCCAAATATGAACATATGTTTGAAGGGCACTAGCAGACGAACAAGACTGAATTGAAGTAAATCCTTTCGTGAGCATGTTTTCCTTATCATGAAGATGGAAATATGCAAAAATGAAAAGTTCATCATAATTAGAAATAGTTATCAGACTACATCAAGGGACGGGAAGAATATTTTAACAGCTTCAGTTTATTATAAAGAAAAAAAAAATTGCCCGATTTAGTCAATGTCCCCATTTTGTCAGCCTAAAATACACCATGAGATTGATAAAAATGGGTCTTTATTGCATGTATTATTCACTGTGTTTCACATTAATAGGTACATTTCATTTTTGGGGATTTTTTTATTGCATCGAACTACAACAATTTTTAGGTAGCTTTCAAGGGGTTATTTTATAGACTTCTTCCAAAATTTGGCGAACCTATTCCAATTCGTATACCAATTAATTGGTATATTTAAGGGTTTATATGTGGCAGATAGAGAAAATGCTGAAATTTTCAGCTTTTTTCCCACACAATATTACGAAAGCTTATTAAACAATTTTTCCCAAAAAGTTTGTGAAAATTATAAGCTATTTGAAATTTTTTAATAGTTTAATTTTTTATTTAACTGTGATTTTTTAATAAATAGTGACCATCGCTTCACAACGTAGTCTATTTTTCATGGCTTGCGATGAGCACGATCTCTCGAATTGCTGAACTGAAAATTATGGAATAGAAATAAATTTTAGTATTCTTTACAGATTTAACTCGCCGCGTAGATAGCTCTGAATTAGACCCGCTGGTGCCCTAAGACGATTTCGCTAGATTTTCAGAGCACTGTGCACCCAGTGCATTAACGCAAGTGACGGAAGGTTATCGAAAAGATTCGTGAAAATGAAAATTCCAGTAATGATGATGATTTTCCCTAACGGTTCGTTTTCGAGAGGTTTTTATTTGTTATTTGGCATTAGGATTAGCGATAATAATTCAAATCAAGGATACTACTGGGAAGTCACCTTTAGAAAAAGTCGATGTCGAAGTAAAATTTGGAACTATGCACGCATGCACTTCAGAAATAGCGTGATATCAGAAGCTGCGATTTCCTTTCAACGTTTTTTTTTTTTGTGAAAAGAGCGATACTTACAAATGTAAACATATGGCTTTTTTCATACATGCAAATGAGGGCTTTGAAACGCAACAAATTAACCTAAAAATTTTGATTTTACTATATTGCTCTCTTAAACTACAGCAAAAAATACAACGGGCGAAACTGTATTTTTGTTTGTTTATTTAAAATTTCGCCCTCCACGCTCCATGCAAACAAACAGGGCGATACTTTTTTGCTAACAGTTTAGAGGCGAAACTGTTATTTTTGTATGTTTTTTTAAGGATTATCAAGCTGATACCAGCTGTAAATAGTAAAAATGATCGCTATTGAAAAAATACGGACGAAATCGGTGGTGCAGAACGGTAGTCATTGTAAAAAAAACGTAAGGGGGAGACTTCAATGCTGATAGGTGGGACCGAAAAAGTAAACAATCGCCAAAGGGGCGATACTATCACTTTGTCAATTTCAATAGCAAAAACAAATTTTAATTTAATAATTTCAAATACTTTATGAAGTTTTGGGTTTCGATCACTGAATCATGCAATCTAGGATGTAAAACACACAATAGTTCTTGAATAGGAAATAAAACCAAGTCTGGAAATATTCACTGTTGATTTTCTTTGAATGATATCACTGCTAGTATCGCCCTTTTCAAGAAAAAGCGTTGATTTCTAAGTTCTTAGTCGCGTTGGATATTTGAGTAAAGTATAAACTTCAAATGGATTCAAAAAAAAAAAAAAATTTGGCTCAGTACAATATATAACCCCTTTAGGAAAATTCAGTTTTCCCACCACAATATAGATATTTTATTAACAGAGCATTAACAATAATTCGTTGGTATGTCTATTTTATGGGCCATTTTTTCGCTTTCCCATTGATTTTGTTTGAGATTTCTAGCACTGATGTTGTCCTATGCTGATTTGAGTCCTGCCACTATCCCATGTAGTATGTGTTATCAAAAACATCGCGAAGCATCAAGTTCTAAATGTTCTCAAACGATATAATATCCGAAGAGAGTGATAAGAGTTATAAGAAATGTCTCATCACACTGTTAGGTGGATTAAAAGCGTTTTTACATCCTAGATTGCATGATTCAGTGATCGAAACCTAAAAATTCATGAAGTATTTGAAATTATTAAATTAAAATTTGTGTTTGCTATTGAAATTGAAAAAATGATAGTATATATAGTATATAGTCCCTTTGGCGATTGCTTACTTTTTCGGTCCCACCTATCTGCATTGAAGTATTGCCAATTGGTGGGGGCTTGGTGAAAATCGATCTTACTGTCCAAACCGCATAAATCCGAAAGGGACTTTTTGAAGTTTTAAAATTATGCAGAATTAATTTTTCAGAAAATAGTAACAGAGTTCGTGTCTTTAGCGAATTTGTTGAGACTTTATTGCAGTCATGAATATTAACCTGAGAAAATTCACCATAAATACTTCTTGGACGATATACCGTCAAAATTATTTTTATCAAATGATGCGCTGTTTAACGTTAGTAAAACTCATCGAAGATTTTTTTTATTCATTTCGTTTATTTGATAGGCACAAATGCGTTAGCTTGGCGATGCCAAATTCTTTTGTTTTTACATTTTGGATATTTTAAAACTAGGAGGTTACAATGTTGAAATATTTTTTTTTTAGAAGAGAAAAATTTTACAGCTATCTTAAGATTAGAAATAAGATTCTATATACAAGAGAGGGGGCAAAAGATTTTTTTATGAAAAAATTTTAAAACAAGGAATTCAATAGTAATAATTTTTAGGAAATATTTACAGTTATCTTAAAACTAACAATATAGTTTTGTACACAAAAGGGGGAACAAATTTTTATGAGAAAATTCGCAGGTGTTTTAAGACTAGGGATACAATTCTATTTACAAGATGGGGGACAATAGTTTTAACAAAGAGGTAAAATTACAACTATCTTAAAACTAGGAATACAGAATACAAATTTGAACTTTTTTTAGCGGAGACTTATGCTTGGTCAAGATATTCAGAGGGAGGCTGTAGAAGCAGTTGCATCAAGGACAGGGGAGAGAAAGCGTAGATGGTGACCGGGAGAGAAGAGCAAAACTTGCAACTTTCGGCCAAACGGGAGATCAGCGAAAGATTACCGCCTCAGTCTAGTAGGTCGGATTGGCGGATGGTATTCTTCGGACCCGCGGGGAATCCTTCAAAAGTCATCGGACCTTGAGTCGCTCTCGCTTCAGTTTCCGTAGTGGTAAGTGCGACGGCGGTTACATAGTTGCAGTCTGGAGCTGATCGGCCCCACAAGGCAGGAGAAAGCTTCTAAAACGAGAAATAAAAAGAGAGGGGCTAAATTGGGATATTTATCGTTTTTATGAAAGTATAAATAAGGGACATATAGGGGAAATCACGATTTGCCAGTATATCTCGGACTGGGACATTGGGTGGTCTACCTCGGGCCCGAAGGGAATCCTTTAACTGAGACCTGGTGTCCAAGTACCCGGCGCATACCCAGACAACGTGCTCGATGTCGTGATAGCCCTCGTCACAAGCGCACAAACTACTTTCCGCAAGCCCAATACGCCGCAAATGCGCATCCAAGGTATAGTGGTTGGACATAAGTCGGGACATTACACGAATAAAATCCCGACCCACATCCATCCCCCTGAACCAAGGCTTCGTTGATACCTTTGGGATAAGGGAATGTAGCCATCGTCCAAGTTCACCATTGCTCCACGAGGTTTGCCAACTGTTGAGTGTCCTCTGACGACAAATACTAAAAAAAATTCGTTGAAGCAGATTGGTCTTTCGTATATGTCACCATTTAATGCGCCCACCTTTGCTAATGAGTCGGCCTTTTCATTGCCCGGGATAGAGCAATGAAAGGGGACCCAAACAAAGGTAATTTGATAAGATTTTTCAGATAACGTACACAAGGACTCCCGTATCTTCCCCAGGAAATATGGGAATTGCTTTTTGGGCTTCATCGCACGAAGAGCCTCGATGGAGCTGAGGCTGTCCGAAATGATGAAGTAGTGATCTGTGGGCAGAGTGTCGATGATCCCAAGGGTGTACTGATTTGCAGCTAACTCTGCGACGTAAACTGAAGCGGGATCATTGAGCTTGAATGAAGCGGTGATAGTATTGTTGAAGATACCGAAGCCAGTGGACCCATCGAGATTTGATCCGTCAGTGTAGAACATTTTGTCACAGTCGACTTCTTGGAATTTATTATAAAATATATTGGAGATCACTTGCGGGCGCATATGGTCCGGGATTCCACGAATCTTTTCCTTCATGGATGTGTCGAAGAATACAGTAGAATCAGAAGTATCTAGGAAACGAACACGGTTGAGAGTATATGAAGAAGGATTAATGCTCTGTGCCATGTAGTCGAAGTACAAGGCCATAAATCGGGTTTGAGAATTAAGCTCGACGAGCCTCTCGAAGTTTTCAATCACCAACGGGTTCAGAATGTCGCATCGGATGAGCAATCGATATGAGAGTTCCCAAAATCGATTTTTTAGCGGAAGAACGCCCGCCAGCACATCGAGACTCATCGTATGGGTCGAGTGCATGCAACCCAAGGCAATGCGCAAGCAACGATACTGGATTCTCTCCAGTTTGATGAAGTGTATGTTCGCAGCGGAGCGGAAACAGAAACACCCGTACTCCATCACCGACAATATCGTTGTTTGGTATAACCTGATCAGGTCTCCTGGGTGAGCACCCCACCATGTTCCAGTTATTGTTCGGAGAAAATTGATCCTTTGTTGGCATTTCTGTTTCAGATACCTAATGTGATATCCCCAGGTACCTTTAGAGTCGAACCAGACCCCGAGATATTTAAATGTGAAAACCTGGTTGATCGTTGCACCCATTAATAGAAGCTGGAGTTGCGCCGGTCCACGCTTCCTAGAAAAAACAACCAACTCAGTTTTCTCCGTGGAGAACTCAATACCCAGCTGAAGAGCCCAAGCAGACAAATTGTCCAAGGTATTTTGTAATGGTCCTTGCAAGTCGGCAGCTTTGGGCCCTGTAACAGAGACCACGCCGTCGTCTGCAAGTTGCCTTAGCGTGCATGAATTGGCAAGACAATCTTCAATGTCATTCACGTATAAATTGTAGAGCAGGGGACTTAGACATGAGCCCTGGGGAAGACCCATGTAGCTAAATCGCGATGTTGTTAAATCGCCATGCGAAAAGTGCATGTGCTTTTCAGACAACAGGTTTAGCAAAAAGTCATTTAAAATTGGCGAAAGACCATGCTGGTGCAGCTTCTCTGACAGAATGTTGATAGAAACTGAGTCAAAAGCCCCCTTAATATCCAAGAAGACTGATGCCATCTGCTCTTTGTTAGCATAGGCTATTTGGATTTCTGTAGAAAGCAACGCAAGGCAATCGTTCGTCCCTTTGCCTTTGCGGAAGCCAAATTGTGTATCTGACAGTAAGCCATTTGCTTCAACCAATTGTCGAGGCGAAACAAGATCATTTTCTCAAACAACTTCCGAATACAGTACAGCATTGCAATCGGCCGATACGAGTTGTGGTCGGAGGCTGGTTTTCCTGGTTTTTGGATGGCGATGACCTTCACTTGCCTCCAGTCATGAGGGACAATGTTACCCTCAAGAAACTTGTTAAATAAATTCAACAAGCGCCTTTTGCAGTGTCAGGTAGATTCTTCAGCAAGTTGAATTTGATTCTGTCTAACCCTGGGGCGTTATTGTTGCATGATAAGAGAGCAAGTGAGAACTCCCGCATCGAAAACGGTGTTTTGTTCGCGGTATCGTGAGGAGACGCGGCGCGGCACGTTTTCTGTACCGGGACAGAGTCCGGACAGATCTTCTTGGCGAAAGCGAATATCCAACGGTTTGAATATTCCACGTTCTCGTTGGTACTATTACGGTTACGCATACGTCGAGCCGTACCCCAAAGAGTGCTCATCGCTGTTTCTCTCGTTAACCCGTCGACGAACCGGCGCCAATAACTGCGTTTTTTGGCTTTCATTAGACTCTTCATTCGCCTTTCTAACGACGCGTACTGTAGATAGCTAGCGGGTAACCCGTCTTCCCGGAAGGCCTTATATGCAGTGGACTTTTCCGCGTACAGCTCTGAGCACTCTTTATCCCACCACAGGGTGGGAGACCGTCCATGGGTAGTCGCGCTGGGTACTGGTTTAGTCTGAGCTTGATTCGCACTGTCGAGAATCAAGCCAGCCAAAAACCTGTACTCTTCCTCCGGAGGAAGCTCTTGAGTGGATTCGATTTTAACGGATATCGCGGTCGCGTAACTCTTCCAATCAATGTTCCGTGTGAGGTCATACGAGACATTGATTGTTTCCGATGGTCTTGAACCGTTAGCAATTGAAATCACGATAGGCGAATGATCGCTACCGTGGGAATCAGGGATCACCTTCCACTTGCAATCTAACTGTAGCGATGTCGAGCATAGCGATAAATCCAACGCGCTTGCGCGTGCTGGTGGTGTAGGAATCCGCGTCATTTCTCCCGTGTTTAAGATGGTCATGTTGAAATTGTCGCAAAGATCTTGGATTAATGTTGATCTATTATCATCATGAAGACAGCCCCATACCGTACCGTGCGAGTTAAAGTCTCCCAGAACTAGCCACGGAGCCGGTAAGGATTCCGTGATATTACAAAGCGTTCGGTGCCCAAACTCATCGAAGATGCTAAACCTCCGAAATTGGCGGTTTCAAAATGATGTTCTCTTGACCTTAAATTAATATTTTTGAACATTTGACCTATACATATAATTGGCCATACAACAAAAATCAAATGCTCATCAAAATCGATCAGAACATGCTAGAGTCGAATGGAAATCGCCATTTTTCACAAATTTCTCTCTACATTCGGAAAGTGCTTTCCTCGTTATTAATAATATTACGTTTTCGTCTCAACTCGACGCATTCCCAAAGTAAAAACCTGTTTTAATCCACCTAGTGGTGCAATTGTGCTTTTCTCACTTGTCCAGACTACGATTCCATGGCTGGTTATGTTCAATACAATGGTGGAAATGAATATTACATGTTCAGTACGATTTGCACATACGCACAATGGATCGACAGCCACGATCTTGAGATACTATGTGATACTGAAAAATCGCTTGACCGCCGCTGGTTTCAAGCGATGTTTCAGTATCACATAGTAAGATCCGGGAGGTCCGGGTCCTACCGAAAATTATCAACTTGTTAAGAAATTTAAAACTAGTTTTAATTTTAAAGTAGCAACCTCTCACTGCATACTCCCTCCGGGCCGGTATGATTGACGATTTTTAGAGTGATTGCATAACCTTTCTATATGAGAAAGACAAAAATGTACCAAAGTCCAAAAAAATCAATTTTTGTCAAACATTATTTTTTCGAGTTTACAACAAATCTCAATGTTTCATGCATTATAAAGTCATTCGGCATCAAAAATACAAATTTGATTTTGAAATTTTTTCATTTCAATTTATATGGCAATTTTCTGTGTGATTGCACTCTTCAACTCGTAACTCCGGAACCGGAAGTCCAATCAATAAAAAAAATCAATAACAGCCGATGGGAAATTTGTACCTTTCATTTGAGACTAACTTTGTGCAAATCGATCCAGCCATCTCTGTTTAACAGAGGTCACATTTTTTTCCCCATACACACATACATACACACAGATATTTTCCGATCTCGACGAACTCAGTCGATTGGCATATGACACTCGGCCCTCCCGGTCGGGATTAGATTGACGAATTTTAGAGTGAATGAGAAAGGCAAAAACATTTTTAGCAAATGTTGAAATTTATGAATTTTTTTGGTGAGCAGTTCTATGTTTCATAGACATTAAATCAATTTTAACTTCGCTTTCTGTTAAATAAAGACCCTTATTACAGTACATCTCTACAAAAGCGAGCTCAATTTGAAAAGAAATCTGAGGATTACGATTAATTACAGAACTCTGGAATTTTCTATTGGAATGTTTTCAGGCAGGAATTTGATATTGATGCTATTAGACAACTGTGAAATCAAGACCAATAGATCAGTTACATATCAGGACCCCATTCCGTCAATTTATCAAAAGTCCTCATGATGTTTACATCAACAGGTTATCAATGTACGGATCAGATAATTGTTATTGTAATATTGAATTAAATCTGTCAGCATCAATAAATTCTCTACTTCAATCCAATTTTTTTTTGTGAGGTGGGGGGGGGGGGAGTTGTATGGTGTTAAACCCCAAAACCTTCTCTTGGCTACGCCGTTACTTGGAGTTATTTACTTCGCTTTCATTTTCCGATATGTTTCAGGTCGATCCGATGGTTATAAGTTAGAAAAATTGCAGTCAGAAGGTTTGTACAAATGAACCTTTTTGCACCGATAAGTTATCAAGTTCCTTCCAGACAACTTGGAATTGTTGGGTGATTATTTCTAGCGGTTGTAGATAGAAAAATGAAATACAAAATTCGTTTTATCGAAATAATGTTTGGCTTATTTCAATGGATTATTACAGTATTGAACAATAAATAGGCGTCAAAAGGTAATCCACAAACAACAAGCCATAACTTTTAAAGTATTCAAAATAGCTATTTGAAATCTTCAGTAAAGTTATTCGCAAAAGTAAGAGCTACAAATTTGCTGAAGCCATCATTTCGATTTAATCACTTCCAAGAAAATTTGTGAAAATATCTCACTCACAGGGAGATTAATCAGTAAAAGCACAATATCAAAACAAAGGGCGTATTTCCTCCATTATATTCTCCGAAGATACTATTGACCTAAAATAAGCCGTGTTGGCGTTAATAATAGATTACATGTTTTTGGTCATATTTCTGGCAATGGGAAATGATAAAAATCTTTCGTCCGCATTTAATGTTAAATATCTCTTTTGGTAATGGTCCGATTTCAACAATCTATAGCTCTATAGCTTGTATAGCTGTCTAAAAACATATAAAGTGTTAATCTATGTTGTCAATGATAAAAAGAAAAAGAAGCCCGACGGGGGCCTTAATGTCTTCAGCAAAATTTTGGGGAGTGTTATTACAAACCACTTTGGTGAAAACATGAAGGCTCCGTGTGTTCAGGGTATCAACATATTTTAGGCTATTTGTACCTTTAAAATAAATTATTATGATTTTATTGTTTATGATCTTCTACTATTTATAAACAATAAATATACATTTTTCCAAAGCTGGAGTTTGTGAAGCTCGCAATAAAAAAATGTTTAAGATAAAAAAATAGATTGAGGAACATTTCGTAAATATCATTTTAAAACTAGATATACTCCATACACGTAGTGTTTATTCCTGCAAATAAAGTTGTTTTAAATGATACTCTCAACATATTCGCTAAACAAACGAACTGTTATTATTTTTTGATAAATTAATTCTCCATAATTTTAAAACATCAGATATGACGGTTTCGGAATTATGCCATTTGGAGATTAAGTTCGATTTTCACCAAACCCCCAACAAACCGAATTTCTAGCTACGCTGCTGACCCTAAGTAAGTAGAAACAAAGTCGTTCTACACTCGTCCACAAGAAACTTCTTCGAATACTCACTATTTATTACAATACAGTGATGACCCCATTTGATTAGCCTCGGATTTTATCAGTCTGATATGAAAATATGTTTGATGAGCTCTAGCAGACGAACAAGGCTGAATTTGAGTAAACCTTTTCTTGATCATATTTTTATTACCTTCACTGAAAACCATTCGATGACGAAAATAGCAAAACAAATTCTTGTTTTCCCAATTAGTTGAATTCAACAGAAAAATGAAAAACGTAACTAAATTTTCTTTTAATTTTGCAAGATTCTCAAATAATAGTTATTAAAAATTATTATTGATTTTGATTCAAGACGCACATCATACGAAATGACAGCAAAGTAGTCAAGATACACACCTTACTGAAATACATCAAGGTAGCGACAGCAATTATGTTCATACATACTGGGCTTAACGGTTATGCACGTAGGTAGTTGTCTCAGCTTGGAAAGCTTGTTTTAGTCTGGACGCAATTACCTGAACCAGTATGCAAAAAAAAAACAGAAATTCAGCTGACCTCATTTTGGTTTTACCTGGTTTTTCTTTAAAAACGATTTTAATCCACCTAACAGTGTGATGAGACATTTCTTATAACTCTTATCACTCTCTTCGGATATTATATCGTTTGAGAACATTTAGATCATGATGCTTCGCGATGTTTTTGATAACACGTACTACATGGGATAGTGGCAGGACTCAGAGAATCGCTCAAATCAGCATAGGACAACATCAGTGCTAGAAATCTCAAACCAAATCAATGGGAAAGCGAAAAAATAGCCCATAAAATAGACATACCAACGAAGTATTGTTAATGCTCTGTTAATAAAATATCTATATTGTGGTGGGAAAACTGAATTTTCCTAAAGGGGTTATATATTGTACTGAGCCAAATTTTTTTTTTTTTTGAATCCATTTGAAGTTTATACTTTACTCAAATATCCAACGCGACTAAGAACTTAGAAATCAACGCTTTTTCTTGAAAAGGGCGATACTAGCAGTGATATCATTCAAAGAAAATCAACAGTGAATATTTCCAGACTTGGTTTTATTTCCTATTCAAGAACTATTGTGTGTTTTACATCCTAGATTGCATGATTCAGTGATCGAAACCCAAAACTTCATAAAGTATTTGAAATTATTAAATTAAAATTTGTTTTTGCTATTGAAATTGACAAAGTGGTAGTATCGCCCCTGGCGATTGTTTACTTTTTCGGTCCCACCTATCAGCATTGAAGTATCGTCCTTACTTTTTTTACAATAACTACCGTTCTGCATCACCGATTTCGTCCGTGTTTTTTCAATAGAGATCATTGTTACTATTTACAGCTGGTATCAGCTTGATAATCCTAAAAAAACGAAAATAACAGTTTCGCCTCTAAACTGCTAGCAAAAAAAGTATCGCCCTGTTTGTTTGCATGGAGCGTGGAGGGCGAAACTTTAAATAAACAAAAATATGGTTTCGCCCGTTGTATTTTTTGCTGTAGTTTAAGAAAGCAATATCGTAGAATCCAAATTTTTAGGTTAATTTGTTGCGTTTCAAAGCCCTCATTCGCATGTATGAACAAAGCCTTATGTTTACATTTTTAAGTATCGCCCTTTTCACAAAAAAGCGTTGAAATGAAATCGCAGCTCTTGATATCACGCTATCTCTGAAGTGCATGCGTGCATAGTTCCGAATTTTACTTCGACATCGACTTTTTCTAAAGGTGACTTCCCAGTAGTATCCTTGATTTGAATTATTATCGCCAATCCTAATGCGAAAGAACAAATAAAAACCTCTCCAAAACGAACCGTTTGGGAAAATCATCATCATTACTGGAATTTTTATTTTCACGAATCTTTTCGATAACCTTCCGTCACTTGCGTTAATGCACTGGGTGCACAGTGCTCTGAAAATCTAGCGAAATCGTCTTAGGGCACCAGCGGGTCTAATTCAGAGCTATCTGCGCGGCGAGTTAAAT
The DNA here is from genome assembly GCF_030247195.1 of Topomyia yanbarensis. Lineage (NCBI taxonomy): Eukaryota > Metazoa > Arthropoda > Insecta > Diptera > Culicidae > Topomyia > Topomyia yanbarensis. Next base: position 273,310,709 of record NC_080671.1, read on the forward strand.
CTGAAAAGAATATTAAAAATCAATTTCTATTCCATAATTTTCAGTTCAGCAATTCGAGAGATCGTGCTCACCGCAAGCCATGAAAAATAGACTACGTTGTGAAGTGATGGTCACTATTTATTAAAAAAAATCACGGTTAAATAAAAAATAAAAGTATTAAAAAAATTCAAATAGTTTATAATTTTCACAAACTTCTTAGGAAAAATTGTTTAATAAGCTTTCGTAATATTGTGTAAGAAAAAAGCTGAAAATTTCAGTATTTTCTCTATCTGCAACATATAAACCCTTAAGTATACCAATTAATTGGTATACAAATTGGAATAGGTTCGCCAAATTTTGGAACAAATCTAAAAAATAACTCCTCGAAAACTACTTAAAAATTGTTGTAATTCGATGCAATAAAAATCCCCAAAAATGAAATGTACCTATTAATGTGAAACACAGTGAATAATACATATAATAAAGACCCATTTTATCAGTCTCATGGTGTGTTTTAAGCTGACAAAATGAGGACATTGACTAAATCGGGCAATTTTTTTCTTTATAATAAACTGAAACTGTTAAAATATTCTTCCCGTCCCTTGATGTAGTCTGATAACTATTTCTGATTATGATGAACTTTTCATTTTTGCATATTTCCATCTTCATGATAAGGAAAACATGCTCAAGAAAAGATTTACTTCAATTCAGTCTTGTTCGTCTGCTAGTGCCCTTCAAACATATGTTCATATTTGGCTGATAAAATCGGGGTTTCAATGTATTATAATAGATATTCAGCATTCGAAGAAGTTTCTTGTGAACGAGTGTAGAACGACTTTGTTTCTACTTACTTGAAGTCAGCGGCGTAGCCAGAAATTCGGTTTGGTGAAAATCGATCATACTGTCCAAACGGCATAATTCCGAAACCGTACTTTTTGAAGTTTTAAATTTATGCAGAATTATTTTTTCAGAAAATAGTAACAGAGTTCGTGTCTTTACCGAATTTGTTGAGACTTTATTGTAGTCATGAATATTAACCTGAGAAAATTCACCATAAATACTTCTTGGACGATATACCGTCAAAATTATTTTATCAAATGATGCGCTGTTTAACGTTTGTAAAACTCATCGAAGAACCTAAACCTCCGAAATTGGCGGTTTCAAAATGATGCTATCTTGAGCTTAAATTACTGTTTTTAAACATTTGACCTATACATATAATTGGCCATACAACAAAAATAAAATGCTCATCAAAATCGATCTAGAGTCGAATGGAAATCGTCATTTCTCATAAATTTCTCTCTACATTCGGAAAGTGTTATCCTCCTTATTAATCATATTACGTTTTCGTCTCAACTCGACGCATTCCCAAAATAAAAACCTGTTTTAATTCACCTAGTGGTGCAATTGTGCTTGTCTCATTTGTCCAGACTACGATTCCATGGCTGGTTATGTTCAATACAATGGTGGAAATGAATATTACATGTTCAGTACGATTTGCACATACATACAATGGATCGACAGCCACGATCTTGAGATACTATGTGATACTGAAATATCGCTTGAAACCAGCGGCGGATCATGGAGAAAGATCCGGGAGGTCCAGGTCCTGCCGAAAATTTTCAACTTGTTAAGAAATTTTAAACTAGTTTTAATTTTAAAGTAGCAACCCCTCACTGCATACTCCCTCCGGGCCGGTATGATTGACGATTTTTAGAGTGATTGCATAACCTTTCTATATGAGAAAGGCAAAAATGTACCAAAGTCCAAAAAAATCAATTTTTGTCAAACATTATTTTTCTCGGGTTTACATCAAATCGAAATGTTTCATGCATTATAAAGTCATTTGGCATCAAAAATACAAATTTGATTTTGAAAATTTTTCATTTCAGTTCATATGGGAATTTGCTGTGTGATTGAATTCTTCAACTCGTAACTCCGGAACCGGATGTCCAATAAAAAAAATTCAATTGCAGCCGATGGGAAGGTTGTACCTTTCATTTGAGACTAACTTTGTGCAAATCGGTCCAGCCATCTCTGATTAACAGAGGTCACATTTTTTTCCACATACACACATACATACACACAGACATTTTCCGATCTCGACGAACTGAGTCGATTGGCATATGACACTCGGCCCTCCCGGTCGGGATTAGATTGACGAATTTTAGAGTGAATGAGAAAGGCAAAAACATTTTTAGCAAATGTTGAAAGTTATGCATTTTTTTGGTGCGCAGTTCTATGTTTCATAGACATTAAATCAATTTTAACTTCGCTTTCTATTAAATAAAGACACTTATTACAGTACATCTCTACAAAAACGAGCTCAATTTGAAAAGAGGATTATGATTGATTACAGAACTCTGGAATTTTCTATTGGAATGTTTTCAGGCAGGAATTTGATATTGATGCTATTAGACAACTGTGAAATCAAGACCAATAGATCAGTTACATATCAGGACCCCATTCCGACAATTTATCAAAAGTCCTCATGATGTTTACAACAACAGGTTATCGATGTACGGATCAGGTAATTAGTATTGTAATATTGAATTAAATCAGTCAGCATCAATAAATTTTCAACTTCAATTCAATTTTTTTTTGTGAGGTGGGGGGGAGGGTTTATGGTGTTAAACCCCAAAACCTTCTCTTGGCTACGCCGTTGCTTGGAGTTATTTACTTCGCTTTCATTTTCCGATATGTTTCAGATCGATCCGATGGTAATAAGTTAGAAAAATTGCAGTCAGAAGGTTCGCGCAAATGAACATTTTTGCACCGATAAGTTATCAAGTTCCTCCCAGACAACTTGGAAGTGTTCGGTGATTATTTCTAGCTGTCGCAGATAGAAAAATGAAATACAAAAATTCGTTTTATCGAATAAAGTTTGGCTTATTTCAATGGATTATTACTATATTGAACAATAAATAGGCGACAAAGAGTAACCCACAAACAAGAAGCCATAACTTTTAAAGTATTCAAAATAGATATTTGAAGTCTTCAGTAAAGTTATTCGCAAAAGTAAGAGCTACAAATTTGCTGAAGACATCATTTGGATATAATCACTTCCAAGGAAATTTGTGAAAATATCTCACTCACAGGGGGATTAATCAGCAAAAGCACAATAACAAAAGTAAGAACATATTGCCTCCATTATATTCTCCGAAGATACTATTGACCTAAAATAAGCCGTGTTGGCGTTAATAATAGATTACATGTTTTTGGTCATATTTCTGGCAATGGGAAATGATAAAAATCTTTCGTCCGCATTTAATGTTAAATATCTCTTTTGATAATAGTCCGATTTCAACAATCTATAGCTTGTTCGAAAGGTATTCGTTAAAGCTGTCTAAAAACATATAAATTGGTAATCTATATTGTCAATTTCGGCAGATAATTTAAAAAAAATGCAAAAAACGCCATTTTTACGCATTCAAGCATTCATATCTTGGAAACTAAACATCAGAATCAAAAACAAATCAATAGCTTTCATACTGTTTTTTAGTTCTTTCATTTAAAATTGGTTTGGATAAGATCGGTTCAGCCATTGCTGAGAAACACGAATGAGAATTTGTCCGTTACATACACACACACACACACACAGACACACACACACACACAGGCATTGTCCCAAATCGTCGAGCTGAGTCGATTGGTATATAAGACTCGGCCCTTCGGGCCTCGGAAAAAATCTTGAAAGTTTGAGCGAATTCTATACATTTCTTTTATAAGAAATGTAAAACATTTCAATAAACGGATGATTTGGATTGACATTTTTTTCAATACATGTATACTGAAGTATTGCCGAAAATTGTCAAAATCATTCTATTTCGGATTTAGTCGATTATATAGTAATATGTAATATGATAATTATTTTTTATCTCTTGAGATTCCAACTAGATGTGGAATAAGCTTGAAGTTTTTTTGTAGTGCTGGCTGACTAAATAGAAAAGAAATAAAAATTATACCTTTCATCTAAAATTGAAATCATCAATTAATAACCAACAATCCTTAATTACCTTTGGCTATTTCGTCTTATTTGAGAGTGCAGTTTATAAGAAGATAACATTATGAGAAACATAACTCTATATTATATTTACGTGTGAATTACTGGCATAGGGAGTATTTCAACAATTTAATTCCATACCTTCATCAGTCGGTAGGTGAAACAAAATGTTTTAAATATCCTATGTTGTATTTTACGATGAAGCAGTTTAATTCAACAATGAGATTAGTTGAATTTCAGTCGTTTGTGTCTTGGCTGAAAAGGTAGTGCAACGGCATATGCAATTGTGTCTGGACTAAAACAAGCGTTACAAGCTGAGTCAAGCGTTTCAAGCTTTAGCTCAGGTAGGCTTTTTAAGTTTTGTGCTAGGCTGAAACGTTCGTGTTCAGACTGAAACTGACAGCATCAAACCAACAGCGTTGAATTATTGTTTCAACAAAAACTTAATTCACCCAACTAGACGAAACCAAAAACTCAACTAATTTTTTAGTTGAAATTGTGATGAATCGGTTTTCTGTGTTAAAGATGCAAAAATAAAAAAAAAATTAATTTGCGCTGGAAGGCCCCCTTGAAAGAAATTTATATTATATAATCAGATATAGCCATCAGACTAGATCAAGGGAAGGGAAGAATATTTTAACAGCTTCAGTTTATTATAAAGAAGGAAAGAAATATGTCCGGATTTAGTCAATGTCAGCATAAAACATACCATGAGGCTAATAAAAACGGGGCTTTACTGTATTTATTATTCACTGTGTCCCACATTAATAGGTACATCCCATTTTCTGAGGATATTTTCTTTCAATTGCATCGAAGTACACCAATTTTTTGTTAGTTTTCAAGGGGTTGTTTTATTGACTTCTTTCAATATTTTGGTTAATCTATTCCTATTCATGCGATAGCTTATGTTATAAGGACTTCCTAAATTAATTGGTATACTTAAGGGCTTATATGTTGCGGATTGAGAAAATACCGAAATTTTCAGCTTTTTTTCTACACAATATTACAAAAGCTTATTAAACAACTTTCCCTAATAAGGATGTAAAAATTAAAAAGTATTTGAGAACTATTGATAGCTTTAGTCGCTCCACAACGCAGTTTTATCATGACTTGCGGTGAGCACGATTTCTCGAATTGCTGAACTGAAAATTATGGAATAGAAGTTAGTCTTTAGAATTCTTTACAGATTTACCCCACCGAAAAGCGCGCAAATGGCTCGGAATGAGACCCGCTGGTGCCCTGAGATAATTTCGTTAGATCACAGACTAACAGACATAACACTATGAGGGAATTCCCTCAAAAAACATCGATCCGACAATTTTCCCAGAACACTAGCTCCACCTTTTATTCACAATCCCAAACACTCATTTACTGCTGGGTTACCCCTCAGGTTTGGGAACAATTTTTCACTAGTGGTCTATCCCCCATATGCTTGTTCATATATCAGTGGCGCCATAATTTCAAATGTGGCCACAGTCCCAACTACACATATATTTAAAATGACCATTAAAGCGGGCGAAGCTTTGTTTTTGAGTGTTATGTCTGTTAGTCTGTGGTTAGATTTTCAGAGCAGCGTGCACCCAGTGCACTAACACAAATAACGGAAGGATTCCGAAAAGTTTCGTGGAAACGAAAATTCCAGTGATGATGATTTTCTTTAACGGGTTTCGAGAGTTTTTAATTTGTTCTTTGGCATTAGTATGAGCGATAATAATTCAAATTAAAGATGCTACTGGGAAGTCACTTTTAGAAAAAGTCGAAATCGAAGTAAAGTTTGAACTATGCTCGCATGCACTTCAGAGGTAGCGTGATATCGAGAGCTACAATTTCAGTTTTTAGTTCTCTGCATGTGTTATCAAAAACATCGCGAAACATAAAGTTCTAAATACTCTCAATCGATAAAATATCAGAAGAGAGTAATAAGAGTTATAAGAAATGTCTCATCACACTGTTAGGTGGATTAAAAACGTTTTTCAATGATAAATCAATGAATGTTATGTTATTAAATTGCAACACGAAGAAAAATGAATTCAATGTCAATCTTGGAATGTCAAAACCACGAGCAGTAGCACGTAAACATTTTCCTATTTGCATCGGAGCAATTGCTCGACGAATACTATATTTATCCCGTTTTTGAGTCTTTCGTTTGTAATTATCACCATTGTGCGAAAAAGTAATAAAAGCACTTTATCATTATGCTAAAAAATAATGAAAAAAACCGATTTAATCCACCTAGCAGTGAGATGAGACATTTCTTACACATTTCACTATTGGATTAGTTTGCAGAACTAACGAGAAGTAGGCACCCAACTAGAGGTGGGATGAAAACAGTTTCTAGTCTTGCACGAATAAAATCTCGAATAAACTGAATAAATTATAGAAATCAACAAAACGATCGAAATAAAAAAAACCGATTTAATCCACCTAGCAGTGAGATGAGACATTTCTTACACATTTCACTATTGGATTAGTTTGCAGAACTAACGAGAAGTAGGCACCCAACTAGAGGTGGGATGAAAACAGTTTCTAGTCTTGCACGAATAAAATCTCGAATAAACTGAATAAATTATAGAAATCAACAAAACGATCGATATAAAAAAGTAAAGCAAAAAATGAAACAATAGATTTTTAAATTCATAAAATGAGTAGAAAAATTAATGGAAATCAAAATTATAATATACACGAATCAAATTAGATTAGGTTATTACATAAAAATTAAGATAATATTCAGAAATAGTTAAAAGATTAATAGAATAAATTGACTCATACTAACAAATTGAATGAAATAAAACGAATGACTGAACATGAAATGCATAAAATTAAAGATATGAATAAAATGAATCAAATGAATCAAATCAGTCGAGATAGAAGTCTTTTGTCATCGGTCCGTACACTCTATAGCGACAAATAGTGTTAATCCGCGTTCAAGGTTATTTGCACACTCTACGCCTAGTTGAGGTTTCAGTATTGTGAAGTAGAATACTTCTAACGTTTCAATATGGGGTCCCGTTTCAAAAATTTCAGTTGAGAAATTTTCCCAGGTTTGAAATGCGAATGTCTTCCATTCTACTGGACGAAATCGCAATATTTTTGCACTATCTGATCGGAAATTTGTGCACGTATTTCGTATTAAATTTCGTAATTAGTGCGACTACTATAAATAAACCAAAACTAGGATTTTTAAAAAATCCTTCGGAAACAGCGAGGAAAATGCGCAATTTGCCAGCATATCCCACGCAGAGCCGTCAAAAAGGGGCATGTAAGCGTTTCATTACATACGGGAATATTATATATACAGGTCGCGCGAGCTTGTTTTGTATCAGTAGGTGCTCACTTACCACACGAGCAACATGTTCGTCCGGACGGTACAATGAGCGGTATCATGTTTGCGTTCCCGTATCAAGCGTCATCGCAAGGTTCTTCGTGATAAAATCCAGGGAATCACAAAATCCGCCATTCGGCGTCTGGCTCGTCGTGGTGGTGTAAAATGCATCTCCGATTTAATCTACGAATGCTGATGGTGTGCAGGAAAATGTCATCCGAGATGCCGTGACATACACTGAACACGTCAAGCGCAAAACCGCAATGAATGTCGTCTATACTCTGAAGCGGCAGGGACGCACTTTGTATGGATTTGGAAGTTGAAAAGGTAGAACTCACTTGTATCATTATAAAAAAGGCCCTTTTCAGGGCCACCAAAATCATTTCAAAGAATAAGTTTGCATTTTCTGTTTCATGGACTGTTTCTCCTTGGAGAGCTATTTGGGTTAAACCCTAAATTATGATTTATTTCAGTACGCAAATTGCAAATATGGTCAGAAACAAACTGGAGTGAAGTGGAAAACATTTTTACTAGGCGCATTCAAAAAAGGTTTCAATTCTCAAACATTTTACCAAGGTGCCGTATTACATTACTCTCTTTACCCTGAGTGTTCGATAATCTCCGTAGTGGAAACACAATTTCAATTTTGTTCTTTATCAAAAATATGTGGTCGACCAACCAAGGGGTGGAGCTACGACGACCACATATTGAGGACAACACAAAAAAGGACGAGCTTACATTGTGCTATAGTCAGATATAAAAACTCTGCATGCTGTTGCTCACGCTCAGTTCGTTTCCAGCATCAGCATACAGCAGTTCGTTTGCAGCATCTTCCGCAAAATTCAAACCGCCGTCCGTTTGCTGCTGTCAGAAGAGTTGGCCAAGCACGCCGTCTTCGATGGCACCAAAACTGTTACCATATACACCAGCACCAAGTAAATTTCGAACACTGCCCAATGAAAAGGCCCTTTTCAGGGCCATCAATTTATCGACAAAGAATGAAATTGAAGTTTTGTTATTACAAGCATCAGCTTGTCAAGAGCGTTGAATGGTAAGTGAGCCACTTGTGAACAATACCGTCGCTTTCACGAGAATGGCACAAAATCAAAAGTTATTTGTGATTTACAGACAGTTTAGTGTAATGATTCAATTTACAAAAATCGAACGTTTTCTAACGTTTCGATATAGGTGCTCCGTTTCAAAATTTTCAGCCAGAATGCTGCCTGTTTTTTCAAAGGTTTTCATTCAATACAACAGCAGATTTTCACTGCTGTTGTATTGAATGAAAACCTTCGATTTTTGCGCTGATTGGAAATAGTTGTGACTAATTCTGTAGAATGTACAATTACTGAAATAACGGATTTTGTGAAAGCAGTGGTTGGTCCATACAATTCGATTCCAAGCGAGCCAGACTAGTTTTCGTTGGAAGGTCCACCTCTGACAATAGAAGTAAACTATTTTATTTTGAATTCAACTACAACTTCCTTGAAAACAGCACAGCTAAAAAACTTTTGGGAAAAATGCGCAAACCTAAATTTTCCACTATAATGGAAACTGCCTGTGCCCAGCCGCACAGCATCATCAAGATTGATAGTAATTCAAGCCGGAAGGAAAGAGGTTGTAAGGCAATGGGAAACGAAAATTTCATTTATATCTTACTGGAATATAATTGGCTGGTCCTGAAAAGAACTTGTTGGTTTGTGGTTTATTTTGGGTCACAATTTAGGCCTGCTCGATTGCTGATAGCTGTGAATATCTCGCAGGGCGACAGTTTCTGTTCAGTAGTGATGAGGCTTCCTAACGCCAACCGTGACTGGGGCACTTTTACACGGCCTTCGTTGCTTACTGCTTGCGGGGAGGCTTTCCTCCGGTGGATTTACGAACGGTATGTTTGGTACGGGCCATTTATCAACAAAGAATCGAATTGAAATTTTGTTATTACAAGCATCCGAAAGTAGCTTGCCAAGAGCGTTTGATGGCAAGTGAGCTACTTGTGAACAATATCGTAGATTTCACGTAGAATGACACAAAATTAAAAGTTATCATTTGTGTGTTTGTTTACAGTTTCGTGTTTACTAGGCGCATTCAAAAAAGGATTCAATTCTCAAACATTTTACCAAGGTGCCGTATTAGATTACTCTTTTTACCCTGAGTGTTCGATAACCTCCGTATTGGAAACACAATTTCAAATTTGTTCTTTATCAAAAATATGTGGTCGAGCAACAAAGGGGTGGAGCTACGAAGAACACATATTGAGGACAACACAAAAAAGGACGAGCTTACATTGTGCTGTAGTCAGGTATAAAAACTCAGCATGCTGTTGTTCACGATCAGTTCGTTTGCAGCATCAGCATGCAGCAGTTCGTTTGCAGCATCTCCCGCAAAATTCAAACCGCCGTCCGTTTGCTGCTGTCAGAAGAGTTGGCCAAGCACGCCGTCTTCGCTGGCACCAAAACTGTTACCATATACACCAGCTCCAAGTAAATTCGGAACACTGTCCAAACAACAGGCCCTTTTCAGGGCCATCAATTTATCGACAAAGAATCGAATTGAAATTTTATTACAAGCATCAGAAAGTGGCTTGCCAAGAGCGTTGGATGGTAAGTGAGCCACTTGTGAACAATATCGTCGCTTTCAAGTAGAATGGCACAAAATAAAAAAGATATTTGTGTGATTTGTAGACAGGTTAGTGTAATGATTCAATTTACAAAAATGTAGAATGTTCAATTACTGAAAATAACAGATTTTGTGAAAGCAGTGGTTGGTCCATACAATTCGATTCCAAGCGAGCCAAACTAGTTTTCGTTGGAAGGTCCATCTCTGACAATAGAAATAAACTATTTTATTTTGAATTCAACTACAACTTCCTTGAAAACAGCACAGCTAAAAAACTTTTGGGAAAAACGCGCAAACCTAAATTTTCCACCATAATAAAAACTAGTGCCCCCACCGCACAGCATCATCAAGATTGATAGTTATTCAAGCCGGGTGGAAAGGGGGAGGGAGGTTGTAAGGCAATGGAAAATTTCATTTATAATAAGAATACTTTATAATTGGCTGGTCCTGCAAACAACTTGTTGGTTTGTGGTTTATTTTGGATCACAATTTAGGCCCGCTCGATTTCTGATAGCTGTGAATTTTTCGCAGGGCGACTGTTTCTGTTCGGTAGCGATGAGGCTCTTAACGCCAACCATGACTGGGGCACTTTTACACGGCCTTCGTTGCCAACCAGCCCCCTGTCAAGGACGACGTCTCTGTACAGCCAGCATCACTGCCATGAAAGGCAAAACATTGATTTTGAACCAAATGATTAGAAGCTGTATTTAGTTACAAAATGTCGATTAAATTAAATTATTAAATCATCCCACAAGATGCAAAACGTCGTGTGGAATGCTTGAATATCGAGCATAGTGCCGAACATAATTCTTTGTTTGGGGCTTTATAGCTATAACGCCCCATATATGTCGGTCGCTGTCAAACTCCATATGATGGTATAGGGTTGCCAGGGGGCTGTTGCCAATTGCTTGCGGGGAGCCTTTCCTCCGGTGGACTTACGAGCGGTTTGTTTGGTACAGGCCATGTAGCGAAAAATGCTGATCTGCTACTTCTCTGATGCTGGTAGTAGGACGACGGTCAAACGCTCGTTTGCGTGCCTTCATTCATAAAAGTTCAACAATATTTTCAAAGAATGTTGCAAATTGTCAACTTGACAATTCCAAAAATACTCCAAATAAACTATGAATGTGTTAAAGTCGACAAAATCGCATAGAAATTGCTTATTCCAGAGCAGAATTTACCGGTCTAAAGTGTATTCTACTTCACTCCGGTTATGTCTCTGACATTACCCACCCATCTTTTTTTTTCCCTTCTTTTGTGTTTCTGTTTCTGTACCGTTAGCCGGTCAGTGAAGTGAAGCAGTGTTATTCTAGTAAGCCGTCTGGATACCGTTACCTACACAAGCTAAGTATTAGTTTTCGTTTCCCCCTTCTTGGTTGTCTTAATAACGTGCACTGGGCAATAGGCCCGTGCAAAAATGACTTCCCCTGACGGCGGTTCGTCTCAAGGTGAGATGGACGTCGAAACAAAATCGGCTCCCCGGCTCAAAGTATATCCGAGCTCGGCCACCGGGCCATTTGTGATCTTCTTTCGGACCAAAGAAAAAAAGTGTTTGAATCTGTTGCAGATTTCTCGCGTTCTGACAGACCGGTATTCGGCCGTGACAGAAATATCGAAAATTCGCCCTGATAAGCTTCGGGTGGTTGTTAACAGTTCAACTCAGGCAAATGATATTGCTGGCTACGAGCCCTTTACGAGAGAGTACAGGGTGTATATTCCAGCTAGCAGGGTTGAAGTCAGTGGGGTCGTTTTCGATTCGAGTCTTAATTGCGAGGACCTGCTAAAATATGGGACTGGCTGTTTCAAAGACCCCATGCTTAAGCCAGTGAAGATACTGGAATGCAAACATTTGCATTCAGCATCAGTCGCAGCTGACGGCAAGAAAACATACGTCAACTCAGACTCTTATCGGGTGACCTTCGCCGGCTCTGCCCTGCCCAATTACCTCCTCTTTGACAAGGTTCGTCTACCTGTTCGCCTCTTTGTGCGGCGGGTCATGAACTGTACTAATTGCAAACAATTGGGACACACAGCCTCCCATTGTAGCAATAAAGCCCGCTGTGGGAAATGCGGTGGGAATCATGTGGATGATTCCTGTGGTAGAGATGTCGAAAAGTGCCTCTACTGTGGGGGAAACCCACATGATCTCCCTTCATGTCCCGCGTACAAACAGCGCGAGGAAAATCTTAAGCGTTCCCTTCAGGGACGGTCTAAGCGATCTTTTGCAGAAATGCTTAAGATAGCTACGCCACCTGTCTCTACGAACATCTTTACCAACTTGTCTACTGACGAAGGCGACTGTGATGAACCCCAGGAGGGAACATCTTCTGCTGTGCCTAGAAGTAGAAGAAAAAGGAAGAACATTTCCTCTTCCAAGCTTCGTCGTAAAGGCCAGAAGGTGTCTCTTCATGGTCCCCCTAAAATGACTACTCAAGGAAGTACTGTTGTAAAACCGAAGCAAGTCGCTCCCGGTCTCAGTAACCTGAGCTCAGAAAAGGAGTTCCCAGCACTTCCAGGAACATCAAAAACCCCAAGTGTTCCCATATCTCAGCCAGAGAAAGAAAACAGTGCTGGCTTAATAAATTTCTCTGACATTGTGGACCGTATTCTTACAGCGTTGAACATTTCTGACCCCCTTAAAAGTATCTTGATAAGCTTTCTCCCCGCAGTAAAAACATTCTTGATGTAGTTCACTGCGAAATGGCCCCTCCTTTCAGCGATTGTATCCTTCGATGGCTAATTCATCGAACGAGGTCAAGGATTTAATCACTGTTCTACAGTGGAATTGCAGAAGTATTATCCCGAAAATCGATTCGTTTAAAATCTTACTAAATAATTTGAAATGCGATGCATTTGCCTTATGCGAGACATGGCTCACTTCAGAAATAACCCTACACTTTCACGATTTTAATATTATTCGCTTGGATCGAGAAGACTCTTACGGAGGAGTACTTTTGGGGATCAAAAAGTGCTATTCTTTTAATCGGATCGACCTCCCCACGACACCAGGCATTGAAGTTGTCGCTTGCCAAACCAGAATTAAAGGCAACGACCTTTGCATTGCTTCCACCTACATTCCCCCGAGAGCCTCAGTTAGCCACCGACGGCTTTGCGATATTGCGGAACTCCTCCCCGCACCGAGGCTAGTTTTAGGTGACTTCAACTCCCACGGCACGGCATGGGGTTGCCTTCATGACGATAATCGATCTACCCTACTCCATGAGCTTTGCGACAACTTCAATATGACCATTTTGAATACGGGTGAAATGACACGGATTCCTGCTCCTCCTGCGCGTCCGAGCGCCTTAGACCTGTCCCTCTGCTCGACATCGCTGCGGTTAGATTGCATGTGGAAGGTAGTCTCTGATCCCCACGGCAGCGACCATCTGCCAATCGTAATTAATATTGCTAACGGTTCAGGGCCACCGAATACAATCAATGTTTCATATGACCTCACACGAAATATTGATTGGAAGAGCTACGCGTCCGCGATATCCGAAAAAGTAGAATCGACACAAGAGCTTCCTCCGGAGGAAGAGTACGGGTTCCTGGCTGGCTTGATTCTCGATACCGCGATTCAAGCTCAGACTAAACCCGTACCAGACGCGAATTCACGCGGGCGTCCTCCCAATCCATGGTGGGACAAAGAGTGCTCAGACGTGTACGCGGAGAAGGCCGCTGCGTATAAGACCTTCCGGGACGACGGGCTGCCAGCTAGCTACCGACAGTACGCGATGGCGGAAAAACGCGCATGAAGAGTTTGATAAAAGCCAAAAAACGTAGCTACTGGCGCCGGTTCGTCGACGGACTAACGAGAGAAACATCGATGAGCACTCTTTGGAGTACGGCCCGGCGCTTACGAAACCGAAACAGTACTAACGAGAGCGTGGAATATTCAAACCGTTGGATATTCGATTTTGCCAAGAAGGTTTGACCGGATTCCGCCCCGGCACAGAAGATCTACCGCGCCGCGTCCCCTCACAATAACGCGAACGAAACACCGTTTTCGATGGTGGAGTTCTCACTTGCTCTCTTATCATGTAACAATAAAGCCCCAGGGCCAGACAGAATCAAATTTAACTTGTTAAAGAATCTGCCAGACTCTGCCAAGAGACGCTTGTTGAATTTATTTAATAAGTTTCTTGAGGGTAATATTGTCCCTCATGATTGAAGGCAAGTGAAGGTCATCGCCATTCAAAAACCAGGAAAATCAGCCTCCGACCACAATTCGTATCGACCGATTGCAATGCTGTCCTGTATCCGAAAGTTGTTCGAGAAAATGATCTTGTTTCGCCTCGATAATTGGGTTGAAGCAAATGGCTTACTGTCAGATACACAATTTGGTTTCGGCAAAGGCAAAGGGACGAACGATTGTCTTGCGTTGCTCTCAACAGAAATTCAAATGGCTTATGCTAGCAAAGAGCAGATGGCATCAGTTTTCCTAGATATAAAGGGGGCTTTTGACTCAGTTTCTATCACAATTCTTTCTGAGAAGCTGCACCAGCATGGTCTTTCACCGACTCTAAACAACTTTTTGCTAAACTTGTTGTCTGAAAAACATATGCATTTTTCGCATGGTGATTTATCGACATCACGAATTAGCTACATGGGTCTTCCCCAGGGCTCATGTCTAAGCCCCCTTCTCTATAACTTTTACGTGAATGACATTGACGAATGTCTTGTCAATTCCTGCACGCTAAAGCAGCTTGCACATGACGGTGTGGTCTCTATTACAGGTCCCAAAGCCGACGATCTGCAAGGACCATTGCAAGATACCTTGGACAATTTGTCTGCTTGGGCCCTCCAGGTAGGTATCGAGTTCTCCACGGAGAAAACTGAGCTAGTCGTATTTTCAAGGAAGCGTGAACCAGCGCAACTACAGCTTCAATTAATGGGTCAAACTATTGCTCAGGTTTCAACTTTCAAATATCTCGGGGTCTGGTTCGACTCTAAAGGAACCTGGGGATGTCACATTAGGTATCTGAAACAGAAGTGCCAGCAAAGGATCAACTTTCTCCGTACAATAACCGGAACATGGTGGGGTGCCTACCCAGGAGACCTGATCAGGCTGTACCAAACAACAATATTGTCGGTGATGGAGTACGGAAGTTTCTGTTTCCGCTCCGCTGCGAACATACATTTCATCAAACTAGAGCGAATCCAATATTGTTGTTTGCGTATTGCTTTGGGTTGCATGCACTCGACACATACGATGAGTTTAGAAGTGCTGGCGGGCGTCCTTCCGCTGAAAAATCGATTTTGGGAACTCTCATATCGATTGCTCATCCGAAGCGAACCCGTTAGTAATTGCAAATTTCGAAAGGCTTGTCGAGCTCAATTCTCAAACCCGATTTATGTCCTTGTACTTCGATTACATGGCACAAAATATCAATCCTTCTTCATACTATCCCAACCGTGTCAATCTCTTTCATGCTTCTGATTCAACTGTATTCTTCGACACATCCATGAAAGACGAGATTCGTGGAATCCCGGATCACATACGTCCGCAAGTGATCCCAAGCATCTTTCATAGTAAATTTCGAGAAGTTGACTGCAACAAGATGTTTTACACCGACGGGTCAAGCCTCGACGGCTCCACTGGCTTCGGTATATTCAATCAAAACCTCACCGCCTCATTCAAACTCAATGATCCTGCTTCAGTTTACGTCGCAGAACTTGCTGCTATTCAGTATACCCTTGGGATCATTGATACTTTGCCCACCGATCATTACTTTATTGTCTCGGATAGCCTCAGCTCAATCGAGGCTCTCCGTTCAATGAAACCTAGAAAGCACATTCCATATTTTCTGGGGAAAATCTGGGAGCGCCTGCGTGCTTTGTCTGTAAGATCGTACAAGATTACCTTAGTTTGGGTTCCCTCGCATTGCTCCATTCCAGGTAATGAAGAAGCGGACTCTTTAGCTAAGGCGGGCGCTTTACAAGGTGACATATATGAAAGACCAATTAGCTTCAGCGAATTTTTCAGTATCACTCATCAGAGAACCCTCGAAAGTTGGCAAACTTCATGGAGCAATGGTGAACTGGGAAGGTGGCTACATTCGATAATCCCTAAGGTATCGACGAAACCTTGGTTCAGAGGGATGGATGTGGGTCGGGATTTCATTCGCGTGATGTCTCGGCTCATGTCCAATCACTACACGCTGGACGCACATCTCCGGCGTATTGGGCTCGTGGATAGCGGTATCTGCGCTTGTGGCAACGGTTATCACGAAATCGAACATGTTGTCTGGGCATGCGCCGAGTACTGTTCTGCCAGATCTCAACTATTCGATTCCCTTCGGGCCCGAGGAAGATCACCCAATGTCCCGGTTCGAGATGTACTAGCAAACCGCGATATTCTCTACATGTCCCTTATATACACGTTCCTTAAAACCATCAATATCCAAATTTAAATGCCCTATCTTTTCTCTTATTATTCCCAGAAGTGCCCTCTTCCGCCTACCGTACCCCAACGATGGTTTGATACGACTCCAAGACGAGACAAAACATCTGTCGAATGAACCAACAACACGAGATCTACAGTACAACATCACACACGCAGCGCGGTGTGTTCCTGATCCGTATCTGAGCCGTACTACGAAATCGTCTGGAGGAACCCCTGCTGACTCGAGGAAAACCGCCCGGCGTCCCAATACTTGATACATCCGTTCGAATCTATAATCCTGGCCGTTGATTCCTGATGACGGAAACTGAAAGTTTATATCCCCCCCCCCGTTCAGCCTTGTCCACCCTCTCTCCCATGTCTCTGATACACAGATGTATGACTTCACCCCCTTCTCCCCTTGAATATCTTCCCAAAACTTATGTGCCCCCCTATCTTCTAGTTTTAGTGGATCAATATTTAATCGCGTTAAGAAATGCCCAACAGTACCACTACTTTAAAATAGCCCTAATTAATTCCCCTTAATCTTGAACCACTCTTTCTAGTTATTTCTAGTTAATAAGTTTGTAAAATGTTCCGCTTAGTTAATAATTAATTTCTCCTCAATCTCCCTTCTAAAAATCATAAAGTGAATTACTATACAAAGAACACACAAAATGACCCGTCCCCCTAATCTTACGAATATTATATTATACACTCTTTTATATGTATAAGTTAGCTGTAAAGTTTTTTTTTAGTTTCATTATATAAAACAAAACAATATTGAAATGTGTAACCCCCTAGTTTTAAGAAATTCAAAATGTAAAACAATGAAAAAATGGCACCTTTAAGCTAACGCATACGTGCCTTATCAAATAAACAAATTGAAAAAAAAATTAATCAAATGAATCAAATTAATCAAATTAATCAAATGAATCAAATGAATCAAATGAATCAAATGAAACAAATGAATCAAATGAATCAAATGAATCAAATGATTCAAATGAATCAAATGAATCAAATGAATCAAATGAATCAAATTAATCAAATGAATCAAATGAATCAAATTAATCAAATGAATCATATAAATCAAATGAATCACATGAATCACATGAATCAATTTAATCAAATGAATTAAATGAATTAAATTGATTTAATTCATCCAGTGAATACAGTGAATCAAATTAATGATATGGATCAGATGAATAAAAAGAAGGGATGAACAAAATGAATAAAGTAAAAAAGTTAATGAAATGCATAAATAAAACAAACGAATCAAATAAACAAAATGAGCTGAAGTGATAAAATGAATAAAAAGAAGAAAATGAGCAGAATTAAACGCATTGATTAAAATGAAAAATTGAACAATGATAAAATGTTATAAATTAATATAAAGAAATAAATTGAATCAAATAAATTATTTGGATGAAATGATTAAAACTGAAAAAGTAGTCAGATTATTAAAATGAAGAAACTGAACAAAATGAATAAATTGGAAAAAATGAATAAAATGTATACAATGAAAACAATGAATAAAATAAGTTAAATGAATGATATGAGCAAAATGCACAAAATAAATAAACTGATCAGAGTGAATCCAAAGAATGAAACAAAAAATATAAGTAAAATGAACGCAGATGAACAAAACGAATAAAAAGATGCGGAATGAAATAATTAATTAAAATGAAATGGAAATATATTTGAAGCTCAAAACATTTTTGAATAAAGAAAATGAATAAACCGGATTGTACGAATTTGAGAACCATTGCATCAGCAAGTTTTGAAATGTTTTTGAAAATCCCATCTTCTGAGAAAAGGCTAATAAATATGCAATGGACTTTCTAGGACTTCCATCGTTTTTTGGTTTTATTCTTTTTGTTTTCATGCTTCTTTACTTGACGGCGTCGTTTTAAGACTATATGGTGTTTCTACTTTATTGTTGGACCTTAATTAGTTATCAGGAACCTGGAACGTTTAATTTGCTTTGGAATTCGAAGTTTACTTTTTGGTCTCATATTTTCCTGAAAAAAAGATTCATGTACAGAATAGAAATTACTGATCCAGTATTATAACGCGCAATTGAATATAGTAAAGTGAGACAAGGTCATATGTGCTTTCAAGCCCCTTGAACAGAGAACGACAGAGGGAGAATGCGATTCGTGAATGAGACAGGTAGATATTTCAAAGCTTTTATTTGCATTGAAGTAAATAGTGTGAAATGTCTAGGCTATGTCGATAGCATAAAAGCCGTGCATTCAGTTGAATGCAATGCAGTCTCTTTCCATTTATCCTTATAGCTTTCATATTGTTTCGTTCGGAACTCTCGTGCAGGAAATATGGATAAATAAGTCCTATACAGACCAATACTGTGAAAAAGAAATGGTTCAAACTACTCAGTATATCCAAATATGGACGACGATAAGTTAGAAGACACATTGTAGTTGCATACCCCATCGAGAGTGGGTACTTTGGGAGACTTATTTTCCTGGATATAATTTGTGGATATTTTTTGTCTTTGATCCGTTATTTTTCATGAAAGTTCGTACCAATACAACGAATGTGCAGCTGATACAACTCATGGTTCATTCGTCTGCGCAACGTTCCGTCTTCCATCTGCACGCCACCATAGATGGTACGCAACACCTTTCGTTCGAAAACTCCAAGGGCGCGTTGGTCCTCCACGAGCATAGTCCAGGTCTCGTGGCCGTAGAGGACCACCGATCTAATCAGCGTCTTGAAGATGATCAATTTCGTGTGGCGGCGAATTATGTTCGACCGGAGCGTCCTCTGGAGTCCAAAGTAGGCACGATTTCCCGCTAAGATCCGTCTCTGAATTTCTCTGCTGTTATCAATGTCGTCGGTTACCAGTGAGCCCAAATACATCAATTCGTCGAACATCTCGATTTCGTCACCGTCAATCCGAACTCGGGATGGGAGGTTCACATTGTCGTCTCTAGAACCTCTTACTCTCATGTATTTTGTCTTCGAAACGGTGATGGCAAGTCCAATCCTGCTGGCTTCAGCTTTCAGTCTTTGAGCATATATTTCATTCAAAATTCAATAGAGATACGAATAGTTTAAATATCGCACGTGGAATGTCTCTTTTGAAAATTTTCATCGTCAAACTTTCATATTACCCCGATAAGCCAAATATTTTCTGATATAGCCATAAATTTCCTTAATTATAGTATAGATACAGGCTTCGAATACAATTGAATTAAAGTTGAGTTGATGTAGCAGCAGACAAAAAATAGTTTTGTTTTCTCAATCCTTCGCAATTACAATTAATAAATATTTCAGATTGGCAGAAGATCTTTTCACGCAACTTAGAAATGGATACAGAAATAGCTAGGTAGATGCGATAGAAGAGAGAGAGAGAGAGAGAGAGAGAGAGAGAGAGAGAGAGAGAGAGAGAGAGAGAGAGAGAGATTGGTGGGGGAGGGGGGGTGTTGAGGAATGTCAAATGTTGGTTAATGCAGTGACATTATTTTTATAGGTATATTATTATGATATATTGAATTCTTACATTCTTATCATAAATAATGTAAGTAGTAATTTTTGCGCCATAACCGGTATAACCTAAATCTTGCAAAAGATCTAAATTTTCGCTAGATTTTTGGGCTTCAAACATACAGTTGCTTTCAATGACGCCACGAGTATAATTATATGAGAAATCTTTGATGTCACTACTAGGTGAACTACTTGTTGATCTGTGTATTGATATACACATTTACCTCATGATTGAACGCAATACCTAATCCAAGGAATAAATACTAGAACTCACTGTTTCTTTATCAACACATTATTTTGTCTTTGAAGTGAACTAATATATTGATTTTTGAGAAATAGTTAATTTATTATAAAGGTAATTCACAAAATGTTCTCAACATCGAATTCCTTGAATCACGTAGATGTGTTTTCATGCCCCGAAATTCAAAATTATTTTAGTTTTGCCCCTAAAACACCAGTAAAGCAATACTCTGTATGAAACAATCTCATTTTTAAATAGTGGAAATTGGTAAGCAAGGACTAAAAATACAAAATGTTTAATATCTCCGCCGCTCGCGCACGGATTTAGACAATCTACAGCTTGTTGGAAAGGTATTTTTACAAGCTTTCTATTTGTGTGCAGTTAGTGGAACAATATTGTACTGTTCGAAAGTTATTTGCAAAAAACCTGCTGTGTTTTGACAAAATCGCCCATATCTCAGAAAGTAAACAACGTATCGAAAATCAAAAATAACAGTGTCAGATGGCAACGTTAGGCCTTTCATTTGAAAATAATTTCATTAAGATCGGTTTAGCCATTGCTGAGATAATTACATGACATTTTGTACATACATACATACACACATACACACACACACACACATACAGACATTGTATCAATTTGTCGAGCTGAGTCGATTGGTATACGAGACTCGGCCCTCCGGGCCTCGGAAAAAGTTTTCAAAGTTTGAGCGAATCCTATACATTTCTTTTGTAAGAAATGTAATAAGAAATGTAAAAATTATCTGTTTTACATTTCTTACAAAAGAAATGTATAGGATTCGCTCAAACTTTGAAAACTTTTTCCGAGGCCCGGAGGGCCGAGTCTCATGTACCAATCGACTCAGCTCGACAAATTGAGACAATGTCTGTATGTGTGTGTGTGTGTGTGTATGTGTGTATGTATGTATGTACAAAATGTCATGTAATTATCTCAGCAATGGCTGAACCGATTTTAATGAAATTAGTTTCAAATGAAAAGCCTAACGTTGCCATTTGACACTATTATTTTTGATTTTCGATATGTTGTTTACTTTCTGAGATATGGGCGATTTTGTCAAAACACAGCAGGCTTTTTGCAAATAACTTTGGAACAATACAATATTGTCCCACAAACTGCACATAAATAGAAAGCTTGTAAAAATACCTTTCTAACAAGCTATAGATTGTATAAATCCGTGCACGAGCGGCGGAGATATTAGACATTTTATATTTTTAGTCCTCGCTTACCAATTTCCACCAATTAAAAATGAGATTGTTTCATATAGAGTATTGCTTTACTGGTGTTTTAGGGGCAAAACTAAACCGATTTTGAATATCGGGGTATGAAAACACATCTACGTGATTCAAGGAATTCGATGTTGAGAACATTTTGTGAATTACCTTTATAATAAATGAACTATTTCTCAAAAATCAATATATAAGTTCACTTCAAAGACAAAATAATGCGTTGATAAAGAAACAGTGAGTTCTAGTATTTATTCCTTGGATTAGGCATTGCGTTCAATCATGAGGTAAATGTTGGATGGTATATCAATACACAGATCAACAAGTAATTCACCTAGTAGTGAGATAAAAGATTTCTAATATAATTATACTTGTGGCGTCACCGAAAGCAACTGTATGTTTGAAGCCCAAAAATCTAGCGAAAATTTAGATCTTTTGCAAGATTTAGATTATACTGGTTATGGAGCAAAAATTACTGCTTACATTATTTATGATAAGAATGTAAGAATCAATATATCATAATAATATACCTATAAAAATAATGTCACTGCATTAACCATCATTTGCCATTCCTCACACGCCCCCCCCCATCTCTCTCACTCTCTCTCTCTCTCTCTCTCTCTCTCTCTCTCTCTCTCTCTCTCTCTCTCTCTCTCTCTCTCTCTCTCTCTTTCTCTCTCTGTCTCTCTTCTATCGCATCTATCTAGCTATTTCTGTATCCATTTCTAAGTTATGTGATAAGATCTTCTGCCAATCTGAAATATTTATTAATTGTAATTGCGAAGGTTTGAGAAAACAAAACTATTTTTTGTCTGCTGCTACATCAACTCAACTTTAATTCAATTGTATTCAAAGCCTGTATCTACACTATAATTAAGGAAATTCATGGCTATATCAGAAAAATATTTGGCTTAACTGGGTAATATGAAAGTTTGACGATGGAAATTTTCAAAAGAGACATTCCACGTGCGATATTTAAACTATTCGTATCTCTATTGAATTTTGAATGAAATATATGCTCAAAGACTGAAAACTGAAGCCAGGATTTCGAAGACAAAATACATGAGAGGAAGAGGTTCTAGAGACGACAATGTGAACCTCCCACCCGAGTTCGGATTGACGGTAACGAAATCGAGATGGTCGACGAATTCATGTATTTGGGCTCACTGGTAACCGACGACAACGATAACAGCAGAGAAATTCAGAGACGGATCATAGCGGGAAATCGTGCCTACTTTGGACTCCAGTGGACGCTCCGGTCGAACAAAATTCGCCGCCGCACGAAGTTGATTATCTTCAAGACGCTGATTAGATCGGTGGTCCTCTACGGCCACGAGACCTGGACTATGCTCGCGCCCTTGGAGTTTTCGAACGAAAAGTGTTGGGTACCATCTATGGTGGCGTGCAAATGGAAGACGGAACGTTGCGCAGGCGAATGAACCATGAGTTGTATCAGCTGCACATTCGTTGTATTGGTACGAAAATTCATGAAAAATAACGGATCAAAGACCAAAAATATCCACAAATTAGATCCAGGAAAAGAAAAGTACCACTCTCGATGGGGGATGCAACTACAATGTGTCTTCTAACTTATCGTCGTCCATATTTGGATATACTGAGTAGTTTGAACCATTTCTTTTTCACAATATTGGTCTGTATAGGACTTATTTATCCATATTTCCTGCACGAGAATTCCGAACGAAACAATACAAACACGGCGTTTATGCAATCGACATAGCCTAGACATTTCACACTATTTACATTAATACAAATAAAAACTTTGAAATATCTACCTGTCTCATTCACGAATCGCATTCTCCCTGTCGTTCTCTGTTTAAGGGGCTTGAAAGCACATGTGACCTTGTCTCCTTTTACTATATTCAATTGCGCGTTAAAATACTGGACCAGTAAATTCTATTCTGTACAGAAATCTTTTTTTCTGGAATATGTGGCCAAAAAGTAAACTTTGAATTCGTCAAGTAAGGATGCATGAAAACAAAAAGAATAAAACCAAAAAAAAGATGGAAGCACTAGAAAATCCATTGCATATTTATTAGCCTTTTCTCAGAAGATGGGATTTTCAAAAACATTTCAAAACTTTCTGATGCAATGGTTTTCAAATTCGTACAATCCGGTTTTTTCATTATCTTTTTTCAAAAAAGTGTTCGGCTTCAAATATATGATCATTTCATTTTAATTAATAATTTCATTCCGCATCTTTTTATTCGTTTTGTTCATCTGCGTTCATTTTACTTATTTTATTCGTTTCATTCTTTGGATTCGCTCTGATCAGTTTATTCTTTTTGTGGATTTTACTCATATCATTCATTGTTTTCATTGTATGCATTTTATTAATTTTTTCCAGTTTATTCATATTGTTCAGTTTCTTTATTTTAATAATCTGACTACTTTTTCAGTTTTAATCATTTCATCCAAATAATTTATTTGATTCAATTAATTTCTTTATATTAATTTATAACCTTTTACTGTTATTCAATTTTTCATTTTAATCAATGCATTTAATTCTGCTCATTTTCTTCTTTTTATTCATTTTATCACTCCAGCTTATTTTATTTATATGATTCGTTTGTTTTATTTATGCATTCCATTTATTTTTTACTTTATTCATTTTGTTCATCCATTCTTTTTATTCATTTGATCAATTTCATTAATTTGATTTATTGTATTCACTGGATGAATTAAATCAATTTGATTCATTTAATTCATTTGATTCATGTGATTCGTGTGATTCATGTGATTCATTTGATTCATATGATTCATTTGATTCATTTGATTCATTTGATTCATTTGATTCATTTGATTCATTTGATTCATTTGATTCATTTGATTCATTTGATTCATTTGATTCATTTGATTCATTTGATTCATTTGATTCATTTGATTCATTTGATTCATTTGATTCATTTGATTCATTTGATTCATTTGATTCATTTGATTCATTTGATTCATTTGATTCATTTGATTCATTTGATTCATTTGATTCATTTGATTCATTTGATTCATTTGATTCATTTGATTCATTTGATTCATTTAATTTATTTGATTTATTTGATTGATTTAATTCATTTGATTCATTTGATTCATTTGATTTATTTTGATTCATTTGAATCACTTGAATCATTTGAATCATTTGATTCATTTGATTCATTTGATTCATTTGATTCATTTGATTTATTTGATTTATTTGATTTATTTGATTTATTTGATTTATTTGATTGATTTAATTCATTTGATTCATTTGATTCTTTTGATTGATTTGATTCATTTGATTCATTTGATTCATTTGATTCATTTGATTCATTTGATCCATTTGATTCATTTGATTCATTTGATTCATTTGATTCATTTGATTCATTTGATTCATTTGATTCATTTGATTCATTCGATTTATCTGATTCATTTTATTCGTATCTTTAATTTTATGCATTTCATGTTCAGTCATTCGATTTATTTCATTCAATTTGTTAGTATGAGTCAATTTATTCTATTAATCTTATAACTATTTCTAAATATAATCTTAATTTTCATGTAATAACCTAATCTAATTTGATTCGTGTATTTGGATCAAAATTATAATGATTTCCATTAATTTTTCTACTCATTTTATGAATTTAAAAACCTATTATTTCATTTTTTGCTTTACTTTTTTATTTCGGTCGTTTTGTTCATTTCTATAATTTATTCAGTTTATTCGAGATTTTATTCGTGCAAGACTAGAAACTGTTTTCATCCCACCTCTAATTGGGTGCCTACTTCTCGTGAGTTCTGCAAACTAATCCAATAGTGAAATGTGTAAGAAATGTCTCATCTCACTGCTAGGTAGATTAAATCGGTTTTATAAATAAACATTGCCCCACCGCCGCATATTTCATTACAATGCATTTAGAAAAATACATGAAAAAAGTTAGACTAAATTCATCTATGCACTGTGTAGGACTTTAATCAAAGAATTTAAATCCACCTACATTTTTTATGCAATCACTTTCACAATCAGAAATATCCTGTAGTCAATGATGCACAAAAATCAAATCAAAAGTTGTAAAAACACACTTATTGTCGTTTGAGCATTTCAATGTAGTCTAATAAAATGCTGTCATGCCACCATTATGATTATTTTCGATGCTCTAAACGACGAAATTGCTATTAGTTCACGTAGTGCTTCCGATTTTCGATAATAGAGGGCGTCGGGTTTACCCAATGGTGGGATTTGCCCCACCTTACCCTATTAATATTTTTTAATTTGGAGAACAATATCAAACAGTCGAACCAAATTTTCAACAAAAGGTATGGCACATACGTATTTACTTAAAATTACGTTCATTGAATGGTTGACTTAAACACAACAACGATAAAGTAGGTTTTTTCGAGCATCCAGTTTCTTTTCAAGAAAGATTACCGTTTTTTGAAAAAAATTTAGCAACGCAGGGTAGGGTTCGTCATTTACCGTACCCGCACCGCAAAATCTGAGGTGCGGTGGCTACCTTTTCCCGCAGATGCGGTGTGGGAAATGAGCTTTTACCGCGCGGTATTAATATTAAAAAAAAGTCTCAAGTCTGCAATAAAAATTAGATGAAAACCAGAACTTTTACCATTTGAGAAGAATGCAAACATTTTTTTTTTTTTGGCGAATGCTTAGAAACGGCATTATTAGAAAAATCCATCTGTCGAGTTTTACTTTTAACGTTACAATAAAGAAACATAAAAACATTGAATTGTCATAATTTCCATTGGATTACTAATGATTTGAGAAAAAATACTCCGAATATAATCTGCATTCGACCTATCGCTACTTGATTTTTCACATTTTGGTTATTCTAACTTAGTATTTATACACTACTTATTTTATACTTCTAAGTAATATTTTACAAACGAATCATTTCAAATAGGTATGTATAATGCAAATAGAGAAAAAAATATTAGATCATTGAGGAACAATTATATTTTATCTTAAATCCAATTTAAAAATGCATCACTTTGATTCCACTTCCACAATCGTGGAATTATGAATAATTTATTTTTTCACGGTGAAATTTTGATAAATTTGAAGTAATTAGAGATGAACTAATGATGCTGAGATGTAAAAACAACACAAAGAAAGTAATCTAATTCACAGTAAAGCATAAGCATAAGAGATCGCCCGTGGTTGCTACTCCGTTATTAACCAAAATTGAGATTGTAAAATCTTCATTGGAATAACATGCTTGGGAATAGTACGATGAGCCACATTGTGCATTCTACATTGATCCCTGCATGCTGATCAAACCGACGCCGGCCACGTCCGAATGCAGATCTTCTGGGGAAGGAAGGAATGTTAGTCCGATACATGTTGCTGCTAGAGACCGAGGAATCCTCTGCATCTCCACATGTATCACGGGAAGAGGAGATTTGTTAGTAAGTGTGCCAGTAGCGTTATCATGTAAAAATTGCTCTGGGCAACTGGCTGCCGAGAATTTGGGAGATTTATCATTTAGTGCATTAATGCGATTGGTTAAATATGAATAAGAATTACAGTTCTGAATGATGATATAAGTATGGAATTTCTTTTAAGTTTAACGGGATATAGGAGTCTCTTAAGGAAAGGAAAAACGGATTGAAAAACGGATTCTTCCAAACTACAAAAAAACACCCCGGTCCCGAACAACAACCCCCAGTTGTACGCGAAATCCCGTTCCCCACACCTTAAAAGAGCCGGGAAGTTTTCAATGTACAAAATAGATACAACGCGGCACCATGAACCGAAACTCGCCCGTTCACCGAAAATGAACAATCTAAAAGGGTCCCAAATACATTAAATCATCCCCAAAATCAAAAAATCAATAATATATTTTTTATTATATTTATTAAAAAACAAGAGCTATCGGCACGATCGCACCTGATAATGAAAAAATAAGTAAAGCTCGAAATGATCGAGAAATAGAAGAATAAAAAAAATTTGAAATTTTAGAATGAATCGCGTTAATGAATGAAAACAACGTCTATATAGCATTAACTACGATTTTGACGGAGGCAACACTGATCGACGTAAAGAAAGTAATCTAATTGGCAGTAACTTTTTGGTTTGACATTACATTTCATGCTTTTTGAAAGCATTACAATGATTTTTTTTTTTAAATTTCTAAGTCATTGGAATGAAAAGATGTTTCGATTTTTTGCGATTCTCGATGACACTAGATGCTAACGCTTTATGCTATCTTCTGAAATTTTTCGTCGGAAATTATGTCGACATTTCAGTGAATGTTTACGGCTTTCTCAGTCAATTTAGCTTGAGCAAACGAAATGTTTTAAAAAGGGTAGTTTTAAAAACATTTCGTTTGCTCAAGCTAAATCGACTGAGAAAGCCGTAAACATTCACAGAAATTCCGGTTCCAGTCGATACAATACTTAAAGATTATGTCGACAATTAGTTCAAAAACTATAAAGGAGCCGTACATATACCACGTGGACAGTTTAGGGGAGGGTAGGAGGTATGGAAAAGAGCACGCTTGTCCATGGAGAGGGGGGTGGGGGTATAAGAATTGTCCACGTGGACTCTTGATTGTTTTTTTCCTTTTTTTGGATTGTAGAACAAATTTGTACCATCATCGGCATAAGCGCTTGAATTTTTCCTTACAATTTTTATTCCAATGGTAAGAAACACTTAAACCGCAAATACTGTTAACTAACATCACACAATTTTCCTCTCAGAAATATTTGATTCAATCAGCTGCAATTCGTCAAATCCCATTATTTTTTATTTGAAAATTTATTAGACGACTCAATTAAACAATTCATGTTACCTTTTGTCTTATTATGATGATTACAAAAATGTGTCTTTTAGGCCAAAAATTCTTTAAAACAGATGTTCTTAAAAAAACAGATATTTTTACAAGGCAAAAAAAGAAAAATCTCTGCGGACAAAGTTTAAACAAAATATATGTTTTGCCTTTCTTATATAAAGAAAGGCTATGCAATCACTGTAAAAATCGACTTTTTAACCGAGGCCCGGAGGGCCGAGTGTCATACACCATTCGATTCAGTTCGTCGAGATCGACAAATGTCTGTGTGTGTGTATGTATGTGTGTGTGTATGTGTGTGTATGTGTGTGAGTCATTTAAACTCACAGAATTTTCTCAGAGATGGCTGAACCGATTTCCGCAAACTTAGTTTCATCTGAAAGGTATAACGCTCCCATAAGCTGCTATTGAATTTTTAGTTGATCCGACTTCCGGTTCCGGAGTTACGGGTTGAAGCGTGCGGTCACACAGCAAATTCCCATATAAACTGGTACCACCATGATGTTAAAATGATGTAAAACATATTAAAATTAATGTAACATTACTCTAGTTTGCGGGTCTGGATCACTAATGATCAATCAAAGCAGTTTTGACCACATTGGCCACCTATGACGGTTCATGACGCCCCCGGGAAACCCGCCAAGTTCCAAAGCTAATGTCACACCCATTCCCCAAAGAATTCTCTACCGATTTTTACAAACTTGATTTCAAATGAAAGATACATTAATGCCATTGACTGCTGCTGAATTTCATTCGGTTCTGACTCTTGCTTCCGGAGTTACAGGGGTGTTAGTAAGGATACACTGGAATTTCCCATATAAAACGGTACAATCGTAATAACTCAAAGGCTAAAAACTATTGAAATGGTCACCAAATTACTTCTAATCGCAGATCTAGATCACTGATTGCCAATCAAACATTCATTGAATACATTGTCCACTATTGACGATTCCGGAAGTCCGGAATTCCGGGCATATTCCACAATTAAAGTCACATCGGTTCATCGGTGATGACTGAACCGATTTTCTCAAACCAAGTCTCAAATGGAAGGCAAAATATGCAGTTGAGTATTGCGTCGCCGCACCTCCCCCCCGCCTTGCCCTTACACCTCCCTCCTTCATCACTCCCCTCCCCTTGGACCACCCTCACGCCCGCATTTACTTCATCCACCCCGTATACCGAAATAAGATGATGGATTTCTGACGCATCCTCCACTCTCACTCTACTAACCCCCCATTCCCTACACGTTCAAACCCATTCCACCAACCTTTCCAAATTATAATCACATGAAGATAACATTGAACTCATGCTTATTAAGCTAATTAAATATTATTCTTTTGACTTTCTTATATAGAAAAGTTATGCAATTGCTCCAAAAACCGACTTTCTAACCGAGGCCCGAAGGGCCGAGTCTCATAACATTCGACTCAGTTCGCCCAGATCGCAAAATATCTGTGTGTATGTATGTATGTATGTATGTATGTATGTATGTTTTTTTTTTTTTTTTTTTGAGAGCAGTAAAAAAGATGGGTGGGTAATGTCAGAGACATAACCGGAGTGAAGTAGAATACACTTTAGACCGGTAAATTCTGCTCTGGAATAAGCAATTTCTATGCGATTTTGTCGACTTTAGCACATTCATAGTTTATTTGGAGTATTTTTGGAATTATCAAGTTGACAATTTGCAACATTCTTTGAAAATATTGTTGAACTTTTATGAATGAAGGCACGCAAACGAGCGTTTGACCGTCGTCCTACTACCAGCATTAGAGAAGTAGCAGATCAGCATTTTTCGCTACATGACCTGTACCAAACAAACCGTAAGTCCACCGGAGGAAAGGCTCCCCGCAAGCAGTTGGCAACAACTCCCTGGCAACCCTATACCATCATATGGAGTTTGACAGCGACCGACATATATGGGGCGTTATAGCTATAAAGCCCCAAACAAAGAATTATGTTCGGCACTATGCTCGATATTCAAGCATATCACACGACGTTTTGCATCTTGTGGGATGATTTAATAATTTAATTTAATCGACATTTTGTAACTAAATACAGCTTCTAATCATTCGGCTCAAAATCAATGTTTTGCCTTTCATGGCAGTGATGCTGGCTGTACAGAAACGTCGTCCTTGACAGGGGCTGGTTGGCAACGAAGGCCATGTAAAAGTGCCCCAGTCACGGTTAGCGTTAAGAAGCCTCATCGCTACCGAACAGAAACAGTCGCCCTGCGAAAAATTCACAGCTATCAGAAATCGAGCGGGCCTAAATTGTGACCCAAAATAAACCACAAACCAACAAGTTGTTTTCAGGACCAGCCAATTATAAAGTATTATTATTATAAATGAAATTTTCCATTGCCTTAAAACCTCCCACCCCCTTTCCACCCGGCTTGAATAACTATCAATCTTGATGATGCTGTGCGGTGGGGGCACTAGTTTTTATTATAGTGGAAAATTTAGGTTTTCGCGTTTTTCCCTAAAGTTTTTTAGCTGTGCTGTTTTCAAGGAAGTTGTAGTTGAATTCAAAATAAAATAGTTTATTTCTGTTGTCAGAGATGGACCTTCTAACGAAAACTAGTCTGGCTCGCTTGGAATCGAATTGTATGGACCAACCACTGATTTCACAAAATCTGTTATTTTCAGTAATTGAACATTCTACACAACTAGTCACAACTATTTTCAATCAGCGCAAAAATCGAAGATATTCATTCAGTACAATAGCAGATTTTCACTTTTAGAAAAACAGGCAACATTCTGGCCGAAAATTTTGAAACGGAGCACCTATATCGAAATGTTAGAAAACGTTCGATTTTTGTAAATTGAATCATTACACTAACCTGTCTACAAATCACACAAATAACTTTTTTATTTTGTGCCATTCTACTTGAAAGCGACGATATTGTTCACAAGTGGCTCACTTACCATCCAACGCTCTTGGCAAGCCACTTTCTGATGCTTGTAATAAAATTTCAATTCGATTCTTTGTCGATAAATTGATGGCCCTGAAAAGGGCCTTTTCTTTGGGCAGTTTTCGAAATTTACTTGGTGCTGGTGTATATGGTAACAGTTTTGGTGCCATCGAAGACGGCGTGCTTGGCCAACTCTTCTGACAGCAGCAAATGGACGGTGGTTCGAATTTTGCGGGAGATGCTGCAAACGAACTGCTGCATGCTGATGCTGCAAACGAACTGATCGTGAACAACAGCATGCTGAGTTTTTATACCTGACTACAGCACAATAATGTAAGCTCGTCCTTTTTTGTGTTGTCCTCAATATGTGTTCGTCGTAGCTCCACCCCTTCGTTGGTCGACCACATATTTTTGATAAAGAACAAAATTGAAATTGTGTTTCCAATACGGAGGTTATCGAACACACAGAGTAAAAAGAGTAATGTAATACGGCACCTTGGTAAAATGTTTGAGAATTGAAACCTTTTTTGAATGCGCCTAGTAAACACGAAACTGTAAACAAACAAACAAAAGATAACTTTTTCTTTTGTGTCATTCTACGTGAAATCGACGATATTGTTCACAAGTAGCTCACTTGCCATCGAACGCTCTTGGCAAGCTACTTTCGGATGCTTGTAATAACAAAACTTTAATTCGATTCTTAGTTGATAAATGGCCCGTACCAAACATACCGCTCGTAAGTCCACCAGAGGAAAGCCTCCCCGCAAGCAGTAAGCAACGAAGGTCGTGTAAAAGTACCCCAGTCACGGTTGGCGTTAGGAAGCCTCATCACTACTGAACAGAAACTGTCGCCCTGCGAGAAATTCACAGCTATCAGCAATCGAGCAGGCCTAAATTGTGACCCAAAATAAACCACAAACCAACAAGTTCTTTTCAGGACCAGCCAATTATATTCCAGTAAGATATAAATGAAATTTTCGTTTTCCATTGCCTTACAACCTCTTTCCTCCCGGCTTGAATTACTATCAATCTTGATGATGCTGTGCGGCTGGGCACTGGCAGTTTCCATTATAGTAGAAAATTTAGGTTTGCGCGTTTTTCCCAAAAGTTTTTTAGCTGTGCTGTTTTCAAGGAAGTTGTAGTTGAATTCATAGTAAAAAAAAAGTTTACTTCTATTGTCAGAGGTGGACCTTCCAACGAAAACTAGTCTGGCTTGGAATCGAATTGTATGGACCAACCACTGCTTTCACAAAATCCGTTATTTTCAGTAATTGTACATTCTACAGAATTAGTCACAACTATTTCCAATCAGCGCAAAAATCGAAGGTTTTCATTCAATACAACAGCAGATTTTCACGTTTGAAAAAACAGGCAGCATTCTGGCCGAAAATTTTGAAACGGAGCCCCTATATCGAAACGTTCGATTTTTGTAAATTGAATCATTACACTAAACTGTCACAAATAACTTTTCATTTTGTGCCATTCTCGTGAAAGCGACGGTATTGTTCACAAGTGGCTCACTTACCATCCAACGCTCTTGACAAGCTGATGCTTGTAATAACAAAACTTCAATTTCATTCTTTGTCGATAAATTGATGGCCCTGAAAAGGGCCTTTTCTTTGGGCAGTTTTCGAAATTTACTTGGTGCTGGTGTATATGGTAACAGTTTTGGTGCCATCGAAGACGGCGTGCTTGGCCAACTCTTCTGTGACAGCAGCAAATGGACGGCGGTTTGAATTTTGCGGAACATGCTGCAAACGAACTGCTGCATGCTGATGCTGGAAACGAACTGAGCGTAAGCAACAGCATGCAGAGTTTTTATACCTGACTACAGCACAACGTAAGCTCGTCCTTTTTTGTGTTGTCCTCAATATGTGTTCGTCGTAGCTCCACCCCTTGGTTGGTCGACCACATATTTTTGATAAAGAACAAAATTGAAATTGTGTTTCCACTACGGAGATTATCGAACACTAAGGGTAAAGAGAGTAATGTAATACGGCACCTTTGTAAAATGTTTGAGAATTGAAACCTTTTTTGAATGCGCCTAGTAAAAATTCACTTCACTCCAGTTTGTTTCTGACCATATTTGCAATTTGCGTACTGAAATAAATCATAATTTAGGGTTTAACCCAAATAGCTCTCCAGGGAGAAACAGTCCATGAAACAGAAAATGCAAACTCATTCTTTGAAATGATTTGGTGGCTCTGAAAAGGGCCTTTTTTATAATGATACAAGTGAGTTCTACCTTTTCAACTTCCAAATCCATACAAAGTGCGTCCCTGCCGCTTCAGAGTATAGACGACATTCATTGCGGTTTTGCGCTTGGCGTGTTCAGTGTAGGTCACGGCATCTCGGATGACATTTTTCTGCACACCATCAGCATTCGTAGATTAAATTGGAGATGCATTTTACATCACCACGACGAGCCAGACGCCGACTGGCAGATTTGGTGATTCCCTGGATTTTATCACGAAGAACCTGGCGATGACGCTTGGTACGGGAACGCAAACATGATACCGCTCATTGTACCGTCCGGACGAGCATGTTGCTCGTGTGGTAAGCGAGCACCCACTGATACAAAACAAGCTCGCGTGACCTGTATATATAACATTCCCGTATGTAATGAAACGCTTACATGTTCCTTTTTGACGGCTCTGCGTGGGATATGCTGACAAATTGCGCATTTTCCTCGCTGTTTCGAAGGATTTTCTGAAAATCCTTGTTTTGGTTTATTTATAGTAGTCGCAGTAATTCCGAAATTTAATACGATATACGTGCACAAATTTCCGATCAGATAGTGCAAAAATATTGCGATTTCGTCCAGTAGAACGGAAGATACTCGCATTTCAAACCTGGGAAAATTTCTCAACTGAAATTTTTGAAACGGGACCCCATATTGAAACGTTAGAAGTATTCTACTTCAAAAATTTTCAGAAAAACCCTGAGTGAGGAAAAATGTACAAAAACCCCATTGTCAGGGAACGGGTTTGGGCTGCCATCACCCGACCCGCTAAAAACCACTGCTCTTGCCCAGAACCTGATTCCTCCCCGGCACTACCTTACGGCATTACTTCGGGGAGGAGTTTTTATGTGCATAGCACGCACTCTAATTCAACTACTTACTAGTTCGTTTCTTCCGTAGGGTGACAGCCCCACTCCTCCACACACCACCAATTCTCTACCATCCACACATACTGGCAAGCTCTGCATGGCAGTCGGAAAGCTGGCTGTGAGTCGAGGCTTAGTACTCCTCCCCTACGAGTACAGTCTGAGCGGCAAACTTCTGACTGTCTAATTCACCGAGCCCTGCGGCTCGCTTGTGCCGGTTAGCACCGCAACTCCCTTCTCGCACCAACCAGACTTGTTCGCGAACTACTCGGTCTAGTCCCCGATGATGGACCTAGCCTACTCCGACGGAGAATTCCCCGGCGAGAAAAGTTCTCCCGAAACCGAGCCAACCAACCAGATGTCGAGGTCAGTTCGGCGATTCCGGTGGAGCAGAGCGTCCGGTTTGCTGATGCCCCGACGACCTGCGACTGGTGGTATTTCGTCGCGGTCTACTCAGTCTAGTCCCCGGCGGTGGATCTAGCTTACGCCTACGGAGAGTTCCCCGGCGAAGGAGGCTCCCACGGTACCGATTCTTCTTTTGTTTTAGCACCACAATTTCATGAGCTCTTTGGCTTCCTTTCGTTCCGTTTCGCCCGATCTACTCGATCTAGTCCCCGGCGGTGGATCTAGCCTACTCAACGGGCCATACAGTAGGTGCTGAGGTCTATCCGGCGATTCCGGTTGGAGCGTAACTTCCGGTTCACCGGCGCCCCAACGACCCACTGCTAGCTCTGCGACGCGGTCTATTCAGTCCAATCTTCGGCGGTGGATATAGCCTACTCACGAGCTACCCGGAAGGATGTCGAGGTCGGTTCAGCGATTCCGGTGAAGCTTGACGTCCGGTTCCCAGGCGCCCGACGACCCAACTCGGTGCTACATCACGCACTACTCAACTGGTCCCCGGCGGTGGACCTAGTCTACACAGTTGGAGAGTTCCCCGGCGGCGGAATTTCTCTCGAAACCCGATTTTCGGTTTCTTGTTGGTCTCTACGCCACTTCCTCTGCAACTCGGAGAGTATGCTCGAGACCACTCTGTTGACAGCGTCCCAGGTATGTTCGTCACGGCACATCTCTTCGACGATATTGTCCACTGTCATACCAGGTATACCCCTACGAACTTCTTCGAATCTAGGGCATTCGAAGACCACGTGTTCCGGTGTCTCCTGCACGGTCGCACAACCCGGGCAAAGGGGTGACGAAGCATGTTCAAACCGATGCAAATACTTCCGGAAGCATCCGTGCCCGGACAAAAACTGCGTCAAATGGAAGTTCACCTCTCCATGCTTCCTATGTACCCAGGCCGATACATTTGGGATGAGTCGGTGGGTCCACCTTCCTTTCTCCGCGTTGTCCCACTCCTGTTGCCATTTAGCCAACGAGTCCGCTCGAACCTGTCTCCTAGCGTTACGTGCATTTCTCCGCTGATAGCATTCCACGTCCTCCGCCAGGGTAATGCAGATGGGGATCATCCCGGCGATAACGCATACTGCCTCCGACGATATTGTTCTGTAGGCACTCGCGACTCGTACGGCCATCAGTCGGAATGTCCTGTTTAGCTTTTCACGGTTCCGCTTGGTTTTCAGCGCAGCACTCCAGGCAGGAACCCCATATCGGAGTATCGATGACGAAACAGTAGATAGCAGACGTCTCGTGCTGCTTCTCGGACCGCCGACGTTTAGCATGATTCTCGCTATTGCGTTCGTTGCCTTCGCCGACTTTTCACAGGCGTAATCAACGTGGTTGTTGAAGCTCAACCGGTCGTCGATTATAACTCCCAATTGCTTCAATGCACGTTTCGATGCAATCACGTGCCCTCCGACGTCGATCTGCATCCGTTGGACCGATCTGCAGTTACTGACCAACAACATCTCCGTCTTGTGGTGAGCTATTTGCAGCTTGACCCCGTTCATCCAGCTCTCGATCGCGTCTATTGTCTCCGTCACCGACACCTCCACTTCTTCAAGTGTCTCACCCATCACCGTTAGTGACACGTCGTCCGCGAAACCTACGATTTTCACTTTCCTAGGCAGCTGCAGCGTTAACACCCCATCGTACATCCCGTTCCAAAGGGTTGGACCGAGAATGGAGCCCTGAGGAACGCCCGCTGTGACACGCAATGACTTCTGTCCTTCGCTCGTCTCGTACAGTAGCACTCTGCTCTGAAAGTAGCTCTTCAGGATCTGGCACAGATAGTCGGGAACCCTCATTCTATGCAGCGCTGCAGCGATGGCTTCCCAGCTGGCACTGTTGAACGCGTTCTTCACATCTATCGTGACCACAGCGCAGTATCGATCTCCTCTTCGCTTCTGTTTAGATGACTTCTCGGCACTCTCGAGCACTATCCGAATTGCATCCACTGTCGATGCTCCTTTGCGGAAACCAAACTGCATCTTGGACAGTCCGCGCTCACCTTCCGTGAATTTCGTCAACCTGTTAAGAATGATCCTTTCCAGGAGTTTTCCGAGTGTATCCAGCAGTCATATGGGTCTGTACGAGGTCGGGTCGCCAGGTGGCTTCCCTGGCTTCGGCAGCAACACCAGCTTCTGAACCTTCCACATTTCGGGGAAGTTGCCTTCGTTTAGGCACTTCTGCATCACTATCCTGAACATGTCCGGATATGCCAGGATCGCAGCTTTCAGTACCACGTTTGGTATTCCATCCGGACCAGGGGCTTTCTTTGGTTTTAGGCGCTTCGATGCTTCTACTAGCTCGTCGTTAGTCACTTGCCGATCCATGTTTGTTCCTTCTTCCTCGCCGTGCGGTGACGGTGGCCATATAGTTGGATCGTGCTTCGGGAAAGACCCTCGACGATTATCTTCAGCTTGCTCGGACACATTTCGGCTGGCGTCGTCGGACCCTTCATTTTCGCCATCACGACTCGGTATGCGTCACCCCAGGGATTGGCGTCTACTTCTCGGCATAGCTCCTTGTGGCACTCTGACTTGCTAAGTCTGAAGTGCCTCAACAAAGAGGTCTTTGTTGAAGGCTTTCGTCTTCCACTTTCGTTCGCCGGTCACCCTTCTCTGTACTGCCGCGGGGTTCCGTTGGCCGATACGGTAGCGAATCTCCTGGTGGTCACTATGCGTATACGTTTCGCATACTCTCCAATCCATGTTCGCCGCCAATGAGGGACTACAGAATGTGACGTCTATGATGGACTCCCTCCCGTCTCTCCAAAATGTACTAACAGAGCCTTCATTGCACAATCGTACGTCTAACTTCGCTAGAGCTTCCTGCAGGATACACCCTCTTGTGTTGGTTACTCTACTGCCCCATTCCACAGCCCAGGCGTTGAAGTCACCACCAATGACTACCGGCTTCCGATCGATCAACTGCTCGGTTAACTGCTCCAGCATTAGGCTGAACTGCTCTACTGTCCACCTTGGGGGAGCGTAACAGCAACATACGAAGATGCCGTTGATTTTGGCTATCACGAAACCCTCATAGGAACGTTCTACCACTTCTTGGATAGGGAATCTTCCCATTACTTGTATCGCTGCGGTTCCTGATCTATCCGCCACCCAGTTACCGTTATTAGGGGGGACTTGATAAGGCTCTGCGATCAAAGCGACATCGCACATAGTTTCTGTCGTAGACTGCCACAACAGTTGCTGTGCGGTATCACAGTGATTCAGGTTTATCTGGGTCATCTCCATCACCGTTGGCCTGCAGTCGCCTTCTTGTACGCTGGGCATTTAAAGCCACCCGTCTGATGGTCGTTTCCTTCCGCTGGGGTGCAAAGCAGGCACTTCGGCCTCTGCGTGCAGTCTCTCGCAAGATGGCCCGTCTCTCCGCATTTCCAGCACATCCCGGATCTGTCCGGGCCTTTGCAAGCCCCTGCTAAATGTCCAAAGCCTAAACATTTGAAGCATTTCTCTGCTTGTTTGTTTACTCGTGGGGCGGCTCTCAGTAGGCATCTCGACCATCCAGCTGTAACCTTACCTACCTCCAGTGCCTTGTCTGCAGCGGTTACCGGTAAACGTATCATCGCTACCTGCGTTCCTCCGTATCCCTTCCTTAACCGGATCGTCATGTGCACCTCGCCCAGTTTGCACTGCTGCTTCATAGCACCTCTCAGCTCGTCTTCCGTCGTTATTTCGTCGAGGTCTTTGCACACGATTACCACCTCCGGGCTTAAGGCTTTAACTTCTGCCTTTCCACCCATTGATTTAGTTATAGTCTCCTGCAAGGCAGAGCTACTAGTCGTAGTATTCTTCTTAAGCTCGAGGAGCATCTCATTTTTTGGGTACGCCTGACTCTTAACACGTTTTCCCCCAAATCTTTCAGCTCCGGGTCCTCTCTGACCTTTTTGAGCAGTGCTGCGTACGTAGTCTCGTCATTTGCTTTGACGAGCACGGCTTCTCCCTTAGGCGACGAGCCGAGGGTTCTGATTTCCTCTTCTGCTCCCCTTTTCGCTCCTCCTTTTTTTGCTGTTTCCCGCGTTTCTCCTTCCGACCTACAATGGTGCTCCAGCTTTCACCCTGTAAGGTGGCGTCCTTTTCTTCGGCAGCAACAGCATCCTCGAGCGTCTGCCTCTTTGACCCGCCTGGTCTTTCTTCTCCTGGTGAGGATCTTGTCCTCTTTGGAGTTATGGGAACTGGCGTATTCTCCACTCCAATCTGCCTCTCCTTACCTTGTTTCGGAGGGGCTAGGAGAATAGTGGCCTTAGTCGACGCGGATGCTCGCTCAGCTGAATCTGCCCTCTGCGTTGCCGTATCGTACTCTTTCACGGCAGACAGTAGCGCCTTCCGGATTTTGATGACCATCTCCTTAATGTCTTTGTGGACATTGTTTCTCATGTCCACGAACTTGTGGAGCTCCTCCACCAAGTGCCTCGCTAACACTATCTTTGGCGTTTGTGGGGTGTAGCTCCTTCCGCTCTGCTCCGGCTGTTTTTGTTGCTGCTGTTGCTGTTGCTTCGGCTTCCCCTCCTCCTGCTCTTGCTGGGTGACTTCAGCTACTATTGGTGGTGGTGACCTCACCAACCCACCTCTGGCAAACGGATTTGCCGTGCCTGCTCCATTTATATCGGTTGCTTGTTGTTTCTCCATTTTATTTTATTGGGTCCCAACTCCGGGCCGCTATCTCCACTCGCTGCACATAGTCGCCTCTCGCGATCCCATGATTATCTATGCTGCCGAAAAGCAGCAGTGAGGTCATGCAAGGGTTGATACCATCTCTCATGGGGAGTAGTGTTCAGAGCCGGATCGGCGTAAATCGGGAATGCTTCAACCGAACCTAGTACCACCAACCAAATGATGGCGAGTTTCGAACGTACCCGGAGACCTACCAGGGTTTTGTTGGAACGGAGGCAGCCATGCTGTTAGCCCACTCGCCATTTCAAGTCGGTGTCATCCGTCCTTACTTAGGGAGTAGAACAGCACGCCTGTCAGCCCTAAGTCGCCATCCTTTTCGTCATCCGTGTCCTGTCCGTTGCCGTTCGCCATGGCCAGTTTTATTGTTTTATTTATTTATTATGTTTTATTATCTCGTACAGTAGCACTCTGCTCTGAAAGTAGCTCTTCAGGATCTGGCACAGATAGTCGGGAACCCTCATTCTATGCAGCGCTGCAGCGATGGCTTCCCAGCTGGCACTGTTGAACGCGTTCTTCACATCTATCGTGACCACAGCGCAGTATCGATCTCCTCTTCGCTTCTGTTTAGATGACTTCTCGGCACTCTCGAGCACTATCCGAATTGCATCCACTGTCGATGCTCCTTTGCGGAAACCAAACTGCATCTTGGACAGTCCGCGCTCACCTTCCGTGAATTTCGTCAACCTGTTAAGAATGATCCTTTCCAGGAGTTTTCCGAGTGTATCCAGCAGTCATATGGGTCTGTACGAGGTCGGGTCGCCAGGTGGCTTCCCTGGCTTCGGCAGCAACACCAGCTTCTGGACCTTCCACATTTCGGGGAAGTTGCCTTCGTTTAGGCACTTCTGCATCACTATCCTGAACATGTCCGGATATGCCAGGATCGCAGCTTTCAGTACCACGTTTGGTATTCCATCCGGACCAGGGGCTTTCTTTGGTTTTAGGCGCTTCGATGCTTCTACTAGCTCGTCGTTAGTCACTTGCCGATCCATGTTTGTTCCTTCTTCCTCGCCGTGCGGTGACGGTGGCCATATAGTTGGATCGTGCTTCGGGAAAGACCCTCGACGATTATCTTCAGCTTGCTCGGACACATTTCGGCTGGCGTCGTCGGACCCTTCATTTTCGCCATCACGACTCGGTATGCGTCACCCCAGGGATTGGCGTCTACTTCTCGGCATAGCTCCTTGTGGCACTCTGACTTGCTAAGTCTGATCTCCCGTTTTAGAGCGGCCCTAGCTTCCCGAAACGATGCCTTATGCTCTTCTCTATCTGGTTCCGACCTTGCTCTTTGGGCCCGCCTTCTGGCTCTGAGACAAGCAGCGCGTAACGTACTAAGCGTCTCGTTCCACCAGTAAGCTGGACGCCGTTTGTTGCGTGGTTCCAGTTTTCGCGGCATTGTGGCGTCACAAGCCGCCACAATCCTTCTTGTTAGGTCAGCCGCATCCACGTTCTCGGTCCCGCCGTTCGGCCGAAGTGCCTCAACAAAGAGGTCTTTGTTGAAGGCTTTCGTCTTCCACTTTCGTTTGCCGGTCACCCTTCTCTGTACTGCCGCGGGGTTCCGTTGGCCGATACGGTAGCGAATCTCCTGGTGGTCACTATGCGTATACGTTTCGCATACTCTCCAATCCATGTTCGCCGTCAATGAGGGACTACAGAATGTGACGTCTATGATGGACTCCCTCCCGTCTCTCCAAAATGTACTAACAGAGCCTTCATTGCACAATCGTACGTCTAACTTCGCTAGAGCTTCCTGCAGGATACACCCTCTTGTGTTGGTTACTCTACTGCCCCATTCCACAGCCCAGGCGTTGAAGTCACCACCAATGACTACCGGCTTCCGATCGATCAACTGCTCGGTTAACTGCTCCAGCATTAGGCTGAACTGCTCTACTGTCCACCTTGGGGGAGCGTAACAGCAACATACGAAGATGCCGTTGATTTTGGCTATCACGAAACCCTCATAGGAACGTTCTACCACTTCTTGGATAGGGAATCTTCCCATTACTTGTATCGCTGCGGTTCCTGATCTATCCGCCACCCAGTTACCGTTATTAGGGGGGACTTGATAAGGCTCTGCGATCAAAGCGACATCGCACATAGTTTCTGTCGTAGACTGCCACAACAGTTGCTGTGCGGTATCACAGTGATTCAGGTTTATCTGGGTCATCTCCATCACCGTTGGCCTGCAGTCGCCTTCTTGTACGCTGGGCATTTAAAGCCACCCGTCTGATGGTCGTTTCCTTCCGCTGGGGTGCAAAGCAAGCACTTCGGCCTCTGCGTGCAGTCTCTCGCAAGATGGCCCGTCTCTCCGCATTTCCAGCACATCCCGGATCTGTCCGGGCCTTTGCAAGCCCCTGCTAAATGTCCAAAGCCTAAACATTTGAAGCATTTCTCTGCTTGTTTGTTTACTCGTGGGGCGGCTCTCAGTAGGCATCTCGACCATCCAGCTGTAACCTTACCTACCTCCAGTGCCTTGTCTGCAGCGGTTACCGGTAAACGTATCATCGCTACCTGCGTTCCTCCGTATCCCTTCCTTAACCGGATCGTCATGTGCACCTCGCCCAGTTTGCACTGCTGCTTCATAGCACCTCTCAGCTCGTCTTCCGTCGTTATTTCGTCGAGGTCTTTGCACACGATTACCACCTCCGGGCTTAAGGCTTTAACTTCTGCCTTTCCACCCATTGATTTAGTTATAGTCTCCTGCAAGGCAGAGCTACTAGTCGTAGTATTCTTCTTAAGCTCGAGGAGCATCTCATTTTTTTGGGTACGCCTGACTCTTAACACGTTTTCCCCCAAATCTTTCAGCTCCGGGTCCTCTCTGACCTTTTTGAGCAGTGCTGCGTACGTAGTCTCGTCATTTGCTTTGACGAGCACGGCTTCTCCCTTAGGCGACGAGCCGAGGGTTCTGATTTCCTCTTCTGCTCCCCTTTTCGCTCCTCCTTTTTTTGCTGTTTCCCGCGTTTCTCCTTCCGACCTACAATGGTGCTCCAGCTTTCACCCTGTAAGGTGGCGTCCTTTTCTTCGGCAGCAACAGCATCCTCGAGCGTCTGCCTCTTTGACCCGCCTGGTCTTTCTTCTCCTGGTGAGGATCTTGTCCTCTTTGGAGTTATGGGAACTGGCGTATTCTCCACTCCAATCTGCCTCTCCTTACCCTGTTTCGGAGGGGCTAGGAGAATAGTGGCCTTAGTCGACGCGGATGCTCGCTCAGCTGAATCTGCCCTCTGCGTTGCCGTATCGTACTCTTTCACGGCAGACAGTAGCGCCTTCCGGATTTTGATGACCATCTCCTTAATGTCTTTGTGGACATTGTTTCTCATGTCCACGAACTTGTGGAGCTCCTCCACCAAGTGCCTCGCTAACACTATCTTTGGCGTTTGTGGGGTGTAGCTCCTTCCGCTCTGCTCCGGCTGTTTTTGTTGCTGCTGTTGCTGTTGCTTCGGCTTCCCCTCCTCCTGCTCTTGCTGGGTGACTTCAGCTACTATTGGTGGTGGTGACCAAGGGTGGCAATAATCGGTTTTTTTCCTCATCGCTAAAAATGAGGCTCACTTACTGATGGACTTCACGCCCATCACTGAGCGATAGAAAATAACGATAGTAGAGGGATAGAATTAATACATCGCTCACGCATCGCTTGTCGTGCCATCAGTAGATGAGTTGTAAATGTATGGCTCAGTGATAGAAAGATGAGCGATGTTATAAGATACTATTTTTGAGCATCTGATGTAGATCTGATTCTCATAATGATGGAATTTTATGAGAATGAGATGTATGTACAATGGATGACGAAAAGAGAAGGGAAATAGATGTTTACCGCCATTTTCAAATTCAAGATGGCGACTTCCAGTTACGCAAAATCGCCAACAATCCTATTAATATGAATATTTTTGGAATGGGGTTGATGAGTACACGACGGAAATCGAAGTTTGGTGTCGTTTTGAAATTCAAGATGGCGACTTCCGGTTACGCTAAATCCTCTATAATCCCATCAATATGGGTATTTTTGGAATGGGGTTGATGAGTACACGACGGAAATCGATGTTTTGTGTCGTTTTGAAATTCAAGATGGCGACTTCCGGTTACGTAAAATCGTCAACAACCCCATCAATATGGGTATTTTTGGAATGGGGTTGATGAGTACACGACGGAAATCGATGTTTTGTGTCGTTTTGAAATTCAAGATGGCGACTTCCGGTTACGTAAAATCGTCAACAACCCCATCAATATGGGTATTTTTGGAATGGGGTTGATGAGTACACGATGGAAATCGATGTATGGTGTCGTTTTGAAATTCAAGATGGCGACTTCCGGTTGCGTAAAATCGTCAACAACCCCATCAATATGGGTATTTTAGGAATGCGGTTGATGAGTACACGACGGAAATCGATGTTTAGTGGCCATTTTGAAATTCAAGATGGCGACTTCCGGTTACGTAAAATCGTCAACAACCCCATCAATATGGGTATTTTTGGAATGGGGTTGATGAGTACACGACGGAAATCGATGTTTGGTGTCGTTTTGAAATTCAAGATGGCGACTTCCGGTTGCGTAAAATCGTCAACAACCCCATCAATATGGGTATTTTTGGAATGCGGTTGATGAGTACACGACGGAAATCGATGATTAGTGGCCATTTTGAAATTCAAGATGGCGACTTCCGGTTACGTAAAATTGTCAACAACCCCATCAATATGGGTATTTTTGGAATGGGGTTGATGAGTACACGACGGAAATCGATGTTTGGTGTCGTTTTGAGATTCAAGATGGCGATTTCCGGTTCGTAAAATCGTCAACAACCCCATCAATATGGGTATTTTTGGAATGGGGTTGATGAGTACACGACGGAAATCAATGGTTAGTGTCGTTTTGAAATTCAAGATGGCGACTTCCGGTTACGTAAAATCGTCAACAACCCCATCAATATGG
This sequence comes from Topomyia yanbarensis, assembly GCF_030247195.1. Classification (NCBI taxonomy): domain Eukaryota; kingdom Metazoa; phylum Arthropoda; class Insecta; order Diptera; family Culicidae; genus Topomyia; species Topomyia yanbarensis. The sequence goes on from NC_080671.1 coordinate 273,354,835, forward strand.
GTATTTTTGGAGTGGGGTTGATGAGTACACGACGGATATCGATGTTTGGTGTCGTTTTGAAATTCAAGATGGCGACTTCCGGTTACGCAAAATCCTCTATAACTTCATCAATATTGGTATTTTTGGAATGCGGTTGATGAGTACACGACGGAAATCGATGTTTGGTGTTGTTTTGAAATTCAAGATGGCGACATCCGGTTACGTGAAATCGTCAACAACCCCATCAACATGGATATTTTTGGAATGCGGTTGATGAGAACACGACGGAAATCGATGTTTTGTGTCGTTTTGAAATTCAAAATGGCGACTTCCGGTTTTGCAACCTAAGATTCGGATTTATTTTGAAATTCAAGATGCAGTGAAGGCCCGATTTTATCAGCCCCAAATTTTGTCTACCCCCGGTTTTATCAGCGTTCTGACCCGATTGTCAGCCTTATACAGTGTTGGGTGAAACATGTGTAACAAATACCGAACTTTATTAGATCGCGTCAGTTAACTTAATCGTTCTTGAACCGAACCGAAGCAAAGTAAAGCTGCACAATTGGTGCTTCAGAGTTCTAATTTGATTCCATATCGTTATATGGGCAAAAAATTCGTTAACGACGGCACACTGAAGAAAATTATGCGAAGTGCATTTTTTCTTTGGACAAAACAAGTGTAACTTTTCCTTTCCGTTTGGGTTTTTTTTGTGAAATAGTACAAAAACATACGGAAAAGATTATGTTTCACAACAAAAAGTTTTAAACAAATGTTATTCTGCCATCATGACGCTAATAACACATACAATTCCTTAAAAACTACAAATAGTTATAATATTAATTATAATTATAGTTATGACATTAAAGTACATGTTTACACATGTTTTACCCAACACTGTATAGAAAAAATTATGAGCTCTAAGAGCCTAACTAGATTAAATTCAACTAAACCTTTTTCTGAATCTTTCTTTTCTTGTTTTAAAGATGCAAAATATGCAAAAATAAAAAGATCATTTTTTTAAATTTTGCACTGGAATACCCCCTTTAGAGAAATGTATACCAAATAATCAGAATAGGTTATATGGTTAACGAAAAGGATAGAAAAAATGTGTCCCAATTTGTCCAATACAGGTAATTTTCGATATCGGGGTATGTTACCCTCGATATAGCGTCACTCGATATAACGTACTTATTTTATAATTTATTTTTCAGGTCCCAATTTCTCATCAATTACGCATGTATTCCATATTTTAAGAATTCAATATGTTACACACAATCTTAAAACGTATTAATTTGGCTTCTAATGAGCATGTTCGCAATTGGTTACTTCAGTGAAAGCTAAAAGAGCGATTTTTTCCAATTTCATTTGCGTATGATCGTAATTTATTAAAACCAACCACGTATCTCAATAAATAATACAAGATCAGTAAGTTCTAACTGAAAACTCAAATGAATAATATCAGATACAATCGCTTCCTGAATCTCCCGAATTCGGTTTTTCGGACTACAGAATCTTTTTATCATTCTCAACATTTGGGTCATCAAATTACTTCAACCACATGATCTACGAATCATATTGAAAGTAATGTGGACACATTTAACTCCGATTTCGGATATTCCTGAATTCAGTTCGCTGGACTCATGATTGTTTTGTCTGTTTTGCATTGATTTTGCCATGATGTGACGCATGAAATGACGTACCCTAGGAATCCAGCGATTTTTATCAAAATTTTACTGCTGGTTTTTGAAACTCCTGAATCTGGTTACTAGAATCGAAAAGTGTTTTCGAATCCTATTATGTGCCACATCAAATTAATAAGCGTGAGAGATCATAATTTTAGTTACTGTGTACGTTTTACGACCGGTTTGGGGTATTTAAGAAACCGGTTAGCGGACTGAAATATATTTTCAAAATTTCTTGAATCGTGGATACAAGTGGATCTTTATAGTCCATTCTAATGATATAAGTTCATGTATTGCTTTTACTTGATGAGGTGCAAGCGGTGGGAATATTAAGAAACACTTTACAAACCCAGACATAATAATAATGACTAATGATTTAATTATTAGGAAATGAGTCAAAATAAGAAAATTTTCAATAAAGATTAACTTATAACTGGGGGTGGGCGTAGCGTAGTTGGTAAATCGATTGTCTTGTAAGCAGCGCACCTGGGTTCGATTCTCGACTCCGCACATAGGGTTAGAAATTTCTAATATGAGAATTTTCAAACCCGAAGAAGCGAATGACCTTAAGGTTAAAATCTCTATAATCAAAATAAAAAAAAATATTGTAAGTAAGAAAAGTAATTGTGACATCTTTTTCATGGAACCACTATAATATTCTTAAGAGAAAAGCTGTTTCACACTGCTAGGTGGGTAAGATTTTCAAAATTAGTTACTCGTTATCAAAATTCTACAAAATAAAGTACCATAGATAACAATTCTGTGAGAATTTTGCATGCTTCGATATAACGTACAATTTTTAAACCGAGATGTATATCGAAGTTTAACTGGGTCCCCATTTCGTCGGTCTAAAATAAACACAGCGGCTGATAAAACAAGTATTCGCTGTAGTGACTCTTAATGCTCAACATTTTTGGAATGGAGTCAATGAGTGTACGACAGAAATCGCTGTCTGGCGCCATTTTGAAATTCAAGATTGCGGTTTTGCTTAAATCATATTCTTTATTTATTTCCTTTTAGTTCCTTGTCTCATAATTATTTCTTATTACTTTATTCTTAAGTTTTTTATGCAAAAGAAATTGTTTTAGAGTTGTAGACCATTTTTCTTAACCAGAAGTCGCCATCTTGAATTTCTAAACGACACCAAACATCGATTTCCGTCGTGTACTCACCAGCCCCATTCCAAAAATACCCATATTGATGGGATTATAGAGGATTTTGCGTAATCGGAAGTCGCCATCTTCAATTTCAAAACGACACCAAACATCGATTTCCGTCGTGTACTCCTCAACCGCATTCCGAAAATACCCATATTGAAGGGGTTGTTGACGATTTTACGTAACCGGAAGTCGCCATCTTGAATTTCAAAACGACACCAAACATCGATTTCCGTCGTCTACTCATCAACCGCATTCCAAAAATGCCCATATTGATGGGATTATAAAGGATTTAGCGTAACCGGAAGTCGCCATCTTGAATTTCAAAACGACACCAAACATCGATTTCCGTCGTGTACTCATCAACCGCATTCCAAAAATACCCATATTGATGGGATTATAGAGGATTTTGCGTAACCGGAAGTCGCCATCTTGAATTTCAAAACGACACCAAACATCGATTTCCGTCGTGTACTCATCAACCGCATTCCAAAAATACCCATATTGATGGGATTATAGAGGATTTTACGTAACCGGAAGTCGCCATCTTCAATTTTAAAACGACACCAAACTTCGATTTCCGTCGTGTACTCATCAACCCCATTCCAAAAATACCCATATTGATGGGATTATAGAAGATTTAGCGTAACCGGAAGTCGCCATCTTGAATTTCAAAACGACACCAAACATCGATTTCCGTCGTGTACTCATCAACCGCATTCCAAAAATACCCATATTGATGGGATTATAGAGGATGTAGCGTAACTGGAAGTCGCCATCTTGAATTTCAAAACGACACCAAACTTCGATTTCCGTCGTGTACTCATCAACCCCATTCCAAAAATACCCATATTGATGGGATTATAGAGGATTTTACGTAACCGGAAGTCGCCATCTTCAATTTCAAAACGACACCAAACATCGATTTCCGTCGTCTACTCATCAACCGCATTCCAAAAATGCCCATATTGATGGGATTATAAAGGATTTAGCGTAACCGGAAGTCGCCATCTTGAATTTCAAAACGACACCAAACATCGATTTCCGTCGTGTACTCATCAACCGCATTCCAAAAATACCCATATTGATGGGATTATAGAGGATTTTGCGTAACCGGAAGTCGCCATCTTGAATTTCAAAACGACACCAAACATCGATTTCCGTCGTGTACTCATCAACCCCATTCCAAAAATATTCATATTAATAGGATTGTTGGCGATTTTGCGTAACTGGAAGTCGCCATCTTGAATTTGAAAATGGCGGTAAACATCTATTTCCCTTCTCTTTTCGTCATCCATTGTACATACATCTCATTCTATAATAAAATTCCATCATTATGAGAATCATATCTACATCAGATGCTCAAAAATAGTATCTTATAACATCGCTCATCTTTCTATCACTGAGCCATACATTTACAACTCATCTACTGATGGCACGACAAGCGATGCGTGTGCGATGTATTAATTCTATCCCTCTATGATCGTTATTTTCTATCGTTCAGTGATGGGCGGGAAGTCCATCAGTAAGTGAGCCTCACTTTAGGGTTGAAGGAATCAGTCGATTATATCTGCTCTTGGAGCTGATCGAAATCGGAAAACGAGCCTCAGTATTGATTTTTTGCCACCCTTGGTGGTGACCTCACCAACCCACCTCTGGCAAACGGATTTGCCGTGCCTGCTCCATTTATATCGGTTGCTTGTTGTTTCTCCATTTTATTTTATTGGGTCCCAACTCCGGGCCGCTATCTCCACTCGCTGCACATAGTCGCCTCTCGCGATCCCATGATTATCTATGCTGCCGAAAAGCAGCAGTGAGGTCATGCAAGGGTTGATACCATCTCTCATGGGGAGTAGTGTTCAGAGCCGGATCGGCGTAAATCGGGAATGCTTCAACCGAACCTAGTACCACCAACCAAATGATGGCGAGTTTCGAACGTACCCGGAGACCTGCCAGGGTTTTGTTGGAACGGAGGCAGCCATGCTGTTAGCCCACTCGCCATTTCAAGTCGGTGTCATCCGTCCTTACTCAGGGAGTAGAACAGCACGCCTGTCAGCCCTAAGTCGCCATCCTTTTCGTCATCCGTGTCCTGTCCGTTGCCGTTCGCCATGGCCAGTATACCATAATCAAGATGTTACTGGCGTCGATCCTGATGTGCCGGTTGGCACTCCGGTTGGGCTAGAGTGCTTTTATTGCCCAGATCTTAGATTATTGGAATCGTAGGATCTTAGCAGAAGCGGCACAGACTCGCTTCGTCGGAGCTGCTTTCGGAGTTATGGCTTTTTTTTGAGGTTCAGAAGAGCCCAATCTTAGCCTCACCATATCCTAGCAAAACTCCCCAACTCGCAGTAGGGCTGTGGGGGGGGGGGGTTCGTTAGGCCCCTAGACTCCTGTCCTTCCTGTCCCTGCTGCCCCCTGTATGTATGTATGTATGTATGTTTGTATGTATGTATGTATGTATGTATGTATGTATGTGTGTATGTATGTATGTATGTTTTTTTTTTTTTTTTTTTTTTTTTTTTTTTTTTTTTTGAGAGCAGTAAAAAAAATTTCAGAAAAACCCTGAGTGAGGAAAAATGTACAAAAACCCCATTGTCAGGGAACGGGTTTGGGCTGCCATCACCCGACCCGCTAAAAACCACTGCTCTTGCCCAGAACCTGATTCCTCCCCGGCACTACCTTACGGCATTACTTCGGGGAGGGGTTTTTATGTGCATAGCACGCACTCTAATTCAACTACTTACTAGTTCGTTTCTTCCGTAGGGTGACAGCCCCACTCCTCTACACACCACCAATTCTCTACCATCCACACAGACTGGCAAGCTCTGCATGGCAGTCGGAAAGCTGGCTGTGAGTCGAGGCTTAGTACTCCTCCCCTACGAGTACAGTCTGAGCGGCAAACTTCTGACTGTCTAATTCACCGAGCCCTGCGGCTCGCTTGTGCCGGTTAGCACCGCAACTCCCTTCTCGCACCATTCAACGCCGTTTACTCTTTGAGCACCAGACTTGTTCGCGAACTACTCGGTCTAGTCCCCGACGATGGACCTAGCCTACTCCGACGGAGAATTCCCCGGCGAGAGAAGTTCTCCCGAAACCGAGCCAACCAACCAGATGTCGAGGTCAGTTCGGCGATTCCGGTGGAGCAGAGCGTCCGGTTCGCTGATGCCCCGACGACCTGCGACTGGTGGTATTTCGTCGCGGTCTACTCAGTCTAGTCCCCGGCGGTGGATCTAGCTTACGCCGACGGAGAGTTCCCCGGCGAAGGAGGCTCCCCCGGTACCGATTCTTCTTTTGTTTTAGCACCACAATTTCATGAGCTCTTTGGCTTCCTCTCGTTCCGTTTCGCCCGATCTACTCGATCTAGTCCCCGGCGGTGGATCTAGCCTACTCAACGGGCCATACAGTAGGTGCTGAGGTCTATCCGGCGATTCCGGTTGGAGCGTAACTTCCGGTTCACCGGCGCCCCAACGACCCACTGCTAGCTCTGCGACGCGGTCTACTCGGTCCAATCCCCGGCGGTGGATATAGCCTACTCACGAGCTACCCGGAAGGATGTCGAGGTCGGTTCAGCGATTCCGGTGAAGCTTGACGTCCGGTTCCCAGGCGCCCCGACGACCCAACTCGGTGCTACATCACGCACTACTCAACTGGTCCCCGGCGGTGGACCTAGTCTACACAGTTGGAGAGTTCCCCGGCGGCGGAATTTCTCTCGAAACCCGATTTGCGGTTTCTTGTTGGTCTCTACGCCACTTCCTCTGCAACTCGGAGAGTATGCTCGAGACCACTCTGTTGACAGCGTCCCAGGTATGTTCGTCACGGCACATCTCTTCGACGATATTGTCCGCTGTCATACCAGGTATACCCCTACGAACTTCTTCGAATCTAGGGCATTCGAAGACCACGTGTTCCGGTGTCTCCTGCACGGTCGCACAACCCGGGCAAAGGGGTGACGAAGCATGTCCAAACCGATGCAAGTACTTCCGGAAGCATCCGTGCCCGGACAAAAACTGCGTCAAATGGAAGTTCACCTCTCCATGCTTCCTATGTACCCAGGCCGATACATTTGGGATGAGTCGGTGGGTCCACCTTCCTTTCTCCGCGTTGTCCCACTCCTGTTGCCATTTAGCCAACGAGTCCGCTCGAACCTGTCTCCTAGCGTTACGTGCATTTCTCCGCTGATAGCATTCCACGTCCTCCGCCAGGGTAATGCAGATGGGGATCATCCCGGCGATAACGCATACTGCCTCCGACGATATTGTTCTGTAGGCACTCGCGACTCGTACGGCCATCAGTCGGAATGTCCTGTTTAGCTTTTCACGGTTCCGCTTGGTTTTCAGCGCAGCACTCCAGGCAGGAACCCCATATCGGAGTATCGATGACGAAACAGTAGATAGCAGACGTCTCGTGCTGCTTCTCGGACCGCCGACGTTTGGCATGATTCTCGCTATTGCGTTCGTTGCCTTCGCCGACTTTCCACAGGCGTAATCAACGTGGTTGTTGAAGCTCAACCGGTCGTCGATTATAACTCCCAATTGCTTCAATGCACGTTTCGATGCAATCACGTGCCCTCCGACGTCGATCTGCATCCGTTGGACCGATCTGCAGTTACTGACCAACAACACCTCCGTCTTGTGGCGAGCTATTTGCAGCTTAACCCCGTTCATCCAGCTCTCGATCGCGTCTATTGTCTCCGTCACCGACACCTCCACTTCTTCAAGTGTCTCACCCATCACCGTTAGTGACACGTCGTCCGCGAAACCTACGATTTTCACTTTCCTAGGCAGCTGCAGCGTTAACACCCCATCGTACATCCCGTTCCAAAGGGTTGGACCGAGAATGGAGCCCTGAGGAACGCCCGCTGTGACACGCAATGACTTCTGTCCTTCGCTCGTCTCGTACAGTAGCACTCTGCTCTGAAAGTAGCTCTTCAGGATCTGGCACAGATAGTCGGGAACCCTCATTCTATGCAGCGCTGCAGCGATGGCTTCCCAGCTGGCACTGTTGAACGCGTTCTTCACATCTATCGTGACCACAGCGCAGTATCGATCTCCTCTTCGCTTCTGTTTAGATGACTTCTCGGCACTCTCGAGCACTATCCGAATTGCATCCACTGTCGATGCTCCTTTGCGGAAACCAAACTGCATCTTGGACAGTCCGCGCTCACCTTCCGTGAATTTCGTCAACCTGTTAAGAATGATCCTTTCCAGGAGTTTTCCGAGTGTATCCAGCAGGCATATGGGTCTGTACGAGGTCGGGTCGCCAGGTGGCTTCCCTGGCTTCGGCAGCAACACCAGCTTCTGGACCTTCCACATTTCGGGGAAGTTGCCTTCATTTAGGCACTTCTGCATCACTATCCTGAACATGTCCGGATATGCCAGGATCGCAGCTTTCAGTACCACGTTTGGTATTCCATCCGGACCAGGGGCTTTCTTTGGTTTTAGGCGCTTCGATGCTTCTACTAGCTCGTCGTTAGTCACTTGCCGATCCATGTTTGTTCCTTCTTCCTCGCCGTGCGGTGACGGTGGCCATATAGTTGGATCGTGCTTCGGGAAAAGACCCTCGACGATTATCTTCAGCTTTCTCGGACACATTTCGACTGGCGTCGTTGGACCCTTCATTTTCGCCATCACGACTCGGTATGCGTCACCCCAGGGATTGGCGTCTACTTCTCAGCATAGCTCCTTGTGGCACTCTGACTTGCTAAGTCTGATCTCCCGTTTTAGAGCGGCCCTAGCTTCCCGAAACGATGCCTTATGCTCTTCTCTATCTGGTTCCGACCTTGCTCTTTGGGCCCGCCTTCTGGCTCTGAGACAAGCAGCGCGTAACGTACTAAGCGTCTCGTTCCACCAGTAAGCTGGACGCCGTTTGTTGCGTGGTTCCAGTTTTCGCGGCATTGTGGCGTCACAAGCCGCCACAATCCTTCTTGTTAGGTCAGCCGCATCCACGTTCTCGGTCCCGCCGTTCGGCCGAAGTGCCTCAACAAAGAGGTCTTTGTTGAAGGCTTTCGTCTTCCACTTTCGTTCGCCGGTCACCCTTCTCTGTACTGCCGCGGGGTTCCGTTGGCCGATACGGTAGCGAATCTCCTGGTGGTCACTATGCGTATACGTTTCGCATACTCTCCAATCCATGTTCGCCGCCAATGAGGGACTACAGAATGTGACGTCTATGATGGACTCCCTCCCGTCTCTCCAAAATGTACTAACAGAGCCTTCATTGCACAATCGTACGTCTAACTTCGCTAGAGCTTCCTGCAGGATACACCCTCTTGTGTTGGTTACTCTACTGCCCCATTCCACAGCCCAGGCGTTGAAGTCACCACCAATGACTACCGGCTTCCGATCGATCAACTGCTCGGTTAACTGCTCCAGCATTAGGCTGAACTGCTCTACTGTCCACCTTGGGGGAGCGTAACAGCAACATACGAAGATGCCGTTGATTTTGGCTATCACGAAACCCTCATAGGAACGTTCTACCACTTCTTGGATAGGGAATCTTCCCATTACTTGTATCGCTGCGGTTCCTGATCTATCCGCCACCCAGTTACCGTTATTAGGGGGGACTTGATAAGGCTCTGCGATCAAAGCGACATCGCACATAGTTTCTGTCGTAGACTGCCACAACAGTTGCTGTGCGGTATCACAGTGATTCAGGTTTATCTGGGTCATCTCCATCACCGTTGGCCTGCAGTCGCCTTCTTGTACGCTGGGCATTTAAAGCCACCCGTCTGATGGTCGTTTCCTTCCGCTGGGGTGCAAAGCAAGCACTTCGGCCTCTGCGTGCAGTCTCTCGCAAGATGGCCCGTCTCTCCGCATTTCCAGCACATCCCGGATCTGTCCGGGCCTTTGCAAGCCCCTGCTAAATGTCCAAAGCCTAAACATTTGAAGCATTTCTCTGCTTGTTTGTTTACTCGTGGGGCGGCTCTCAGTAGGCATCTCGACCATCCAGCTGTAACCTTACCTACCTCCAGTGCCTTGTCTGCAGCGGTTACCGGTAAACGTATCATCGCTACCTGCGTTCCTCCGTATCCCTTCCTTAACCGGATCGTCATGTGCACCTCGCCCAGTTTGCACTGCTGCTTCATAGCACCTCTCAGCTCGTCTTCCGTCGTTATTTCGTCGAGGTCTTTGCACACGATTACCACCTCCGGGCTTAAGGCTTTAACTTCTGCCTTTCCACCCATTGATTTAGTTATAGTCTCCTGCAAGGCAGAGCTACTAGTCGTAGTATTCTTCTTAAGCTCGAGGAGCATCTCATTTTTTTGGGTACGCCTGACTCTTAACACGTTTTCCCCCAAATCTTTCAGCTCCGGGTCCTCTCTGACCTTTTTGAGCAGTGCTGCGTACGTAGTCTCGTCATTTGCTTTGACGAGCACGGCTTCTCCCTTAGGCGACGAGCCGAGGGTTCTGATTTCCTCTTCTGCTCCCCTTTTCGCTCCTCCTTTTTTTGCTGTTTCCCGCGTTTCTCCTTCCGACCTACAATGGTGCTCCAGCTTTCACCCTGTAAGGTGGCGTCCTTTTCTTCGGCAGCAACAGCATCCTCGAGCGTCTGCCTCTTTGACCCGCCTGGTCTTTCTTCTCCTGGTGAGGATCTTGTCCTCTTTGGAGTTATGGGAACTGGCGTATTCTCCACTCCAATCTGCCTCTCCTTACCCTGTTTCGGAGGGGCTAGGAGAATAGTGGCCTTAGTCGACGCGGATGCTCGCTCAGCTGAATCTGCCCTCTGCGTTGCCGTATCGTACTCTTTCACGGCAGACAGTAGCGCCTTCCGGATTTTGATGACCATCTCCTTAATGTCTTTGTGGACATTGTTTCTCATGTCCACGAACTTGTGGAGCTCCTCCACCAAGTGCCTCGCTAACACTATCTTTGGCGTTTGTGGGGTGTAGCTCCTTCCGCTCTGCTCCGGCTGTTTTTGTTGCTGCTGTTGCTGTTGCTTCGGCTTCCCCTCCTCCTGCTCTTGCTGGGTGACTTCAGCTACTATTGGTGGTGGTGACCTCACCAACCCACCTCTGGCAAACGGATTTGCCGTGCCTGCTCCATTTATATCGGTTGCTTGTTGTTTCTCCATTTTATTTTATTGGGTCCCAACTCCGGGCCGCTATCTCCACTCGCTGCACATAGTCGCCTCTCGCGATCCCATGATTATCTATGCTGCCGAAAAGCAGCAGTGAGGTCATGCAAGGGTTGATACCATCTCTCATGGGGAGTAGTGTTCAGAGCCGGATCGGCGTAAATCGGGAATGCTTCAACCGAACCTAGTACCACCAACCAAATGATGGCGAGTTTCGAACGTACCCGGAGACCTGCCAGGGTTTTGTTGGAACGGAGGCAGCCATGCTGTTAGCCCACTCGCCATTTCAAGTCGGTGTCATCCGTCCTTACTCAGGGAGTAGAACAGCACGCCTGTCAGCCCTAAGTCGCCATCCTTTTCGTCATCCGTGTCCTGTCCGTTGCCGTTCGCCATGGCCAGTATACCATAATCAAGATGTTACTGGCGTCGATCCTGATGTGCCGGTTGGCACTCCGGTTGGGCTAGAGTGCTTTTATTGCCCAGATCTTAGATTATTGGAATCGTAGGATCTTAGCAGAAGCGGCACAGACTCGCTTCGTCGGAGCTGCTTTCGGAGTTATGGCTTTTTTTTGAGGTTCAGAAGAGCCCAATCTTAGCCTCACCATATCCTAGCAAAACTCCCCAACTCGCAGTAGGGCTGTGGGGGGGGGGGGGGTTCGTTAGGCCCCTAGACTCCTGTCCTTCCTGTCCCTGCTGCCCCCTGTATGTATGTATGTATGTATGTTTGTATGTATGTATGTATGTATGTATGTATGTATGTGTGTATGTATGTATGTATGTATGTATGTATGTATGTATGTATGTATATATGTATGTATGTATGTATGTATGTATGTATGTATGTATGTATGTATGTATGTATGTATGTATGTATGTATGTATGTATGTATGTATGTATGTATGTATGTATGTATGTATGTATGTATGTATGTATGTATGTATGTATGTATGTATGTATGTATGTATGTATGTATGTATGTATGTATGTATGTATGTATGTATGTATGTATGTATGTATGTATGTATGTATGTATGTATGTATGTATGTATGTATGTATGTATGTGTGTATGTGCGGATTTGTTAACAAAATGTACACATCGGTTTCTCGGAGATAGCTGAACCGATTTTTACAAACTAAGATTCAAATGAAAGGTATAATATTCCCATAGGTTGCTATTGAATTTCATTTTCAACCGATTTCTTGTTCCGGATTACGAGTTGAAGAGTATAGTTACAAAACAAAATTTGTTGATTAGTCCACATCGGTTTCGGAATTTTGTGTGGATCCGAGTTCTGGTTCCTGAATTACAGGTTGATACGTACGATCACGCAGCAAATCCCGATTCTAACGAATTTTGCGATGAATGTAAAAAGGTGAAATTTTTTCCAAAATGTAAACACAACTGTTGAATTTGTAGATCTAGGTCCTCAACAGTCATTCAAAGTCTCTTTGGCCACACTGGCCACCATCGACGGATCCTGAAGCAACCAAATTCAGAATAACGGTTATATTGGTTTCTCGAAAATGGCTAGACCGATTTGATCAACTTAGTCTCGAATGAAAGTTGTTGCGTCCCCGGAAACTGATATTAAATTCCATCTCCATCCGACTTCCGGCGCCGGAGTTACGGGTTGTGGAGTGCGATCACATAGAAAACTCCGATTCAAACCGATACCGCGATGAATGCAAAAACGTGCTCTTATATATACTTACTAAGTGTAATAAGAATGAAATACATTTCCATAATGTTATATTGTGCGAACAAACTATTAAATCATAGTTTGGAGAAATGAGAAAGGCACAATTGCACCTCTAGGTGGATTAAAACAGGTTTTTAGGATAATATTCAGTGTCAAAGTAGTCCAGTACACTGGAAAGACCCATGATTTTCTGGAATCTAAAACTCTTTTACGAAAATACCGGACAGAGTCCACATGGACATCGTGGGTATGGGGGTAGGGGTACAGAGATTGTCCACGGAGAGGAAGGTGGGGGCCAAAGACCAAGGTATTTCTGTCCACGTGGTATATGATTGGCCCCAAATATAGAAAAGAAATCGAAGGCATCAGGAAAAATATCAATGGTATTACAATGAATTTCTAGAAAATAAATTTTTAGGATAAATAAATTTGGAACATAATATATAAAACAAAATAAACTCTTGCGTAGAAGAAATAGGAGTTTTGATTGCGCCACATCGTCTAACGAGCCCCACAGTCCCCTTCAGTGACGAACGATCGCAGACCCACTCCCTTCGTCCGTTCAGAGGATTGTGAAGTGACAATAAGAAATAAAGGTCACACTTCAATATTAGTTCCTTTGAGATAGGCAGCAGTCATTTCCTCGTGAGACATATAGTCGAGCAAGTCATTAAGTACACGATTTCATTAAAAATTAAATTAATCGTTTGTTCCTCGGATTCTTATATCGAAATTTGCGCTTGTAGGTATAAAAAATCAATGAATTGAACAAAAATACATATATACCGTTTCAAAATACCTTTAGGTACAAAAATACCCGCGAATGCACTCAATCAGCATTCCCTACATAACCTCTTAAATTCCCATACGGTATGAATTGAACTTAAAAGTAGATTGAAATCTGAGATTAAATATAATGCAGGTTAATCAGCTATACAACGCTGCTGGCGAACTAGTTTATAGTTAACCCTAGTCGTACGACTTGATGCTGAGACGAGATCTTCGACTCAACATTCATTACCCTTTTTAGAAGGTATAAATGTTGAGCATTCATTTTTCTACTACTGGTCCATCTTCAACAGCAAAAAACAGGCACTCTTGTGATATAAAGGTTAATACCAATTTAATCTCGTTTCTAAAACACGACACCTTATGTACGGTGCAGAAGCTCACGAGCAAGCACCTTTGCAAAACAAGAAGAGAGCGAGTGCATTCTTTCGCTACTTTCGCACACCGCGTACGCGAGAAAATAAACCCATAACAACGAGCCATGACAATCTCGTGATGCGGAGAGGCATTGCCAATTCAATCTATCAATTTCTTTGTTCCGATGCATTCCCGCTCAAGGGAAATATTTAAATCACTCATGCACACCCACATGTTTGCAAAATTCCCACTCGGAGGAACACAATCTTAATTTCACTCAATTTCCGAATGATGCCACTCGAGGTGAAAGCACTCCCATTTCCGGAATTGCACTAATACAAAAAAACTGCCCACTCAGAGGACGTACTTAAAACGCTAATATTTGACCACTCGAGGCCAAATCATTCCCACACAAAGGAATCAGTTATGAAAAGCTACTCAGGGCCAAATTATTCCCGCACAGAGGAAGCATCAGCCACTCGAGGCTGAGACACAACCGCCATTTTACTGAATTTCGGATAGTAAAATATTAGTTGCCGCTCGAGGCAAATATCTCTAAAAAACGCGACAAGTTGTTCAGGCTTGTACGCTCTTTTGTTCAGGGCAATGACATACTTACTCGGGAGCGTTTCTTGCGCCATTGTCGTGACCGGAGCTGTTGAAACACAATTTGCGTCCATTCTCGTCAACTTTCTTCCAAAATCTGGAGCTTGGTTGTCTGTCACAACAATCAAGGCTTGCTCATCTAAAATCGTTAAGTTAATAATATTTTTCTTTTCTACTCGCTTATATCCTACAAGTTTATATTCAGTATTCGTTAATCAATTTACTTATAGTTGTTTTATAATTTAAGAAATTTTGTAACTTGCTATTTGGATTAATCATAGCTGTGGTTTGTGTGATCAACGCGATAACTCTCGAATGGTCCAGTGCGACAGTTGCGATCGGTGGTATCACTTCAGGTGCGTTTAAGTGTCTTCAAGTATTGCTGATGTGGACTGGAACTGTCCATTTTGCGATGTCGCTAACAAGTCAAGACTACAGGCCCCCACAAACGACACCAATAAACCATTGGACCATCAGAATCAACTCCCACTCGACACTAGGTCGGTACGCTCACGAACATATAACAGTGTCTGTAGAAGCGAGTCTAAGAGGAAGGTGGCCTTGCAACTAAGGAAACTAGAAGAGGCTAAAACTATAGAACAGCGATACTTGGATAAGAAGTACGAGATCTTGAGCGAGTTTGGTAGTGGTTGGAAGACGAAGAAATTGAATCACTCCCCGATTCCATGACGAAGATTGAAAAATGGATAGAGAGCACAAATCATATCGGAGAAAGAGACGATTCCGGTTTACCTGTCGAAGGGAACGAAGGATCTATAAAGCACAACGTCAATCACGATGGATGCGATGAACCGCGTCCTAGGCTGCCCGGCCATTCATCCCGGCATTATCCGAGGTTACCTGTTACAAATCAATATGGCAGGCTAGCCAGACGACGAATTAATCAAAGATCTAATCTTCCGCTCGACTTCAACCCGGACCTAGGATCAACACCGAATGAAATGAACAGAATAAATCTGTCCGGCGAAGATACTATTTGCATTCTAAACCGAAGCCAGTTAGCAGCACGACAGGCAGTGTCAAAGGACTTGCCAGATTTTTGTGGAAATCCAGAAGACTGGCCCATTTTCTATTCAATGTTCAACACGTCAACTCAGATGTGTGGTTTTTCGAACGAAAATATGCTTCGCCTTCGAAAGTGCCTTAAAGCAAAAGCGCTGGAAGCGGTTAGATGTCGACTGCTGCATCCTTCGAACGTCGCTGCTGTTATCTCGACACTGAAAATGTTATACGGCAGACCAGAAACGATCATCCAGGCAATCGTTCGAAAGGTTCGAAGTCTTCCGCCACCCCGTATTGAGAACTTGGAAACCTTGGTTAACTTCTCACTCACCGTGGAAAATCTGTGCGCTACAATTCAAGCATGCGAAGTTGATGACTTTGTATACAATGCGTCGCTCAGGTACGAACTAGTCAAGCGATTACCAGCGTCTCTGAAGCTGGACTGGGCAAAGGCTTCCCGAGAAAATCTAACACCAACACTTCTGAACTTTAGTTCCTGGCTATACACAATAGCGGAAGACGCAAGTGTGGTAATGATGTCTGAGAAAAACGATACGAAATTTCGCGCCAAGAAGAACGGATATCTTAATGTTCATTTTGATGCCGAAGAAAATCAACCAGCTGCCACAATAGTGTCCAAGCAACTATCAATGAAGACCTGCGTCGTGTGCAAAGGGGATTGTCCATCTATAGCTAAGTGCAAGCAGTTTGTAGAATTCAGCTATAACTCGGGGTGGGCAACAATAAAGGAGTTGAAACTGTTCCGAAAGTGCCTCCGACGACACAACGGGCTATGTAACCAGCAAAGGCAGTGCGGTACAAACGGATGTACCTTTCTGCATCATCTCCTCCTCCACGGTAACGGTAAATCGGAAGTCGAAGTTGAGTCTACAAGCTCTAACACCGCTTCTAACTCCGGAGTAAACTTAGAGCATATGTGTAATTTGCACCAAGGACAGAGCAGTGAAATTTTGTTTAGATTTATACCCGTAATCTTCAAAAAATCAGTACTTGCCTAGGCGTTGTCTTAAATGGACCGGAGAAACCAGACGAACGGAAACTTCCTCTCAACGGGTCAGTATGCAAATCTCTGGATCAAAGCAGCCAACAAAAAGATTCGAACTAACAAATGTGCGAACAGTGCACCAGTTGCAACTCCGACCGCAAACAATTATCGTTTCAGAATTGCAAAAACGATTCCGCCACTTAGCAGGACTTCCAATTGAATCTTACCAAGATGCCCGTCCACAGATTCTAATAGGCGTGGATCATGCCAAGCTCAGGCACGTCATGAGAAGCCGCGAAGGGGAACTAGGAGAACCAATCGCCGTGAAGATGTGCCTTGTATGAACCGTCTATGGATGCATGACGAATGACACTCCTCTAGAACACGCGTTCAACTATCACGTCCCGGATATCTGCCCGTGTAATCAAGAAGGCGATGACCGTCTTCATAGGGCGATGAAAGAATATTTCTCTCTAGATGCCATGGGCATCATCAGTCCAGCAAAATCGCTTCTATCGGCAAACGATCAACGAGCCCCCCATTTGCTGGATACGCTAACTGAGCGAAAAGGACAACGGTACGAGTCAGTTCTTTGGAAATATGACAACGCGAGACTGCCTGATAACCGCCCAATGGTACTAAGACCTTGGGAATGTTTGGAACGTCAAATGAAAAACGATAAATTGCTTAGCGACGTTCTCAACGCGAAAATAGATGATTATTTATCGAAGGGCTACATCCGGAAGCTCACCAAGGAAGAGTTGAGTGATCAGCGACCCAGAACATGGTATCTTCCTGTGTTCCAAGTATCAAATCCAAACAAACCGGAGAAAACGAGATTGGTGTGGGATGGAGCCGCATCAGCTCATGGAGTGTCTCTTAATTCGGTATTACTAAAAGGTCTGGATCTTCTTATACTGCTATTAGACGTTTTGATTCGATTTAGGGAATACCGAACAGCTGTGGGCGGCGATATACGCGAAATGTATCACCAGATTCTCATGAAGGAAGATGATCAGAACAGTCAGCGCTTCTACTGGGGATCTAAGGACGGGAGCACGGAGGCTACCGTCTACACCATGCAAGTGATGACGCTCGGAGCCTGCTGCTCACCCAGCGTAGCTCAATACGTGAAAAACAAAAACGCAGAGCTCTACAGACGCCAATATCCATCCGCAGTACAAGCTATCATAAAACAGCACTATGTTGATGACATGCTTGTCAGTGTGGAGTCTGAAGAAGAAGCAGCAACACTTGCTCAAAACGTCAAGTGGATGCGAAGGGCGGATTCTAAATGAGAAACTGACTGTCGAATTCGATAGCTGTACTGACCAAACTGGGCGTGAATACTGTAGGCGAGAGGAGCTTGGATGTTGGATCGGAGACACTCACAGAGAAAATTCTCGGAATGTGGTGGAGCACTGTGAAAGACTGTTTCACCTTCAAATGATAAGGGGCTACTGCCCGGGCATCGTCGGCCAACCAAACGCGAAGTCCTACGGACCTTGATGATGGTGTTTGATCCGCTAGGACTCACTGCACATTTCCTGATGTTTCTCAAGGTGTTTCTACAGGAGATCTGGCGGTCTGGAATTGGGTGGGACGAGGAAATCAATGATCAACAGTTTAAAAAATGGCTGCAATGGGTGAAAGTGCTACCGAAGGCCGAGAACGTGGAAATTTCTCGCTGCTATCGAATCCTTACGTCCGTGGGAGCAGAAACTCAAATGCATACGATTGTTGATGCTAGCGAAAATGGTTTCGCTGTTGCTGTGTACCTGAGATATAAAGAAGGAAATTCCATTGAATGTGCCCTGGTATGCGCAAAAACAAGGGTTGCTCTGTTAAAATTTTTGTCCATTCCACGTTCGGAACTGTAGGCAGCCGTGCTGGGTGTTAGGTTGGCCAATACTGTTCAGAGAGTGCTTACAGTCAAAGTGCATCAACGGTTCTTCTATGTGGACGCAAAAGACGTATACTGTTGGTTGAATTCAGATCATCGAAGATACAGTCAGTTTGTGGCTGGAAGAGTCAGCGAAATGAAAGTACAGAGACGCACGAATGGTTTTGGATACCCTCAAATGCTAACGTTGCTGACGAGGGAACTAAGTGGAAGGACATCCCCGAGCTTAACCCTACTGGCCGGTGGTATCGTAGTCTTGAGTTCCTGTGGAAACCACAACAGGATTGGCCTCTGGCATCGCGAAATTTTGGTACGACGGACGAAGAACTTCGATCTCATTTACTGGTTCAAACCGCTGTACTACCATCAGTGATACCGATAGAAAAATGTTCATGCTGGAAAAAATTGCTCCGTTGCACCGGCATGGTTCTCCGATATGTTAACAACTTAAGGCGCAAAATGGGAAATGAGCCTATCCTCAGTGGACCACTAGCACGCAACGAGTTGGTTCAAGCTGAGAGCTATCTGCATCGTATAGCTCAAGGAGATTATTACGCAGACGAGATAGCTGTCCTGATGCTGAACCGTGAAATGCAGAGCCAAGAAAGATCAATCCCGAAAAGCAGTTCAGTTTATTGGCTCTGTCCCTTCCTGGATGAGAATAACGTGCTCAGAGTTCGAGGTCGCACTTCCGACTGCAAGCTGATTGACCAAGATGCAGCAAACCATATCATTCTACCCCGCGATCACCATATAACTCTATTAATAGTGAGAAATCACCATCAACGGTTCAATCATCAAAACCACGAAATAACGGTCAACGAGCTACGAAAACGCTTCTCCATTGCACGGCTAAAAGCTGTATACAAAAAGGTTCCAGCAGACTGTCAACAAAGCAAAATCTACTGTGCAGTTCCGCGTGCACCAGCAATGGCAGATCTACCTGCAACACGCCTTGCTGCATATTGTCGACCATTCACATACATAGGAGTGGACTATTTCGGACCATTCACTGTATCTATCGGTCGTCGTACGGAAAAAAGGTGGGGTGTGCTTGCGACGTGCCTTACAACTCGTGCTATACATCTGCAAATAGCTCACACGCTGTCCACAGACTCTTGTGTCATGGCCTTACGTAACATAATGGCTAGAAGAGGAGTGCCAGAGGTTATTTGGAGTGACCGGGGTACCAACTTCCAAGGTGCTGATAAAGAACTGCAATCAGTGCTCCGAAACATCGATCAAGATCGGCTCATGGCAGAATTCATTTCAACGCACACCGAATGGCGCTTCAACCCACCTGCATCACCACACATGGGGTGAGCATGAGAGCGACTTATCAGGACCGTAAAGCAAAATTTGTCGAAGAAAGCATCCTCTAGAGTGACCACTGTTGAAGTGCTGGAAAATGCTCTAGCCGAAGTAGAAAATATTGTCAATTCCAGACCGTTGACAAATATTCCTATCGACGATGACGATTCTCCCGTGCCAACGCCCAATCACTTCTTGATCGGTTCGTCGAATGGCTTGAAGCCATGGGTACCCTTCGACGACAGTCCGATGGGCCTACAAAGTAACTGGAAACTTTCCCAAGCTATGACCAACTCGTTGTGGAGACAATGGCTTCGAGACTACTTGCCAACGATAACGCGTCGCACCAAGTGGTTCACTAACACGAAGCCTGTTTAACTAAATGACATCGTCATCATTACGGACCCACTGATGCCACGTTACTGTTGGCCGAAAGGAAAAGTTATAGCGACTAAACCCGGACCTGACGAGCAAGTACGGTCAGCGACAATGCAAACCATCAGCGGCATCTACGAAAGACCAGCAGTGAAGGTCACGGTGCTAGACGTTGGCGTTAATAGTAATGCACCTCGGATGAATCCATCGGGCATTCCGGGAGAGAGTGTTGATTGCGCCACATCGTCTAACGAGCCCCACAGTCCTCTTCAGCGACGAACGATCGCAGATTCACTCCCTTCGTCCGATCAGAGGATTGTTAAATGACAATAAGAAATGAAGGTCACACATCAATATTAGTGCCTTTGAGATAGGCAGCAGTCATTTCCTCGTGAGACATATAGTCGAGCAAATCGTTAAGTACACGATTTCATAAAAAATTAAATTAATCGTTTGTTCCTCGGATTCTTATATCGAAATTTGCGCTTGTAGGTATAAAAAAACAATGAATTGAACAAAAATACATATATACCGTTTTAGAATACCTTTAGGTACAAAAAAAGCAAATGCACTCAATCAGCATTCCCTACATAACCTCTTAAATTCCCATACGGTAAGAATTTTCGAACTTAAAAGTAGATTGAAATCTGAGATTAAATATAATGCAGGTTAATCAGCTATACAACGCTGCTGGCGAACTAGTTTATAGTTAACCCTAGTCGTACGACTTGATGCTGAGACGAGATTTTCGACTAAATAATAGTAGCATAACGAATAGCGAATTCACTAAACGTAAGTTTATATTCAATATTCGCTAATCAATTTACTTATAGTTGTTTTATAATTTAAGGAATTTTGTAACTTGCTATTTGGATTAATCATTGAAATAAAGTTCACAAAATCGGACGAATTTTCTCTGCTATCGGCAGCAAGGAGTATTACTTTAAACTAGCTTGATTATCCAACTCCATTGTGTGGGAAAATTAGTAAACTTGCAATATGAAAATCAAAATATATTCATTCTCATCGTTTCAGAGATTGGTGTGATAATTTATTAGTGATATGCGCCACCGTGCGGCATTTTTTCTAACGAGACTTACAGGTGACAATATCAGATTGCACCATCTCTTGCCATTGTACCGATAGGTGCATTATATTGAATTAGTTTTGCTCATTGACGCCACCATGCGGTTCAATTTAGCATTTCTCAAACGAGAATATAAGTTTATTTAATACTCTACAGCTTCGTAGAACATCAAACTGATCTATTTCTTACCGTTGTGCATATAGGAGTACTCTCTTTACATTGTGTGGCCACCATGCAGGGAAGTCCTAACACTTTCAAGTGAAAACTGAATGTCCATTTATTCCTCTATAGCTTTATGGAACGTCATAACTTTCTATTTTTCGGCGTTATAGAGATATACGCGTTTTCCCTAACTTCGCCCTGCTTTTACATGCAGTTATCATACGCGACATAAGAGGAGTGCGCCCTTTGGGAATGTTAATCAACAGTATCCAACTTTAAACGTTAATAACTATTTAAATTTTAGTTTGATTGTCTTGCAGTCTTCGACAAAGTTTTTTGGAATATCATTAGAAGCTTAACTCCTTTTTGGTTCCTTGTTTGCATGTTTACATCTAGCGGCGATTTTGTGAACTGCGATTGCCCTCATATATTTTGACCAGGGGTTAAGGTTAACCGATTTCGCCCAAATTTGGATGGACAGTGTATTTTTTTCTTAATTTGGAACGACGCTGGGGTTAGGTTGTTAGATTGTTTTATATAAATTATTGTCACCCTAATGGGAATGATTTATAAATTCATTTGTTGAATTCAATTCAATTCAATTAAAAGAACAAATTATGCGACATTTTAACAATATACTAGAGGTAAACGATTTGGAATATACTCCAATAGACATTAACGTAAATGTTGCAAGTTACCCCATATGCGGGGTAACTTGCTACAAGCATATTTTTGTATATTCTGAAAGTAGGATACCGCTTTGATGTTGAGGGTGGTAAGCTAGCAGGAATGGGTGCCACAGGGGGTGGATAGCGGCAAACTATAGTGATAATCTCATCTCCATCCATCTCGAGTCCCGGATGAAAACGCACAACAATATTGTTGGTAAACACACGTTGCGGTTCCTGTAGTATTATGGGGAGGGGGGAGGGGGTTATTGAAACCATATTTTATCATGTCACAATACAAACCTGTTCAGTTCCACAACCTTTCAAAGGTAATTCAATGCTGTAACGCGTATCTCCTTTTCCAGCAATTTGACAAACACTGTTTCTATCAAAATTAGCGTAAGCGGTGCCGTAGAATTTTTCGTTAAACTTTAGCTCTACTTGCATAGAACCGGCCGCACAGTTCAAGGCCGCTTTAGTTCGGTTAAGGTATATAATGGGACTGAGATCATCAAGTTTCGTAACCTGAAAGGAGTAAAAACTGTATAATTAATCAACATATTCATAAATTGAAAAAGAAGATAAATGGACGCTGGTATCTTTATATACTTCTTCTGACTATTGAAACATAAAAGTACCGTTGCTAGGGTTAATAAGTTATAAGATTGAAATAAAATGGCACTAAAGTCCCGTACAATCTACAAACCTTTCCATCCAAAGTTGCTTCCTCTGGCAATCCTTGTCCATGATATTCGATGTAATTTGCATGCGAATCATAATTCGATTGTGATTCTATTGCGCTCACGCAACATATTATTATTATTATTATAACCAGCATTGGATAGTTCAGCATTATAGCGTCCATCTGCAAAGATTTGGAAAAGGGGGTGTCAATTTCTACATGTATGACGTGATCTCATATTTTTTGGATGAATGCCTGCTTCCTCATCTCGTACAGATCAGAAGTTAAGAAGCGCACCGCTTGTCAACTGCAAACAAACAAACAAACAAGTACTACCCACGCCGCTTCGTGTGTAGCGTAAATGACAGAAACAGCAAAGTTCGGTTGCCTCCAACTCCGAGTGAAATGAGTGAATCACAAAATAAATTGCGCCTAGTACAGAAGAACAAAATCTCTATTTACTTTACGCAGACCCATCTTAGACCGACAGTAAGCGAAGTGGAACAATTGATCAAGGTAAAAAGGGACTTACAAAACTGTTACATAAACAACTACAGTATAAGTATTAATAACTTTCAACTTTGTAGCCGAGTCAGAAAACTTCGTACCGAAGAACAACATGCACCCCGGCATCGAATATGAAAACGTCAAAACCAAGATCCCGTGTATTCAGCCAATGACCTGACGGAAATTCGCCTGCACGATTCGGCGCTACGCACGAGTAGGAGAGCCCGGGGCTAGTTGCCGGTTGTGATAAGTTGGCGGAATCCCTTTTTCTCTGTTTCTATTAGACATATAGCGCAGCCTCTCACTGTGTACCTCAAGTTATGTGAAACCCATTATCCAATGTGTTTTTGTTGCAAAATATTTTGTTTTGTAGATGTTGTGGGCGATATTGTGTTTTCGACCACAGCAACTAAATTTTCTAAATTTTAAACACTTTCTGTTATTTAGGTTGATTTTCCATCTATTTCCCGAATGATTAAATTTTTCGATAGTACTTGAAAAGAGCTATCAGTATCGGTATAGATATTACACCTACCCACAAACAAAAGTTATTTTTTAAATAGTTTTCCATAAAATATGCGGATAGGGTAAGTTATGGGCGGTCATGCACGCGGGGCAAGTTGGTGGTACTATTTAAAAGTCATCAAAAAATTTTTTCTGTGATTCACTGCAAAGTAAGAAAATCTTTTTTCTTGTGTATCTCGTCAATGCAGGAAACTTTTATTTCGGTCAATCGTTTGAAGAATTTCGAAAATTTGTTTTTGAATATGAAGTACGCGTCAAAGTCAAAATGCCGGGGTATTGAGCCTGAAATATAATATCAAGTTAAGTAGCCGAAAAACTCTAAGCTTGCTCATTGACCCTACTCCACGCTTTTCTAAACTTTCTTACTTCAAATCCTTGCTCTTCCTTGAGTACTATAGCTCTTAATATTTGAAAAATACTTTACCTTCCAGTCCCTTGCTAATTATATGTCGTAGCAATATAAATAAGGAGAAAGATTGACTCACTATAAATCGTTAATAAAAAGAAAGAATAAAATATAATATCAAATGTCGGTTGATGTACAGTTTTTTTGAAAAGACATTCAGCACGATCCAAAAAAACCTCTGGAGTAGTTGAATTTACAATTGATTTCTTATTTTTTGGCGTATCCAAACATACCGCCAACGCCTGGGCCGGGGTAAGTTGGCGGGTTTTCCGCGCCACATATTTTTGTCCCTAAAAACGGAGACGATGCATCAAACATTTAAATAAAATTCAGCGATGTTGACAACAGTCTGTTCTTTCATGCCACTTGTTCTATTTTGCAAGATCTACCTACATCGAAGCGATAAAAAATGAAAACACCGCCAACTAGCTCCGATCTTCCCTACGGATTATATTAAAAGTTTCACATCGAAGTAACAAACGATATCGATACAGGTACATCGAAATCTAAAATATTCCAATTTCGAATTTATCCTCACATGGTAAGCCTGAAAAGAGTATTTAACAGTTATGTGTCCAACAAAAAAACACCTTTAACAGGCCAACGAGGGTACCCGGGTACCCACAAATTGAAATGCTCATAACTGTGGCTTCCTTTAACCGATTTAGACAATTTTAGATGTTTTGGATTCAGGAACTCGTCTACTTTTTGATTCTGTACAATAAAACCGGAATAATGGATCTGGTTTTTTGGTAATCCGGATTTTTCGGAGTAATGTTACAGTACTAGGATATAATTTGTAAATTTTAATAATGTCCTAGCAATATGAATATCAAAACTCTTCAAATTGTCTCGGAAGTCTGCTTTTTTTTTGTACCGGACCCTATGGCAATTTAAAATATGGAATTGGAATGGAATGGCCACTCACGGCCCCATGGGAACCTGTCCGGAATGTCCGTTCCGGGGTCAAGTCACCAAATGGTTCCTAAACCACGAGATACAGCCTACTGATGCAATTCCAAGAATTTTGATACCCATATTGCTAGTATTCCATTGAAGTTCGCAAATAGTACCCCAGCACTGGAACCTGCTTCCGGAAACCCGGATTCCCGGGAACCGCATGAAGTAACCCGATTCATTTTTACCAAGTCCAAAAGTGGATGAGTTCCTGAATCCAAAACGGCCAAAAGTCTCGAAATCGGTTGGATATTACCTTAGTTATGGGCATTTTAGTTTTGTGAGTACCCGGGTACCCACATCGGCCTGTTACGTAGTAAAAAAATTCAGGAGCCCCTCCTCACTCCCACCCTTACTATATCAACAATATTATTAACCCAAAAGCTTGACTTAGTGAAGTTCTAATATGTCACAAAATTTCAATTTCCAGCTATGGATAAAACATAGGCATTTAATTAATTGAAACTTAAAAAGGTACCCGGGTACCGTGTCGGACACAAAACGGTCAATGAGAGTGAAACAATTCGTTTAGCAACAGCAGAGAATCGGATATACTTGTACCGAAATAACTTATTTTAGTAAAACCTTTCAGAAATTAGTAACAATTGTAGAATTCGTATTAACAGCCTAGAGTGTATGCTACTCCATTTCGGTAATGTATCTAACATTACCTACCAATCATTCTAAACTAAAACTGAAAAATTGTTCTAAAAACCTAATGACACATTCTTTCGTGACGTTATGTTATAACTTTATCAAATGAATGCCTACATCAAAACTTAATACAGATTCGGAAAGTAGACAAATTTTCACTAAATATTCAATAAACATATGCTGAATATACAGGAAGAGGATTGTTTTATGACCGATAATGTAACGTGACGTTACAACGCGTCACAAATCAGAACTTTCAACGTATTTCTATAAAAGTCAAAATATCTGCTCTATAAGATTTTTTATCAAGAACAAATCTTCTAGGATGTTTTTCTAAATAGCATACGAATAACTAGGTGTCATTAAATATATTTTTTATTGTTTTGTTTTTTATTAAGCATCTTTTAACTTTTGTGACGTTACAACGCTCCTTTTTCAGAAAAGCGATATCTCATTGCGTTGTAACGTTACGAAAATCTTCAACTTTTCCATAACTCTGAAAGTTGTGCTGGTGCTATTGTTTTGAGTAGAATCTCTATATATAAAAATGAAATGGTTTCCGTGTGTCATCGCATAACTCGAGAACGAGATATCGGATTTCTTTGATTTTTGTATTATTTTGTTGGTTATTTTCTGTGGAAGGTTCTTTGACATAAAATCAAATATTGAAATTTTCCTAATCCACCTATTAGTGCAATATATGCACCTTTTGCTCGATATCTCTATATACAAAACTGAAATGGTTTCCGTGTGTCATCGCATAACTCAAGAACGAGATATCGGAGATCTTTGATTTTTGCATTACTTTTTTGGTTATTTTCTGGGAAGGTTCTTTGACATAAAAATGAAATATTGAAATTTTCCCAATCCACCTATTGGTGCAATTGTGTTTTTCTCATGTATGCACCTTTTGCTGGATATCTCTATATATAAAAATGAAATGGTTTCCGTGTGTCATAGCATAACTCAAGAACGAGATAGCGGATTTATTTGATTGTTGCATTATTTTGCTGGTTATTTTCTGTAGAAGGCTCTTTGACATATGAATAAAATATTAAAATTTTCCTAATCCACCTATTAGTGCAATTATGTTTTTCTCATATATGCACCTTTTGCTGGATATCTCTATATACAAAAATGAAATGGTTTCCGTGTGTCATCGCATAACTCAAGAACGAGATATCGGATTTCTTTTATTTTTGCATTATTTTGTTGGTTATTTTCTGTGGAAGGTTCTTTGACATAAAAATCAAATATTGAAATTTTCCTAATCCACCTATTAGTGCAACTGTGTTTTTTTATACATGCAGCTTTTGCTGGATATCTCTATATATAAAAATGAAATGGTTTCCGTGTTTCATCGCATAACTCAAGAATCAGATATAGGATTTCTTTGATTTTTGCATTATTTTGTTGGTTATTTTCTGTGGAAGGTTCTTTGACATAAAAATCAAATATTGAAATTTTCCTAATCCACCTATTAGTGCAATATATGCACCTTTTGCTGGATATCTCTATATATAACAATGAAATGGTTTCCGTGTGTCATCGCATAACTCAAGAACGAGATATTGGATTTGTTTGATTTTTACATTATTTTGTTGGTTATTTTCTGTGAAAAGTTCTTTGACATAAAAATGAAATATTGAAATTTTCCCAATCCACCTATTAGTGCAATTGTGGTTTTCTCATGTGGTGGAAATGAAATGGTTTCCGTGTGTCATAGCATAACTCAAGAACGAGATAGCGGATTTATTTGATTTTTGCATTATTTTGTTGGTTATTTTCTGTAGAATGTTCTTTGACATATTAATAAAATATTGAAATTTTCCTAATCCACCTATTAGTGCAATTGTGTTTTTCTCATATATGCACCTTTTGCTGGATTTCTCTATATATAAAAATGAAATGGTTTCCGTGTGTCATCGCATAACTCGAGAACGAGATATCGGATTTCTTTGATTTTTGTATTATTTTGTTGGTTATTTTCTGTGGAAGGTTCTTTGACATAAAATCAAATATTGAAATTTTCCTAATCCACCTATTAGTGCAATATATGCACCTTTTGCTCGATATCTCTATATACAAAACTGAAATGGTTTCCGTGTGTCATCGCATAACTCAAGAACGAGATATCGGATTTCTTTGATTTTTTCATTACTTTTTTGGTTATTTTCTGGGAAGGTTCTTTGACATAAAAATGAAATATTGAAATTTTCCCAATCCACCTATTAGTGCAATTGTGTTTTTCTCATGTATGCACCTTTTGCTGGATATCTCTATATATAAAAATGAAATGGTTTTCGTGTGTCATAGCATAACTCAAGAACGAGATAGCGGATTTATTTGATTGTTGCATTATTTTGTTGGTTATTTTCTGTAGAAGGCTCTTTGACATATGAATAAAATATTAAAATTTTCCTAATCCACCTATTAGTGCAATTATGTTTTTCTCATATATGCACCTTTTGCTGGATATCTCTATATACAAAAATGAAATGGTTCCCGTGTGTCATCGTATAACTCAAGAACGAGATATCGGATTTCTTTTATTTTTGCATTATTTTGTTGGTTATTTTCTGTGGAAGGTTCTTTGACATAAAAATCAAATATTGAAATTTTCCTAATCCACCTATTAGTGCAACTGTGTTTTTTTATACATGCAGCTTTTGCTGGATATCTCTAAATATAAAAATGAAATGGTTTCCGTGTGTCATCGCATAACTCAAGAATGAGATATCGGATTTCTTTGATTTTTGCATTATTTTGTTGGTTATTTTCTGTGGAAGGTTCTTTGGCATAAAAATCAAATATTGAAATTTTCCTAATCCACCTATTAGTGCAATATATGCACCTTTTGCTGGATATCTCTATATATAACACTGAAATGGTTTCCGTGTGTCATCGCATAACTCAAGAACGAGATATTGGATTTGTTTGATTTTTACATTATTTTGTTGGTTATTTTCTGTGAAAAGTTCTTTGACATAAAAATGAAATATTGAAATTTTCCCAATCCACCTATTAGTGCAATTGTGGTTTTCTCATGTGGTGGAAATGAAATGGTTTCCGTGTGTCATAGCATAACTCAAGAACGAGATAGCGGATTTATTTGATTTTTGCATTATTTTGTTGGTTATTTTCTGTAGAATGTTCTTTGACATATTAATAAAATATTGAAATTTTCCTAATCCACCTATTAGTGCAATTGTGTTTTTCTCATATATGCACCTTTTGCTGGATATCTCTATATATAAAAATGAAATGGTTTCCGTGTGTCATCGCATAACTCAAGAACGAGATATCGGATTTCTTTGATTTTCGCATTATTTTGTTGGTTATTTTCTGTGGAAGGTTCTTTGACATAAAAATCAAATGTTGAAATTTTCCTAATCCACCTATTAGTGCAATTGTGTTTTTCTTATACATGCAGCTTTTGCTGGATATCTCTACATATAAAAATGAAATGGTTTCCGTGTGTAATCGCATAACTCAAGAACGAGATATCGGATTTCTTTGATTTTTGCATTATTTTGTTGGTTATTTTCTGTGGAAGGTTCTTTGACATAAAAATCAAATATTGAAATTTTCCTAATCCACCTATTAGTGCAATTGTGTTTTTCTCATACATGCACCTTTTGCTGAATATCTCTATATAAAAAAATTAAATGGTTTCCGTGTATTATCGCATGACTCAAGAACGAGATAGCGGATTTCTTTGATTTTTGCATTATTTTGTTGGTTGTTTTCTGTGGAAGGTTCTTTGACATATGAATAAAATAATGGAATTTTCCTAATCCACCTATTAGTGCAATTGTGTTTTTCTCATATATGCACCTTTTGCTGAATATCTCTATATATAAAAATGAAATGGTTGCCATCGCATAACTCAATAACGACATGATGGATTTCTTTGATTGTCGTATTATTTTCTGTGAAATGTTCTTTAGCAGGATCACAAAATATTAACATTTTCTTAATCTACCTATTTGTGCAAATCGGACATTTTTAGTTTAGGATTGTTTGCATAGTTTGTCATTATTAGTAATTACGTTTTAAAATGTCATTGATGTGCTATTGGTCCAGTTTTTATGCGACGGTGACAAACCTTGCTTACATGCATTTAAAAGAGCGGCGAGAGAGCTGATAAGTAACGTGTATGAAGGCACTATTCACAAAGGAGAGTATGAATGCAGCGATGCTTCGTGGAAACTAACGAATTCCCATGATTCAAACGGATTCAAATTCCGACTCGACTTTGAAAATGAAAATAAGTCATTGAATAGCACAGGCATAAATTCGAAGTACCGTTGATAGCATTGTTACAGTTTATAGAGATAGGCACAAATAAAACCATTGTTGATCAAAACGTATATTATAGGTTTTACAATCGGAATCACCTCACTGGAATTGAAATTAATAGAAATTGGATCCACAAGGATTGGTATTTTTGCTTTGGTTGTATTTTTCAGTGAATAATTATAGGCAGGACAACGTCTGTCGGGTCAGCTAGTTTTAAATATTTATCACATTTAGCCATTTTAATGATAATTTACTCGAATAACAATATGGGGTTATTTTTGTAATTGTAGCAGAAATAATTGATCAAACCAAGAAAAAAAAATCATATCTGTTGTGGATAGATTTGAGCCATTTGAGACATTTATTTATTTGACAGGGCTCAATATGGTCGTTTAACAGAGCCAGAATAGCAGCTTTTATCAAATATTTCACAAACAAAAACAAACTGGCAGTATTGCTTTGATTAATTTGGTATGGGATCAGATTCTCGATTCGAGTTTATAGTTTGATATTTGTATTATTGGGCTTAAGCAAGTGGATTTATATGACAAAGCGATCACAATTTAAGCACCAGACAATCGATAGTACTAAGTACACTGAAATATTGTATATATTATATTATTCTGAGAAAAGGAACACGTCACATCGCTGTGATGTAGGGTTCGTCGCGGTTGCGGTAATATAACCGCGCGGTATTTACTGCACCCGCACCGCAAAATCTGCGGTGCGGTGAGACACTTTTTCCCGCAGATGCGGTGCGGGAAAGAGCTTTTACCGCGCGGTTTTACCGCAACCGCACCGCAAAAAAATAATTGATAAAGTGATAATTTTGATTATTCTAAATTGATAAACAGAATGCTATTACAAAAGAAAATCTAGCTGTGCCCGAAATATTTTAACGCTATTATTTTTACGACATATTTTGGACTAGTTATTTGACACTTCTAAGTAAAAATTGACAAACTAACCATTTCAAATACATAAAATGCAAGATCCAAATAGAGACAAAATTATTCGATCATTTAAAAACAATAAATTTGTACTCTTAAATCCAATTTAAAAGTGCATCACTTCTCCCGATTTCTGTTGGTAATCGTGGAATTGTGAATCGTTTTCGATATCAATTTTTCAATTGCGAATTTTGACTAATTTAAAGGAATTAGAGATTAACTAATTATGCTTGGACTTAAACACAACCCAAAGAATATAATTATCTTCGTCAAACCAAACGAATTTGCAATAATTGGCAGTAAAGGATACAAATGTATGAAAGAGTCCAAAATAAGGAGGGGACCAAATTTGGATGATTATTCTATCATTCGTTCATCAGCATCGTATTTCTATCTTCTTTGATTGCTGTGTAAATTCAACGTGAATTTTTCTACAGTCAATTGTAATGGATTCTTTCTCAAAAAGTATGCTACATAACTTTTTTTCGCGTACTTCCATTCAAATTTACTATAATTTTCTACCAAATTAAGTCCTAATATTTTTCAGTTAAGACTATTTTGTAGCTTTTTTGAAGCTTTTTTTTGCCAAATACCACATAGTTTGACTCCCGTTCACTGCAATTGAAGTTTTTGCCTTTGGCAAAATATTTGGCAAAATATTAGAGGAAAATACATTAAATGCTAGAACTTTCGAACTAGCCTTAGGAAAATTACACTTCATTCATTTTCAAAGGGAGCAATCTTAGTTGTTTCTTGAAAAATGCGGAAGTTAGAGTTTTGAGATATATTGTCCGTAAAACCCCCTATTTATAAAAATCATTTCTGCTGTATGTTACAAATCATCATTACTTTTTTGGTTATTTTCTGGGAAGGTTCTTTGACATAAAAATGAAATATTGAAATTTTCCCAATCCACCTATTAGTGCAATTGTGTTTTTCTCATGTATGCACCTTTTGCTGGATATCTCTATATATAAAAATGAAATGGTTTCCGTGTGTCATAGCATAACTCAAGAACGAGATAGCGGATTTATTTGATTGTTGCATTATTTTGTTGGTTATTTTCTGTAGAAGGCTCTTTGACATATGAATAAAATATTAAAATTTTCCTAATCCACCTATTAGTGCAATTATGTTTTTCTCATATATGCACCTTTTGCTGGATATCTCTATATACAAAAATGAAATGGTTCCCGTGTGTCATCGTATAACTCAAGAACGAGATATCGGATTTCTTTTATTTTTGCATTATTTTGTTGGTTATTTTCTGTGGAAGGTTCTTTGACATAAAAATCAAATATTGAAATTTTCCTAATCCACCTATTAGTGCAACTGTGTTTTTTTATACATGCAGCTTTTGCTGGATATCTCTAAATATAAAAATGAAATGGTTTCCGTGTGTCATCGCATAACTCAAGAATGAGATATCGGATTTCTTTGATTTTTGCATTATTTTGTTGGTTATTTTCTGTGGAAGGTTCTTTGGCATAAAAATCAAATATTGAAATTTTCCTAATCCACCTATTAGTGCAATATATGCACCTTTTGCTGGATATCTCTATATATAACACTGAAATGGTTTCCGTGTGTCATCGCATAACTCAAGAACGAGATATTGGATTTGTTTGATTTTTACATTATTTTGTTGGTTATTTTCTGTGAAAAGTTCTTTGACATAAAAATGAAATATTGAAATTTTCCCAATCCACCTATTAGTGCAATTGTGGTTTTCTCATGTGGTGGAAATGAAATGGTTTCCGTGTGTCATAGCATAACTCAAGAACGAGATAGCGGATTTATTTGATTTTTGCATTATTTTGTTGGTTATTTTCTGTAGAATGTTCTTTGACATATTAATAAAATATTGAAATTTTCCTAATCCACCTATTAGTGCAATTGTGTTTTTCTCATATATGCACCTTTTGCTGGATATCTCTATATATAAAAATGAAATGGTTTCCGTGTGTCATCGCATAACTCAAGAACGAGATATCGGATTTCTTTGATTTTCGCATTATTTTGTTGGTTATTTTCTGTGGAAGGTTCTTTGACATAAAAATCAAATGTTGAAATTTTCCTAATCCACCTATTAGTGCAATTGTGTTTTTCTTATACATGCAGCTTTTGCTGGATATCTCTACATATAAAAATGAAATGGTTTCCGTGTGTAATCGCATAACTCAAGAACGAGATATCGGATTTCTTTGATTTTTGCATTATTTTGTTGGTTATTTTCTGTGGAAGGTTCTTTGACATAAAAATCAAATATTGAAATTTTCCCAATCCACCTATTAGTGCAATTGTGTTTTTCTCATACATGCACCTTTTGCTGAATATCTCTATATAAAAAAATTAAATGGTTTCCGTGTATTATCGCATGACTCAAGAACGAGATAGCGGATTTCTTTGATTTTTGCATTATTTTGTTGGTTGTTTTCTGTGGAAGGTTCTTTGACATATGAATAAAATAATGGAATTTTCCTAATCCACCTATTAGTGCAATTGTGTTTTTCTCATATATGCACCTTTTGCTGAATATCTCTATATATAAAAATGAAATGGTTGCCATCGCATAACTCAATAACGACATGATGGATTTCTTTGATTGTCGTATTATTTTCTGTAAAATGTTCTTTAGCAGGATCACAAAATATTAACATTTTCTTAATCTACCTATTTGTGCAAATCGGACATTTTTAGTTTAGGATTGTTTGCATAGTTTGTCATTATTAGTAATTACGTTTTAAAATGTCATTGATGTGCTATTGGTCCAGTTTTTATGCGACGGTGACAAACCTTGCTTACATGCATTTAAAAGAGCGGCGAGAGAGCTGATAAGTAACGTGTATGAAGGCACTATTCACAAAGGAGAGTATGAATGCAGCGATGCTTCGTGGAAACTAACGAATTCCCATGATTCAAACGGATTCAAATTCCGACTCGACTTTGAAAATGAAAATAAGTCATTGAATAGCACAGGCATAAATTCGAAGTACCGTTGATAGCATTGTTACAGTTTATAGAGATAGGCACAAATAAAACCATTGTTGATCATAACGTATATTATAGGTTTTACAATCGGAATCACCTCACTGGAATTGAAATTAATAGAAATTGGATCCACAAGGATTGGTATTTTTGCTTTGGTTGTATTTTTCAGTGAATAATTATAGGCAGGACAACGTCTGTCGGGTCAGCTAGTTTTAGATATTTATCACATTTAGCCATTTTAATGATAATTTACTCGAATAACAATATGGGGTTATTTTTGTAATTGTAGCAGAAATAATTGATCAAACCAAGAAAAAAAAATCATATCTGTTGTGGATAGATTTGAGCCATTTGAGACATTTATTTATTTGACAGGGCTCAATATGGTCGTTTAACAGAGCCAGAATAGCAGCTTTTATCAAATATTTCACAAACAAAAACAAACTGGCAGTATTGCTTTGATTAATTTGGTATGGGATCAGATTCTCGATTCGAGTTTATAGTTTGATATTTGTATTATTGGGCTTAAGCAAGTGGATTTATATGACAAAGCGATCACAATTTAAGCACCAGACAATCGATAGTACTAAGTACACTGAAATATTGTATATATTATATTATTCTGAGAAAAGGAACACGTCACATCGCTGTGATGTAGGGTTCGTCGCGGTTGCGGTAATATAACCGCGCGGTATTTACTGCACCCGCACCGCAAAATCTGCGGTGCGGTGAGACACTTTTTCCCGCAGATGCGGTGCGGGAAAGAGCTTTTACCGCGCGGTTTTACCGCAACCGCACCGCAAAAAAATAATTGATAAAGTGATAATTTTGATTATTCTAAATTGATAAACAGAATGCTATTACAAAAGAAAATCTAGCTGTGCCCGAAATATTTTAACGCTATTATTTTTACGACATATTTTGGACTAGTTATTTGACACTTCTAAGTAAAAATTGACAAACTAACCATTTCAAATACATAAAATGCAAGATCCAAATAGAGACAAAATTATTCGATCATTTAAAAACAATAAATTTGTACTCTTAAATCCAATTTAAAAGTGCATCACTTCTCCCGATTTCTGTTGGTAATCGTGGAATTGTGAATCGTTTTCGATATCAATTTTTCAATTGCGAATTTTGACTGATTTAAAGGAATTAGAGATTAACTAATTATGCTTGGACTTAAACACAACCCAAAGAATATAATTATCTTCGTCAAACCAAACGAATTTGCAATAATTGGCAGTAAAGGATACAAATGTATGAAAGAGTCCAAAATAAGGAGGGGACCAAATTTGGATGATTATTCTATCATTCGTTCATCAGCATCGTATTTCTATCTTCTTTGATTGCTGTGTAAATTCAACGTGAATTTTTCTACAGTCAATTGTAATGGATTCTTTCTCAAAAAGTATGCTACATAACTTTTTTTCGCGTACTTCCATTCAAATTTACTATAATTTTCTACCAAATTAAGTCCTAATATTTTTCAGTTAAGACTATTTTGTAGCTTTTTTGAAGCTTTTTTTTGCCAAATACCACATAGTTTGACTCCCGTTCACTGCAATTGAAGTTTTTGCCTTTGACAAAATATTTGGCAAAATATTAGAGGAAAATACATTAAATGCTAGAACTTTCGAACTAGCCTTAGGAAAATTACACTTCATTCATTTTCAAAGGGAGCAATCTTAGTTGTTTCTTGAAAAATGCGGAAGTTAGAGTTTTGAGATATATTGTCCGTAAAACCCCCTATTTATAAAAATCATTTCTGCTGTATGTTACAAATCATACATTTTTTGCAGTTTTTCTAAGGTAATGTATAGAGCAATTTTTTGTCAAATATGGCGCCGTTCTCATTGATGAAATACAATATGTTTTTATTTCACTGTATTGGAATATATGCGCTACTATATAGAAGTACTGGTATTTCGACTTTAAATTTTTGTTGGTGAAATTCCTTTAAGAATGAAAGGTGGTTTTACTACGTAAATGCGAAAATCATACATTTTATTTTCATATGCCAAAAGCATTGAAAATATGAAAATTTAAAGAAAAAAATATGCAACTTCATTTCTTATTACATTTTTATTCCCCTTTTTCAATTAACTGAAGGGTTGCTAAAATAAAAGTTTTTCTATTACTGCAGTAGAACATTTTTGAATGTATAATGTTTGCCTTAAAATGAACGGAATTTTATTAATAGAAAATGAAAAAGTTGATTTTTTCATAAACAATACATTCTGAGGAGTCTCTTAAAGTTAAATTTCTTGTAAATAAAAATAACATATTATTATATACTGTTACACAAATGAATAATTTTCCAACACTATTTTTTGAAAATATAAAAATTTTACCGCATTTACCGCGCGGTGCGGTGCGGTAAATAAAGTGCGGTTGCGGTAGGCGGTGCGGTTTTATTATTTTTTTGCTGTTGCGGTGCGGACAATCCATTTACCGCCCACATCCGCACCGCGACGAGCCCTACCGTGATGTTACGAAAGAATATGTTACATCCAATCGTCAATTCGACGGATTTTTAAATGTCTGCAAACACCAATAGACACATTCTTTCGTGACGTTACAACGATTTGACGAATCTTCATTCCATTAATATGTTATAACTTTATCAAATGAACGCCTACATCAAAAACTTATTACAGATTCCGATAGTAGACAAAATTTCACTTAAAATTCAATAAACATAAACTAAATATACTGGAAGAGGATTCTTTTATAACCGATAATGTAACGTGACGTTACAACGCATCACAAATTAGAACTTTCAACGTATTTCAATAAAAGTCAAAATATCTGCTCTATAAAAAATTTTATCAAGAACAAATCTTCTATGATGTATTTCTAAATAGCATACGAATAATTAGTGGTTCACTAACACGAAGCCTGTTGAACTAAATGACATCGTCATCATTACGGACCCACGGATGCCACGTTACTGTTGGCCGAAAGGAAAAGTTATAGCGACTAAACCCGGACCTGACGGGCAAGTGCGGTCAGCGACAGTGCAAACCATCAGTGGCATCTACGAAAGACCAGCAGTGAAGGTCACGGTGCTAGACGTTGGCGTTAATAATAATGCACCTCGGATGAATCCATCGGGCATTCCGGGAGAGAGTGTTGATTGCGCCACATCGTCTAACGAGCCCCACAGTCCCCTTCAGCGACGAACGATCGCAGACTCACTCCCTTCGTCCGATCAGAGGATTGTCAAATGACAATAAGAAGATGAAGATCACACATCAATATTAGTGCCTTTGAGATAGGCAGCAGTCATTTCCTCGTGAGACATATAGTCGAGCAAATCGTTAAGTACACGATTTCATTAAAAATTAAATTAATCGTTTGTTCCTCGGATTCTTATATCGAAATTTGCGCTTGTAGGTATAAAAACCGATTTAATCCACCTAGCAGTGAGATGAGACATTTCTTACACATTTCACTATTGGATTAGTTTGCAGAACTAACGAGAAGTAGGCACCCAACTAGAGGTGGGATGCAGACTTGAACGATCGTTTTCAAATCCAACTTGTATAACCAGATGGGCGCATTCGAGTTAAACCATTCTGGGTAGCACCACTTGTTATAGCAACATTCTCACTAGGTCATTATTATGCTGAGGCGACAAATAAACAGCCTTGCGTAACCAAACAAAAGCACCGATAGCAACCAATGCACCCATACTAATTCATTGATTTGTTTTCCCTTTTTTACGCTACCCGTACATAATTATGTACTTTGAAATTGTAACTGACTCCTCCCATTTTGATGTACATAGAATAGTTTAAGTCAGGTTAGCTAGGTTAGCTCGTAAGATTTTAAAATGGAATAAATCACATTATGTTAACAGCCAACAAGGGTACAGGCTAAAAGTTTAAAATATCACATATCCAAAATGGCGACCGTGACAGGACTCGAACCTGCAATCTTCGGATCCGAAGTTTATTGGATTACTAACTTGCAAAAAGTTCTTCAATTCACCGGCACATTTCTTAGACAATAGCCCGTACTAAACGTAAATCTACTGGAGGTAAGGCTCCGCGTAAGCAGCTTGCCACCAAAGCTACCTATAAAAGTGCTCCATCCACTGGTGGTGTCAAAAAACACCCCACTGAAGAACTCGAAATATGAAGTGAAAATGGACATCTAACACCCACTAGTAATCGTTAGAACGAACTCAAATTAGTGACAAGTGACAAGAAATCCAGAAGCATTCACACAAATAACAGTTATCTATCCACCCGAATAACACCATGAGGAAGTGAAGCAGCTGTACGGCAACAGTTTAGTACCGATGCCGCCACAGGCCCACGAGTTGTTGCAAATTAAGCAGTTGTACGGCAACAGTTTGGTACCGATGCCGCCACACCCGCCACAGGCCCATGAGTTGTTACAAATTAATTCGACACGTAGCAGTATCTCTTCCTACTCGGACGGTTTGGGTGCATGACTGACGGAGAGTGACGGTGATACTGGCAACAGCAGCAGAATCCGGAGGTAAGAGTTCGAGTTTTCGAAAGTTCGAGTAAAATTTCAAATCAAACAGTAAACAGGTTTTAGTTAAAATCTAGGCTAAAATTGTCTATAAAAATAAAATATACAATGTGGAGTTGAATTTAACAAAAGCGGCAAAAAGGCGCTGATAAAAAAAAATCGATAAATTACCACCCATCTGAACTGCTTGCTTTGGGACCTTAAATACGATTCAATGAAGCTAAATGTGTTCGTCACTATTTTAACATCTCTACCAATAATTGCACTAATATTATCGCAAACTTTGAACGACGCTGTTCTCGTGATGTGAATAGTGCGGTAGCCCGACTGTGGTGACTTTATAGATAGAAGTGACTATTTCAAAATCCAAGAGTGGTTTAAATTGAAATCCGTCAGTGTTATTTTTTTTACCATTTTTTTGTTCACCATTTTTGTTAACGACCTATTGAGTCAATTGGTCAACAGTTTTTTCGGCATTTAATTAGCAAGGGACTGGAAGGTGAAGTATATTTTTCAATATTTAGAGCCATAGTACTCAAGGGAGAGCAAGGTGTTGAAAGGATAAAGTGTAGAAACAGTT
This sequence comes from Topomyia yanbarensis, assembly GCF_030247195.1. Taxonomy (NCBI): domain Eukaryota; kingdom Metazoa; phylum Arthropoda; class Insecta; order Diptera; family Culicidae; genus Topomyia; species Topomyia yanbarensis. The sequence goes on from NC_080671.1 coordinate 273,393,778, forward strand.
TCTAGTCCTGCACGAATAAAATCTCGAATAAACTGAATATATTATAGAAATCAACAAAACGATCGAAATAAAAAAGTAAAGCAAAAAATGAAACAATAAGTCTTTAAATTCATAAAATGAGTAGAAAAATTAATGGAAATTAAAATTATAATATACACGAATCAAATTAGATTAGGTTATTACATAAAAATTAAGATAATATTCAGAAATAGTTAAAAGATTAATAGAATAAATTGACTCATACTAACAAATTGAATGAAATAAAACGAATGACTGAACATGAAATGCATAAAATTAAAGATATGAATAAAATGAATCAAATGAATCAAATGAATCAAATGAATCAAATGAACCAAATGAAGCAAATGAATCAAATGAATCAAATGAATCAAATGAATCAAATGAATCAAATGAATCAAATGAATCAAATGAATCAAATGAATCAAATGAATCAAATGAATCAAATGAATCAAATTAATCAAATGAATCAAATGAATCAAATGAATCAAATGATTCAAATGAATCAAATTAATCAAATTAATCAAATTAATCAAATTAATCAAATTAATCAAATTAATCAAATTAGTCAAATTAATCAAATGAATCAAATGAATCAAATGAATCAAATGAATCATATGAATCACATGAATCAAATTAATCAAATGAATTAAATGAATTAAATTGATTTAATTCATCCAGTGAATACAGTGAATCAAATTAATGATATGGATCAAATGAATAAAAAGAATGGATGAACAAAATGAATAAAGTAAAAAAGTTAATGAAATGCATAAATAAAACAAACGAATCAAATAAACAAAATGAGCTGAAGTGATAAAATGAATAAAAAGAAGAAAATGAGCAGAATTAAACGCATTGATTAAAATGAAAAATTGAACAATGATAAAATGTTATAAATTAATATAAAGAAATAAATTGAATCAAATAAATTATTTGGATGAAATGATTAAAACTGAAAAAGTAGTCAGATTATTAAAATGAAGAAACTGAACAAAATGAATAAACTGGAAAAAATGAATAAAATGTATACAATGAAAACAATGAATAAAATAAGTTAAATGAATGATATGAGTAAAATGCACAAAATGAATAAACTGATCAGAGTGAATCCAAAGAATGAAACAAAAACCGATTTAATCCACCTAGCAGTGAGATGAGACATTTCTTACACATTTTGGATTAGTTTGCAGAACTAACGAGAAGTAGGCACCCAACTAGAGGTGGGATGAAAACAGTTTCTAGTCTTGCACGAATAAAATCTCGAATAAACTGAATATATTATAGAAATCAACAACGATCGAAATAAAAAAGTAAAGCAAAAAATGAAACAATAGGTTTTTAAATTCATAAAATGAGTAGAAAAATTAATGGAAATTAAAATTATAATATACACGAATCAAATTAGATTAGTGTTGGATTGGAGGACTACCTTAATACCCACAACACGGTTAAAGTACGCAGCCAATGGATCGCTGGTGCGAAAGAGACTAGTGATGTCGGAGTTGATGATCCACATAACCTCACGGGTCGTCTCGGTCTAGCACGAGAGAGAAAGAGGGAATCATCAGGATGGAGATCATCTCGATCGTCCGCGATCGAATGAGTCAGTCGCTCACAAACCACGATTACTATCGGTTGCCCAGAGGTTGAACCTCTGCCGTTTTTTAATGTGTAATAATTATAATTAGTAATAAATGTAATAAATGTTAGAGTTAGGTCAATAAATGTGTTTAAGTGCAATCCGTCTATGCATGTTTTAATCGCCGTGTGGTGAAGGTTCCGAAACTCCAGGCAGATTGACCAGGATGGAACTGGTCTACGCATTATCGTCCACTATATCGAAGGAAACTAAAGGTTAGTCGAAGGTCAGCTAGATCCCCAACATTGCTGGTCCTTCGAACCGGATCCAGACCACGGGAGGATTTAAAGGACAGATGCTGGAGTTACATTGCATGACGAAGGTTTGATTTGAGGGAACCACGCTTGGAAGGCAGCCATCTCTAAACTACGAGACCCATTGTTCTATAACACCGCCATAAATTCATCCTGAGGGACACGATAGTTGCGCGCCATTGTGAATTCACCATAGCACCGACGCTAGTGCTGGACAATGGACATGTGGAACCATCGACACGTTTTGGAGTTGCAACATTGGTAGAATCACTGGAGTGTCTTTCTACAGCCAGTTAGGTGAGTGGAACATTAGTATACGTCCAGTCGCTGGACATTTTCTTTTGTGATTCTAACACCAATCGTTGTAACTTTCTGCTACGTTCGTGAGCCACGTGAGCCGTGCTGGTGATTGGTTATTCGACACGAAAGGCAACTGCATGTTTGCTGATGACCAGTACTGAATGCATGCGAGGTCAGCGTTGGGCGTGGTTACGCTGTTTTATATTAAAGGAGTTGGACTATATTGTAACGACGATAAGCGACGTGATAACCGGGCCCGTGCTTCAATCAGTTTACCCAGGTAAATTTACTTTAAATATATGCCCGGCCCTCGCTGGACCTTTGATGCTGTGCATTAAAAATAAATTATCTCTTTCGACACATTGTGGAGTGATTCTTCTTTGGATTGGAGCCCTGGTTATTCGCCGTGAAAACTATTTTCACGGTTGATATTTTCGATTGCTACTACACTCTTTTGTCCAGGTGAGGCAAGAGTATATGTTCTGCCGAAGTCTAGTGTTTTTTGGGATACTATATTGCAATTTTCCCTTCGTAATGCGCTGGCTGATATCTGTACTTTGGAGATTGTTGTATGTGGTTTATGCGCTTGCTGATGTTCGCTTACCTGGTCACAGTGCCGGTAAATGTTGTCCAGGTAAGGCGACAGTATATGTCTAGCCGAAGTAGGAAAATATCGATACTACATACTATTTTCTCACACGATTGTATATACTACTGAGTGACGTCAAGATCCCGACGAATACTGGACCCAATACCACTGGAATTGCGTGTGCATACAAGGGTGTAGACACTCATTTAAAGTAATCTGCAGTCGCCGTTGTCAGTTTTCCAGGTAAGCTGACACAGTGTATGTCTAGCCAAGGCTTGGTCAGTTTTTTGGAATACTACACCTGTTAATCCCTGTTCTGTGTACGCGAATATCTACAACCATGCCGCCAACGGGTTCAGCAACGTCGGTGAAAAAGGCTCCATCCCTGAGGGCGCTACATACGAAGCTTAAGGGACTGCAAACATCTTTGAACAACATCGTCAAGTTCGTTCAATGCTATGATGAAAATACGACTGCCAGCCAGGTATCAGTTCGTCTTGAACGGTTAGATGAACTATGGGAGAAAATCGGGGAAACCATATATGAAATCGAATCCCATGATGACTTCGAAGCAGGTGAAGAGGCTTTTTCCAAGGAACGCGTGAACTTCGAAGATCGCTACTACGATGTAAAATCTGCCCTGATGGATAAGGCAAGGGAGTTGCAAGATGCTCCTGTCTTGGAGCAGTCGGTTAGGCAAACCGACACGAATCAGCATGCATCCATGGATCACGTTCGGCTCCCGCAAATACAGCTACAGACTTTTGATGGTAACATCGATGAATGGCTCAGCTTCCGGGATCTGTTCACATCATTGATTCACTGGAAGACTGAATTACCAGAGGTTGAGCAATTTCATTATCTCAAGGGGTGCCTCGAAGGGGAAGCTAAGGCGTGAATCGATCCCTTGAAGATAACAAAAGGCAAACGCTACAACAATAGCAAGCTTCTAAAAAAACGGCAGATGCAATCACTGTTTAAACTGCCTGTACTGGCTAAGGAATCGTCGACCGAGTTACACAAATTACTGGAAGGTTTCGACAGGATAATTCAAACGCTGGATCAGGTAGTGCAGCCAGTAGATTATAAGGACCTTCTGTTGGTTGATGTCCTCAGCTCTAGATTATCCATATACAAGACGAGGATGGGAGGAGTTTTCTTCTGACAAGGGCCAAGACACGTTAAAGGATCTAACAGAATTTCTTCAGCGGAGAATTCGGATTTTAGAATCACTCCCGGCAAAGCCATCGGAAGGTCGATCAGACTCCGTAATGGCACAGAGGAAAAAACCTTTTGCGGTCCGCACCAGCCATAGTGCATCACAATCATCAGCCGGGAAATGCATTGCTTGCTCGGATAGCCATTGGTTGCACGTATGTCCATCGTTCCAACGAATGTCAGTTGCTAGCAAGGAGTCCTTCCTACGCTCACACTCTCTTTGTCGGAATTGCTTCAGGAAGGGCCACCAGGCAAAGGATTGCTCATCAAGGTTTTCTTGTAGAAGATGCAAAGGTCGACACCATACGATGGTTTTGTTTTAAACCGGATGGCGAGAACGGTAACAAGGCTTCTTCGGTAGAAGGAAAATCCTCTACAAGTACACAAGATGGAAAGGTTGCAAATGTAGTTGCTACAGATGTAGTAACATCTAACATGGCACATCAACGTGCCTGTAAGGTTCTCCTCGCAACAGCTGTAGTTCTCGTCGAAGATGATGATGGGAAACGTCACCCGGCACGTGCCCTACTGGATTCAGGATCAGAATGTAACTTTGTTTCTGAAAGGTTGTGCAAGCTCATGAATATCTCTAAGGATGGGGTTGATGTTTCTGTGGTTGGAATCGGCCAGGCGTCTACGAGAGTACGACATCAGATCCATACCACAATACGATCGCGAAGCTCATCGTTCGTTTGTAGCATGACATTGCTGGTGTTACCGAAGGTTACGGCCAACCTACCAACTACAACGGTTTCAACAAGGGGATGGGATATCCCCGAAGGAATCATACTAGCAGATCCAGCATTTTATCAAACGAATAGTGTAGACCTCATATTCGAAATACAATCTTTCTTCGGCTTTTTCCGGACAGGCAAGGCTATTCCATTAGGTGATGGGTTACCTTTGTTTACCGAATCGGTTTTCGGTTGGGTTGTTTCCGGAGAAGTATCATCTCCGACTCAATCTTCGCAAATTTCTTGCAACATGGTGGTATCGGACAATTTGGAGGAGTTGATGGAGCGTTTTTGGTCCTGTGAGGAAGTGGGAGACATCCGTAATTACTCCCCGGAGGAAGCGCGCTGTGAGGAGCAGTTTGAGCGCACAGTTCAACGAGGTTTGGATGGCCGATACACAGTTACCCTTCCGAAAAATTGTGAAGTCATATCGAAATTGGGGGATTCGAAAGATATCGCACTGCGACGTTTCCAGGGTTTGGAAAGAAGACTGGGCAGAGATCAAGATCTACGCAAGCAATATCAAGAATTCATGGCCGAGTATTTGGAATTAGGTCATATGCGGAAGGTGGCTGATGATACGTGCGTCAAACGATACTTTTTACCACATTATCCTGTTGTAAAGGAGGCCAGCACAACCACTAAGGTCAGAGTGGTGTTTGACGCTTCATGTAAGACATCTACAAGGATTTCCGTAAACGATGCTCTTTTGGCAGGGCCAGTTATTCAACAAGATCTTCGGTCAATCATGTTGCGCTGCAGAACAAGACAAGTAATGATCGTTGCGGATGTGGAGAAAATGTTCCGGCAAGTTAAAATGGACCAAAATGATACGACTTTTCAAAGTATACTATGGCGGTTTGATATGGAGGCAGAAGTAGAGACATATGAGCTAACCACCGTGACTTACGGTACGAAACCTGCGCCATTCCTTGCAACGAGGACCTTAAAACAGCTAGCTCTGGATGAAGGAAGCAGTTTTCCGCTTGCAGCAAAGGCGATGGACGAAGATGTCTATATGGACGACGTGATTACTGGAACCGATGACGTCAATGCAGCCATAGAATTGAGGAAGCAATTGGATGCTATAATGGCCAGCGGCGGATTCAGATTGAGGAAATGGGCCTCAAATAATCAAACCGTACTGGACGGTATTCCTCAAGCTGACTTAGCACTCCCGATGATGGATGGTATTAGTTGGGATCAAGACCAAATGGTAAAGACTGTGGGTCTGACTTGGTTACCGAAAATAGATTGAGATTCAACTTCGACATTCCGGCGCTACTCCCAGATCAATTGCTAACAAAGCGAAAGGTTCTTTCAATTATAGCATCGCTATTTGACCCGTTAGAACTTATCGGAGCGACCATCATGATAGCGAAGATATTTATGCAGCGGCTATGGAGTATGCGAGACGCTCAGGGTAACGCACTGCATTGGGATTCCCCGATACCCGAAACGGTGGGTGAGGAATGGCGGAAGTTTCATCAACAGCTGCCGTCATTAAACAATCTGCGCATAAAACGATGTGTTATCGCACCAAGAGCTGTGTCGACTCAAATACATTGCTTCTGTGACGCATCGGAAAGAGCTTACGGGGCATGTGTGTACCTAAGAACCTTTATGGACAACGGAGAGATTACGGTTAGGCTTCTAACGTCCAAATCAAAGGTGGCACCTTTGAAGACACAGTCACTACCACGGTTGGAGCTTTGCGGTGCATTACTTGCAGCACAGCTTTGGGAATGGGTTTCGTACTCCATTGGGTTAACGCACGAGGTTCATTTTTGGACGGATTCAACATGTGTGCTACAATGGATCAAGGCTCCATCCAACAAATGGACGACGTTTGTGGCGAACCGAGTCTCGAAAATTCAGACTCTGACAGAGAATTATATATGGCGTCACGTACCAGGGGTCAGCAACCCAGCGGACCTAATTTCGCGCGGAGTCCCGCCAGATCAAATTCATGGGAGCAGCATGTGGTGGGAAGGGTCAAGTTGGTTAAAGGAATCAGCAGATCAATGGCCCCAGTCACTGGACAATGTCATGGATGAAGTTCCAGAACGACGTCGAAATGCAGTTGCATGTGGGTCAACTGAAAAATCGAATTTCATGAACAAATATATTTCAAAATTTTCATCTTATACAAATCTGCTCAGAACAACTGCTTATTGGCTGCGGTTGATTCGAATATTGCGAAAAACGGAAGGAGAGGAGACACGGAGTTTCCTAACTAGCACAGAACTAAGGGAAGCAGAATTTGTTATTGTGAGACAGGTTCAACAAGATATGTTTTCGGAGGAGCTGAAAGGGCTAACCAGCGGTAAGGGTGTTCCTCGCAATTCGCCGTTAAGGTGGTACAAACCAATTATTTCGGAAAATGGTGTATTACGTGTAGGAGGAAGATTGGGTCATTCACAGCAACCGAACGATGAGAAGCACCCAATGGTTTTGTCGGCCAGACACACGCTGACGGAGATGATACTAAGGCATTATCACCAACAATTATTGCATGCCGGACCCCAGCTACTACTGAGCACGATCAGGTTACGTTTCTGGCCGCTGGGTGGCCGCAATTTAGCTAGGAAGGTTGTCCATCGTTGTTTCCGAGCCAAGCCCACATTATTGAAACAGCAAATGGGGGAACTTCCAGCTCCCAGGGTAACAATATCCAGACCGTTCTCCCGATGCGGAGTGGATTATTTTGGGCCAGTATACACTCGAGCAGGGCGGCGTCTGTCGGCTACCAAATCATACGTGGCCATCTTCGTGTGCATGTGTACGAAGGCAGTGCATATGGAGCATGTCACAGACTTATCCACAGAACGTTTCCTACAAGCTTTACGAAGAATTTTTGCCAGGCGAGGGCGGTCATCGGATATGTACTCCGATAACGGTACAAATTTTGTCGGAGCTAAAAACCAATTGCGGGAACTCTTCACACTGTTAAAAGACTCAAAACAAGCAGTTACGAAAGAATGTGCAACTAATGGCATTCAATGGCACTTCAATCCGCCGGCTGCCCCACATTTCGGTGGTTTGTGGGAAGCTGCAGTGCGTTCAGTGAAATATCACTTGTTGCGAGTGCTTGGTGGAAATCCGGTATCTGCAGAAGATTTTATCACCTTGTTGGCACAGGTAGAGGCATGCCTGAATTCGAGGCCATTGACACCAATGTCAAACAACCCAACAGACTTGGAACCACTCACTCCAGCTCACTTCCTGATCGGTGGATAAATACAAGCCATTCCAGAACCCGATGGGTGTGTGCAGTTGAATCGTTTTACTCGATGGCAGCTTGTCCAACGTCAGTTACAGGATTTCTGGAGGCGCTGGAAAATGGAATACTTATCGCAGCTTCAGAGTAGAACCAAAAATTGGGGACCATCCGTGAAAATTGATGTTGACAGATTAGTGATAATTGTTGATGCAAATCAGCCACCAATGCGATGGAAACTAGGACGAATCGACGAGCTACATCCAGGACAAGACGGTGTGGTACGAGTTGTCACTGTCAAAACGGCAACTGGACGTCTCACTCGGCCAGTAGAAAAACTTTGTCTTTTGCCAAGGATCGAAGAAAGGATGGAAGATACACCTCAAGCAGTCATCACTCCAGCGTGATAGTGTCATCCAGTGCGTCGAAGGGGATTTCTTTCTCTTTTTTCTTTCAGAAGCTTGGCATCTTCAGGGTGGGTGAGGATGTTGGATTGGAGAACTACCCTAATACCCACAACACGGTTAAAGTACGCAGCCAATGGATCGCTGGTGCGAAAGAGACTAGTGATGTCGGAGTTGATGATCCACATAACCTCACGGGTCGTCTCGGTCTAGCACGAGAGAGAAAGAGGGAATCATCAGGATGGAGATCATCTCGATCGTCCGCGATCGAATGAGTCAGTCGCTCACAAACCACGATTACTATCGGTTGCCCAGAGGTTGAACCTCTGCCGTTTTTTAATGTGTAATAATTATAATTAGTAATAAATGTAATAAATGTTAGAGTTAGGTCAATAAATGTGTTGAAGTGCAATCCGTCTATGCATGTTTTAATCGCCGTGTGGTGAAGGTTCCGGAACTCCAGGCAGACTAACCAGGATGGAACTGGTCTACGCATTATCGTCCACTATATCGAAGGAAACTAAAGGTTAGTCGAAGGTCAGCTAGATCCCCAACATTACATTTATTACATAAAAATTAAGATAATATTCAGAAATAGTTAAAAGATTAATAGAATAAATTGACTCATACTAACAAATTGAATGAAATAAAACGAATGACTGAACATGAAATGCATAAAATTAAAGATATGAATAAAATGAATCAAATGAATCAAATGAATCAAATGAATCAAATAAATCAAATAAATCAAATGAACCAAATGAATCAAATGAATCAAATGAATCAAATGAATCAAATGAATCAAATGAATCAAATGAATCAAATGAATCAAATGAAGCAAATGAATCAAATGAATCAAATGAATCAAATGAATCAAATGAATCAAATGAAGCAAATGAATCAAATGAAGCAAATGAATCAAATGAATCAAATGAATCAAATGAATCAAATGAATCAAATGAATCAAATGAATCAAATGAATCAAATTAATCAAATTAATCAAATTAATCAAATGAATCATATGAATCAAATGAATCACATGAATCACATGAATTAAATTAATCAAATGAATTAAATGAATTAAATTGATTTAATTCATCCAGTGAATACAGTGAATCAAATTAATGATATGGATCAAATGAATAAAAAGAATGGATGAACAAAATGAATAAAGTAAAAAAGTTAATGAAATGCATAAATAAAACAAACGAATCAAATAAACAAAATGAGCTGAAGTGATAAAATGAATAAAAAGAAGAAAATGAGCAGAATTAAACGCATTGATTAAAATGAAAAATTGAACAATGATAAAATGTTATAAATTAATATAAAGAAATAAATTGAATCAAATAAATTATTTGGATGAAATGATTAAAACTGAAAAAGTAGTCAGATTATTAAAATGAAGAAACTGAACAAAATGAATAAACTGGAAAAAATGAATAAAATGTATACAATGAAAACAATGAATAAAATAAGTTAAATGAATGATATGAGTAAAATGCACAAAATGAATAAACTGATCAGAGTGAATCCAAAGAATGAAACAAAAAATATAAGTAAAATGAACGCAGATGAACAAAACGAATAAAAAGATGCGGAATGAAATAATTAATTAACATGAAATGGTAATATATTTGAAGCTCAAAACATTTTTGAATAAAGAAAATGAATAAACCGGATTGTACGAATTTGAGAACCATTGCATCAGCAAGTTTTGAAATGTTTTTGAAAATCCCATCTTCTGAGAAAAGGCTAATAAATATGCAATGGACTTTCTAGGACTTCCATCGTTTTTTGGTTTTATTCTTTTTGTTTTCATGCTTCTTTACTTGACGGCGTCGTTTTAAGACTATATGGTGTTTCTACTTTATTGTTGGACCTTAATTAGTTATCACGAACCTGGAACGTTTAATTTGCTTTGGAATTCGAAGTTTACTTTTTGGTCACATATTTTCCTGAAAAAAAGCTTCATGTACAGAATAGAAATTACTGGTCCAGTATTATAACGCGCAAATGAATTTAGTAAAGTGAGACAAGGTCATATGTGCTTTCAAGCCCCTTGAACAGAGAACGACAGAGGGAGAATGCGATTCGTGAATGAGACAGGTAGATATTTCAAAGCTTTTATTTGCATTGAAGTAAATAGTGTGAAATATCTAGGCTATGTCGATAGCATAAAAGCCGTGCATTCAGTTGAATGCAATGCAGTCTCTTTCCATTCATCCTTATAGCTTTCATATTGTTTCGTTCGGAATTCTCGTGCAGGAAATATGGATAAATAAGTCCTATACAGACCAATACTGTGAAAAAGAAATGGTTCAAACTACTCAGTATATCCAAATATGGACGACGATAAGTTAGAAGACACATTGTAGTTGCATACCCCATCGAGAGTGGGTACTTTGGGAGACTTATTTTCCTGGATCTAATTTGTGGATATTTTTTGTCTTTGATCCGTTATTTTTCATGAAAGTTCGTACCAATACAACGAATGTGCAGCTGATACAATACATGGTTCATTCGTCTGCGCAACGTTCCGTCTTCCATCTGCACGCCACCATAGATGGTACGCAACACCTTTCGTTCGAAAACTCCAAGGGCGCGTTGGTCCTCCACGAGCATAGTCCAGGTCTCGTGGCCGTAGAGGACCACCGATCTAATCAGCGTCTTGAAGATGATCAATTTCGTGTGGCGGCGAATTATGTTCGACCGGAGCGTCCTCTGGAGTCCAAAGTAGGCACGATTTCCCGCTAAGATCCGTCTGTGAATTTCTCTGCTGTTATCAATGTCGTCGGTTACCAGTGAGCCCAAATACATCAATTCGTCGAACATCTCGATTTCGTCACCGTCAATCCGAACTCGGGATGGGAGGTTCACATTGTCGTCTCTAGAACTTCTTACTCTCATGTATTTTGTCTTCGAAACGGTGATGGCAAGTCCAATCCTGCTGGCTTCAGCTTTCAGTCTTTGAGCATATATTTCATTCAAAATTCAATAGAGATACGAATTGTTTAAATATCGCACGTGGAATGTCTCTTTTGAAAATTTTCATCGTCAAACTTTCATATTACCCCGTTAAACCAAATATTTTCTGATATAGCCATAAATTTCCTTAATTATAGTATAGATACAGGCTTCGAATACAATTGAATTAAAGTTGAGTTGATGTAGCAGCAGACAAAAAATAGTTTTGTTTTCTCAAACCTTCGCAATTACAATTAATAAATATTTCAGATTGGCAGAAGATCTTTTCACGCAACTTAGAAATGGATACAGAAATAGCTAGGTAGATGCGATAGAAGAGAGAGAGTGAGAGAGAGAGTGATGGAGGGGGGGGGGGTTGAGGAATGTCAAATGTTGGTTAATGCAGTGACATTATTTTTATAGGTATATTATTATGATATATTGATTTCTTACATTCTTATCATAAATAATGTAAGTAGTAATTTTTGCGCCATAACCGGTATAACCTAAATCTTGCAAAAGATCTAAATTTTCGCTAGATTTTTGGGCTTCAAACATACAGTTGTTTTCGGTGACGCCACGAGTATAATTATATGAGAAATCTTTGATGTCACTACTAGGTGAACTACTTGTTGATCTGTGTATTGATATACAATCCAACATTTACCTCATGATTGAACGCAATACCTAATCCAAGGAATAAATACTAGAACTCACTGTTTCTTCATCAACACATTATTTTGTCTTTGAAGTGAACTAATATATTGATTTTTGAGAAATAGTTAATTTATTATAAAGGTAATTCACAAAATGTTCTTAACATCGAATTCCTTGAATCACGTAGATGTGTTTTCATACCCCGAAATTCAAAATTATTTTAGTTTTGTCCCCAGTAAAGCAATACTCTGTATGAAACAATCTCATTTTTAATTAGTGGAAATTGGTAAGCAAGGACTAAAAATACAAAATGTTTAATATCTCCGCCGCTCGTGCACGGATTTAGACAATCTATAGCTTGTTAGAAAGGTATTTTTACAAGCTTTCTATTTGCGTGCAGTTAGTGGAACAATATTGTACTGTTCGAAAGTTATTTGCAAAAAACCTGCTGTGTTTTGATAAAATTGCCCATATCTCAGAAAGTAAACAACGTATCGAAAATCAAAAATAATAGTGTCAAATGGCAACGTTAGGCCTTTCATTTGAAACTAATTTCATTAAGATCGGCTCAGCCATTGCTGAGATAATTACATGACATTTTGTACATACATACATACACACATACACACACACACACACACATACAGACATTGTCTCAATTTGTCGAGCTGAGTCGATTGGTATATGAGACTCGGCCCTCCGGGCCTCGGAAAAAGTTTTCAAAGTTTGAGCGAATCCTATACATTTCTTTTGTAAGAAATGTAAAAAAACAATGAATTGAACAAAAATACATATATACCGTTTTAGAATACCTTTAGGTACAAAAATACCCGCGAATACACTCAATCAGCATTCCCTACATAACCTCTTAAATTCCCATACCGAAAGAATTTTCAAACTTAAGGCGAAAGGTTACAGGATCGGCTGCGGCGCTTTCTCGAATTTTTAAAACTTTTACGTAAAAGATATCAACAATCCCTCTCGTGTAAAGTTGCGCAAGGAATTAAGCTATTTTTTGGTATAACTAAAAATTTTGATGATTACTCACGGCTAGCATTTTCTAGTTCGAACCAAAATATCTCCGATATATTATTCAAAAGTACCCGCATAAGATTGTAGCTTGCTTTGTGTAGAATTTTTCGTTCGCTTACATTACATAGCTACGATGCTTCGTTTTTGAGTTATTCATATTTTAGTAAAGTTGATGAAATACCTATATTTGCAGCCGCATTTTTCCCAAATGCCGTATGTCCATTCTAACTTCAGTGAAAACGAATACAAAGCGCACGCGCATGCAAGATGTCGGTTTTGTGCCAGACCGGACTAAGCGATATTACATTGATACAGAGAAAAACGTGTACAAAGATTGAATCCTTGCATTCTTTACGGTATTATCCGCAATGGATTCATTTCATAATTCATGCTAATGATAATATTTTTCAAATCTGGCGCAAATGAAATGTAGCTGAAGAAGAAATTTTTGATTCAATCCTATCATTTTCTCTTCTTTTGAGATTTTGCTACTTAGTCCGATATGACTTTACACCGTTCATACAGCACAATGGTGAAACAGGTAAGAAATCACAAATGTCGGTTAACCGCATGCTACCGCATGGTTGCAACCACGTGTTTCCCCATTGATGATTTCTATAGTCTGACTGTTGGTTTGAATATTTCATTCTTTCCGATATGTTATTAGTTAGGACGTTCAATAATAAGGGATGCCGTTGAGGTGGAGCTTCCATACTGCATTGTCAGTAGCTTTTCGCAAGTTCTTGAGAGGTGAAAATTTGGTTACCCTCCCACTAATGAAGAATAAATAGACGATAAACTGCTTGCCGGGGAAATAAACGCACAATTCAAATGTTTATATTTACCAGGCTGCTGATGTCAGCTTGTGAGAATTATAGGTGATTTTCCGTAAATGTTTGGGAGCAAAATTCTTCATTCTATATTTGAATGAAGAACTTTTCTCCCAAACCTTTACACAAAATCACATTTTCGAGAGCATACTTCAGCATAGTATGCATATGTATCATTAGTCGATTGTTCGATCTAGTAAAAGCTTCTGCTAAATCGAGAGAGATTTTGAAAATGGCTGTAGTTTTTAAATGTCCGTGTTTGTTTTTGCAGATATACGTTTCCCTACGTTCTTATTGCTGGCTTGAACCTTTCGAATAGAAATTCGTTCAGTTTACTCTTCATATAAAATAATGAGGGAGTAGTACACATGTCCCGTCTATAACAAAGGTAATAAGCTGGATTGTTGCAAGTACCAGTCAATCACATTGCTGAATGCCACCTACAAAGTGTTCACCGCTGCCCATAGAGAAAAATGGGGAATTCAGAGCAGGTTTTACTGGGGCATGCATCACAACAAACGAAATATTTTCGTTTCGACTAGTCTTTCAAAAATGTTGCAATTACAACGTGCCACCTGTTTATAGATTTCAAAGCCGCATATGATACAATCGATTGAGATCACCTATGGGATCTAATACACGAATATGGGTTTCTAGCTAAACCGACATATTTGATCAAATCGACTATGGATCGAGTGATGTGTTACGTCCGAGTATCGAGGACACTATCAAGTTCTTTTGAAACTCAGGAAGGACTATCTAATGTTTAATATCTTCGGGAAAAAATGCGGTAATAAATGGTAATAAATATGTACACGAGAGCAAGAAGTTCGAAGGAAGAAACATTACACCTTATGCTCATATGCTCTGTTCTAAACCAAGAGGCGTGATATAGGATCATGTCAATCATCATGTCAACACTCTAATAACCAGACCTCCAAAGCGAAATTTCCATCTCGTTACATCTTAGCAGTTTAGAAAATATTGCAAACTACTATTTTTTTTTGGGCTATCTAGACTACTGTATTACTACTACTGCATTTAGATGCGACCAAAGTTGAATTTTCTACGACTAAAAAGTCGGTGCAAGTACTACAAAAGACTGAAAATTACAATTATGTGGAAGAATTTAAATCTATCGTTAATAACCATGAATGATATAACCTTAAATTATTTGTATGTGAGCGAAACATTTCTAGAAGACCGTTGATAGTTTCTCATGTAAGGAACAAAAATATCTTCACAATACAATACAGAAAATTTATCTTCACTGGATTTATTATGAAATTAGTATGTATATGAGCGAGACATTTCTAGACTATTGCTGATAGCTTTAACTCAATGAGCTATTATATCTTCATATATAGTTCAGAAAATTTTCTTATTTTCAATTCCGATTTGTTATTTGGCCGAGTCTCATATACCAATCGACTGTGTGTGTTTTTTTGTTTTTGTTTTTAGAGGATAGCAAAAAACTTCCAAAAAAGCCCTGAGGCTGCAGGAAAAAAATATATTAAACTGTAACGTCTCAGGGAGCTGGTTTGTGTTGCCACCCGACTCGCCAAAAACCACTACTCTTGCCCAAAACCTGAGTCCTCCCCGGCACTACCTTACGGCATTACTTCGGGGAGGGGTTTTTTATGAGCATAACACCCACTCTAATTCCACTACTTAGCAGTTAGTTCCTTCAGTAGGGTTACAGCACTACTCCTCGACGGTGGTGTGTTCTTCACCATCAACACAGACTGGCAATTTCTACATGGTAGTCGGAAAGCTAGCAGGGGGTCGAAACTTTATGCTCTTCCCCTACGAAGACAATCTGGGCGGCAAACTTCAGAGTGTCTAATTTACCTAGCACTTCGGCTCCCTTGTGCCACTCTGCACCGAAACTTTCTTCTCGTACCATTCAGCACCACTTACTCGTTCAGCTCCCGACTTGTTCGCAAACTACTCGGTCCAGTCCCCAACGATGGATCTGGCCTACTCCGAAGGGGAATTCCTAGGCGAGACAGGTTCTCCCGATACCGAGCGGTAGATTTCTCCCGATGCCGATATTCGTTTCCGTGAGTCAATTAGCTCCCCGCTTTGTTCCGATCTACTCGATGTAGCCCCAGCGATGGACCTAGCCTACTCTACGGACCAACCAGTAGGTGCTAAGTCCATCCAGCGAGTCCGGGTGGAGCGTAGCTTCCGGTTCACTGGCTCCCCAATAATCCATTGCTAGCTATTCGACGCGGTCTGATCCCCGGCTGTGCATCTACCCTATTCACGAGCTATCCGGTAGGGTGTTAAGGTCGGTCCGGCGATTCCAGTTAAGTCTGACATCCGTATCACTGGCGCCCAGATGACTCGAACCCGGTTCTACGTTGCGTACTACTCAACTGGTCGTAACCACTCTATTGACAGCGTCCCAGGTATGCTCGTCGTGGCACATCTCTTCAACGATACTGTCAACTATCACACCCTACGAAAACTTCTCCGAACCTATACCACGTGTTCCTGTGTCTTTGCACGTTTACACACTCCGGGCAAAGAATTGCCGAAGCATGTCCAAACCGGTGCAAGTACTTCCGGAAGCATCCGTGCCCGTACAAAATTTGCATCAAATGTAAGTTCACATCTCCATGTTTCCTATGCACCCAAGCTGTCACATTTGGGATTAGTCCTCAGCCATAGTGATGCATTTTCGGGATCATGCCGGCGATAACGCATACTACCTCCGACGATATTGTTCTGTAACCACTCGCGACTCGTACGGGCATCAGCCGGAATGTCCGGTTCAGCTTTTCACGGCTCCGTTTGGTTTGCAGCGCAGCACCCCAGGGAACCCCATATCGAAGTATCGATGACGAAACGGTAGATAGCCCGATCAAAATGAAATAACAAGATTATAACACAATAAAAATTTCGTAATAGATTGTGTTATAAATTTGATCTCGTTAGTAGTTAAAATAACAGAAAATTATAACAAGTAACAACGCGAGATATAGCTTTGAATTTTTTTTGTTATGTGTTTCTGATCGGGAGCAGACGTCCCGTGCTGCTTCTCGGACAGCCGACGTTTGGCATGATTCTCGCTATTGCTTTTGTTGCCCTCGCCGAATTTTCGCAAGCGTAGTCGACGTGGTTGTTGAAAATCAACCAGTCGTCGGTTATCGCTCCAAATTGCTACAGTGCACAGTGCTCCCAAAGAGCAAAAAAGGGGCTTTTAGATTGCATCAAAACTGTTGACTATAGTAATGTGGTGTTTTTGAGAAAGTTTCTTGGAATGGAACTCCCCTTCTTTATGTCTTATCGAATTGATGATTAATCCACCTAGTAGTGAGTTACGAAATTTATTTTCTTCAATAATTCAGATAGATAAACACTTACTTCAGCAAACTAGTGGAGACACTCATTGCAAACATTTTACCTGAAGACTTGAACTCTCTAGCTTTTATGCTTTTTGAGATATAGGGCATTATTTGTGAAAGGCCCCTTAAAAGCAGTTTTTAAATCATAAGTTTTCTTCTAGATTTTTTCCACTATATAAATGTTCTAGAACATTGTTTAAACTGTTAAACTGCATTACTTTGCCAAAGACAGAAACTTGATATCGCTAGTATGTGTGGAGATATTCACGTTTCTTGATTGAAAATAGTTCTTTTTCTAATGCGGATAACTTTTAAGCGGGCAACAACGAGCAAACCACTCGATAAACAAATAAAGTGCAAGAAAAGCACAACCAATGCTGGTAAAACCAGATCTCCCCAAGGCGGCCCTTTATGGAAATACTAGAGTTGAAGTTTGTCTCATTCCATTACATTACTATATATTACTATTAGCTCTGAAATGAAGGGTTAAAGTCGCAATAATTAGCCTTTCTTACTTTTGTTGGCACGTCTTAAGTAAATCGAAAGTTACAGTTGTTTAACAACTTAATACATACGTCTGACATTAGAAACTGACAATTCCGTTGCGCCTACTTTATAGCAATGGCGCAAGTGCAACAAAATGGTAAATAGGGGAACATGCATTTGATGACGGAATGAGACAAACTTTAACTCGAGTATTTCCATAGAGGACCGCCTTGGGGAGATCTGATTTTTCCAACATTTGTTGTGTTTTTCTTGCACTTTAATTTGTTTACCGAGTGGTTTGCCGTTTAAAAGTTATCGGTATTGGAAAAAGAGCTATTTTCAATCACGAAACGTTAATATCTCCACACATACTAGCGATATCAAGTTTTTGTCTTTGGCAAAGTAATGCAGTTTAACAGCCTAAACAATGTTCTAGAACATTGTGGAAAAAATCTAGAAGAAAACTTATGATGAAAAAACTGATTTTAAGGGGCCTTTCACAAATAATCCCCTATATTTCAAAAAGCATAAAAGCTAGAGAGTTTAAGTCTTCAGGTAAAATGTTTGCAGTGAGTTCTCCACTAGTTTACTGAAGTAAGTGTTTGTCTATCTGAATTATTGCAGAAAATAAATTTCGTAACTCACTACTAGGGAGATTAATCATCAATCCGATAAGATAGAAAGAAGGGGAGTTTTTTCTCGAAGACACAACATTGCTAAAGTCAACAGTTTTGATGCAATCTAAAAAAACGCTGTTTTGCTCTTTGGGACCATTGTGCAGTGCACGCTTCGATACAATCACGTGCCCTCAACGGTGATCTGCATCCGCTGTACCGCTTTGCAGTTGCTGACCAACAACTTGTGGTGAGCTATTTGCAGCTTCATCCCGTTCATCCAGCTCTCGATCGCGTCTATTGTTTCCGTCACCGACAACTCCACTTCTTCAAGTGTCTCACCCATCACCGTTAGTTACATGTCGTCCGCGAAATCCAAGATTTTCACTTTCCTGGGCAGCCGCAGAATTATCACCCCATCGTACATCGGGTTCCAAAGAGTTGGACCAAGAATGGAGCCTTGAGGAACGCCCACTGTGACTCGCATTGACTTCTGCCCTTCGCTAGTCTCTTATAGCAGCTCTCTGCTCTAGAAGTAGCTCTTCAAGATCTGGCGTAGATAGTCGGAAACCCTCATTCTGTGCAGCGCTGCAGCGATGGCTTCCCAGCTGGCGCTGGTAAATGCATTCTTAACATCTATCGTGACTACAGCAATCTCCTCTTCACTTCTGTTTAAATACCTTCTCAGAGCTCTTGAGCACTGTCTGAATTGCATCCACTGTCGATGCTCCTTGCCGCAATCCGAGCTGCATCTTGGACAGTCCGCGCTTCTCCTTTGTGCCATTTTTTTGAGAAACCAGTGTCTAGATTTAGGAAATAAACGAAACAACGTAAATTTCAATAACAAAATTAAATAACTGTTTTTGCCTTTCTTATATAGAAATGTTATGCAATCACTATAAAAATCGTCAACCTAATCCCGGCCTAAATTTTTTGACCTATATAGGCTTAGGTAAGAGTATGCAATGAGGGGTTGCTACTTTAAAATTAAAACTAGTTTAAAATTTCTTAATAAGTTGAAAATTTTAGGCAGGATCCAGATCCCTCGGATCTTCCTCCTTGATCCGTCGCTAGTTTCAAGCGATGTTTCAGTGTCGACACATCGTATCTCAAGATCTTGGCTGTCGATCCATTGTATGTATGTGCAAATCGTACTGAATAGGTAATATACATTTACAGCATTGTATTGAACATAATCAGCCACGGAATCGTAGTTTGGACAAATGGTCGGTGTTAAGTCAAACCGGACTAAGTCACAAAACATTGATTTCGAGAAAAACACGTTTAAAGTTTGAATCGCAGCATCCTTTACATTATGATTGGAAATTATTTTTTGCCATAATTCTTGTTTATTGTTACATATTTCAAATCTGGCAAACGTCGAATGTAGCTGAAGATATTCTTTATCCAGTGCTATCAGTTCAGCTTTTGTGAAAGTGAATATGGTAACTTGTGTGTACATAGTGCAGGAAGCAATCGCTTAAATTTGTGAGAAATACTTTGCTTTTCGTTGAAAACTTTGTGGGCGCTAATCGCTAATCGGAATATCATTCAGATAAGTATAGTGTGTAGTCATACAGACTATTATTGTTCTGTGATTTTCGGATTTCATTTCGCTGCATCGGCTGGCTTTGTACGTTTCCCAGCAGCGAGGTGACGCAGTGTTATATTTTTTTGTTTTGTCCCGCTTCTCCAGCTGTTGTTTAATTTGCCTATAATGAGTGGCCTGTGTGCAAAGTGTACGGGCACGGTGAGTCTCGCCGAAGGTCTTGTACTATGCCTTTTTTGCGGCGATAAATACCATCAAAAATGTTCCGGGTTAACAAAGGCCATGGTAAATTGGGTGGCTGAGAATGCAAGTCTTTGCTACAAATGTGCAAAATGTTTATCAACCCAGTCTTCTGGTGTGCAGGATGTCAGTTCGATAATCATTGAGTTGGATAAGAAAATGGAACAATTCGCTTCCATTTCTGAATCTCTCACTGATGCCCGAAAAAACATCGATGCACAGATAAACATCGCAGTAGAAAACGGAATAGAAAAACTGATCAGGTCTTTCAACAACTCTCTCGAGAGTAAATTGGCTGGCTTGGAAAACAGTGTTGCCAAAAAGTTGGAAGATTTTAAAAGTTGTTTTAATGAAAATGTTAAGCGTGAAATTGAATTAGTTGGAATGAACAGAAAGAGGAATTTTAGTAATACGAAGGTTCATTCTGAATTGGACGGGAATCCCAGTAGAAAACGAAAAATTTTGACGAATAAAGAAGATGAACCGATGTTAATTGAAATAGACGATGATGGAAATAATGACGAGGTTTTTGATAAAAATAGTAGAATTACTTATGCGAATGTTTTGTCGGGAGCTACAGGGGACGAATAAAATTAGAACTAGAAGTCAAACGAAACGTAAGGCTCGCCCGGTCATTGTGATTAAACCAGTCGAGCCGTTGCAATCGAGTGACGACACGAGGAATGAATTAAAAAATAAATTAGATCCAAAGGTGCACAAAATTAGCAACTTTAAAAACGGTAAAGATGGCTCGATTATTGTGGAGTGTGCAACTCGGGATAATATTGAGTCGGTGAAAGAAAACATTGTAAGCAATCTGGGTGAAAAGTATAATGCTGTTATACCGATACCCGGTAAACCGAAGGTAAAAATAATGGGGATGAGTGATCGATACTCTGAAGAAGTCTTCATTGACTTATTGAAGAGTCAGAATGAGGGTATTCCGTTTGAATATGTTAAAGTTGTTGCCAATTTCCAAAATCCACGCTTCAAATATAACAAATACAATGTTATAATTGAAGTTGATAAGGACACTTATAGCAGCCTGTTGTCAGCACGTGCGGTAAACATTGGTTGGGATAGGTGTTCTGTTTTAGAGGCCTTTAACGTGCTGCGCTGCTTCAACTGTGGAGAATATGGTCATAAGAGCACGGGATGCGTAAATAAAGAAACATGCTCCAGATGTAATGGAGCACATAGAACATCTGAATGCTCGTCAACGGATTTTAAATGCGTTAATTGTATTAAAAAGAATAATGAACGTAAAATGAATTTGGACGTAAATCATGCGGCATTTAGTAAGCAGTGTTCAGTATATCGGAGACTGCTAGAATTGAAAAAAAGCAACGTTTGGTCAAGTGAATAGCAACTAACAAACGAGAGGTTGTCTGAAACATTGTATTTAAATATAGCTGGGTTATCTACAAACTTTGTCGCAATGCGACATCTTGTAGAAAACAAACGTCCATTGTTGGTTTTAATATCAGAAACACATATTTTTGATGCTGATGCATTTGATCAGTATAGCATTCCGAGTTATAAAGTTGCTTTTCGCCTATCTCATTCCAGCCACACCGGTGGAGTTGCTATTTACGCCAAAGAATCGATTAAATTCAACGTTCGGTTAAACGAAGCAGTTGATAATAATTGGTTCTTGGGTATATCAGTTGAAAGAGGCATGCAGATGGGAAATTTTGCAGTAGTATACCATTCTCCTAGTTCAAGCGATCGACGGTTTTTAGAAATTTTAGAAAACTGGTGGGAGAATTTCGTTGGCTTAAGTAAACTTAATGTAATTTCGGGCGATTTCAATATTGATTGGCTCAATGATCAAAATTCGAATCAGTTGAAGCAGTTGGCAGAGTTTTTCAATTTCAAGCAAACGGTTAGTTAGTTTACAAGAATTTCCAGACACAGTAGAACATTGATAGATCACGTGTATTCCAATTTTGATGGGGTTCATTCGTATGTAGAGGCCGATTGTAAAATTTCAGACCATGAGACAATTTCAATTTTACTGGAGAATGAACCTAACCGTGAAGAGGATAAAGTTAAAATCAAGTGCTGGAAAAGATATTCGAAACAAGCTATGTCTCAACTGGTTTCGAGAAGCATGGATTTTACGAAATTGAATGGAAATTTGGATAACAAGGCTGCTGTTCTAACTAACGTGTTAAAAGAGTGTACAAATAGTTTAGTTTCTCAAAAGTTTGTTAATTCAGATAACTCGAACAGCTGGTACTCTTTAGATCTTTTGCGCCTTAAACGTAAAAGGGATAAAAAGTACAAGAAATTTTGCAGAACTAATAGTGAACGTCTTTGGAATGGGTACACACACGCGCGAAATATTTATTCACGGGCCTTGAAGAAGACCAAATGTGAATATATTCAAAGGAAGATCGATCAACATCAAAACAACAGCAAAGAGTTATGGAAAATCCTAAAGAATTTAATTAAACCTAAACGTAGTTCCTCGCAGTCCATAACTTTTAACGGGATAGAAGAACAATCTGAACAAATAATAGCTGAAAAATTGAGCAGTTATTTCGTTAACAGTGTCCAACTGATCAATCAAAGTATTGAGCTGGTCAGTGAACCTGTGGAAATAACACAGCCGATTAATACTAACTGTAGATTTGACGGATTTCACCCAATCACTTTTGAACAATTGAAAGATATTTGTTTTTCTTTGGGAAAATCGGCTGGTATCGATAATGTCAATGCAAAAGTGATACAGGATTGCTTTCATGTCATCGGACACGATCTGCTGGATCTTGTAAATGAATCGCTACAAACTGGGCACGTGCCGACAGTTTGGAAGGAGTCACTTGTGATTCCTATTCCCAAAGTTACTGGGACGGATAAAGCCGAAGTGTACCGCCCCATTAACATGTTGCACACATTAGAGAAAATTTTAGAACTTGTTGTTAAGGGCCAGCTGATGAGTTATTTGAATAATAATAATTTGCTAATTCCGGAGCAATCGGGATACCGAGAGGGACACTCTTGCGAAACCGCTTTGAATCTAGTGTTAGCAAAATGGAAAGAGAAAATCGAGGTTAAAGAGACTATTTTTGCTGTATTTTTGGATCTGAAACGCGCTTTTGAGACAATTTCGAGACCGTTACTTTTGAAAACTTTAGAGCGATTTGGTATCGGAGGGATAGCACATAAGTGGTTTGAAAACTATCTATGTGATAGAACTCAGAAAACTAGTTTTAACGATTTTGTATCTAGTCCTCTCGACAATCCTCTTGGAGTGCCGCAAGGTAGTGTCTTGGGTCCTATTTTATTTATTATGTATATAAATGACATTAGGCGAGTTTTACGATTTTGTGACTTAAATTTGTTTGCTGACGACACTGTTCTGTTCCTTGCAGCTAAGGATATAGATGAAGCCGTGGCGCATTTGAACGAAGATTTGCATTCCCTTGCTCGTTGGTTAAAATTTAAACAATTAAAGTTAAATGTTGCTAAAACTAAATATATGATTATCTCTTCGGCTAATACTAGGCCTGACGTTAACGTTGGAATAAATGGTGAGACTATTGATCGCGTTAGTGAATTAAAACATCTTGGAATAATCATTGATGGTAAGTTAACCTTTAAGTCTCACATCGACAATGTCATCAAAAAGATTGCTAAAAAGTATGGTATATTGTGTCGTCTGAAAAATGATTTAACAATTAGTAGTAAAATTTTATTATATAAATCTATTGTTTCACCACATATTGACTTCTGCTCGTCCATTTTGTTTCTTGCCAATCAAACACAAATATTGAGGTTACAGCGATTGCAAAATAGAATCATGCGATTAATTTTAAAATGTAACAGATACACTTCCTCTAGTTTCATGCTAAGCGCATTACAATGGCTCTCTGTGAAGCATAGAATTTATTACTTAACAATGGTGTTCATTTTTAAAATTATTAATGGAATGCTACCTCGATATTTGTGTGATCGAATTGAAAGAGGAAGTGATGTGCATAGGTACAACACTAGAAATGCGTCTGATGCAAGAACACCTAACTTTTTATTTAGTAGATCACAGAACTCCTTGTTGTACAAAGGAATAAGTTTTTTCAATTCGATGCCTAGACATATTAAACGTGCGGCAACATTAGCGGAGCTCAAAACACTATGTATTTCACACGTAAAATCTGCTTTGTAGACAGATTTTTTGAATTTTTATATTTTGGAGTTATTTGAATAACTATGTAATACCACGAAGATTGTATTTTTTTTTTCTCTTCTGTTATTTGCATTTAGTCACACTAAGTTATTATATTCGCTATGATGATGATGGATTTTTGTTAATTGTTTATTATAGTTTTTAAAAATAATGAGATGTCTACAGAAGTCTGAGCCACGCGCGCGATAAACAGATAGAGACTAACTTGAAATCGAACATGGTGACCAGTACTAAGAGCTCATCGGGTTGAATTGAAGCTTTTAGACTTTTGTTGTGATCAGGGTCTGATTTGATGATGGAGTTGCTTTGCTGGCTTTGCTCGACAATAGAGTTAATCTCGGTTATTGCTGCCATAGCGGCAATAACGGAGTTGGTTCGTTGAGTGGGGGGCTTGGTGATTTCTTCTGATAAAACAAGATATCGGGTTCAATTCCTGATCAATCCAGGGTATTCCCGGAAAGGAATATCCCTGGATTGCCTTGGGTTAGTGGTACGCAACTTTCAATAAAGGGGCCTGATGTGGATGATATAACTCGATTAGACTCTGCACTGCCACTAGGCTCGTCACTTCTCACCTTAGCAGGTGGTAGTACCGATGTCTTGGTCAGGCGGGAGGAGTCTTACAGAGAATTATCAGAAATGGAAGCTATTGGGTTCAATTCCCGATTCTATCAAGTATCTTCCCGGAATGGAAATTTTCTTGATGGACCCTGGTTGTTGATGGAATATTCGAAATATATCTGGTTACGTTCTTTTGAAGGAAAGGCTATGTCTGTAAATTGAACCAGTCCGTTTTTTTTGTAAACTGGTCTTGTCATGATTTAAAATATTAATTATCTTCTAGATAACTCGTTCAGCTCACACCTTTGTGGGGGTATGAGGTGGGACCATCATCATCATCATCTCATTTTTTTATGTTTTGCGACTTAGTCCGGTCTGACTTAACACCGACCAAATGAGAAAGGCACAATAGCACCACTAGGTGGATTAAAACAGGTTTTTTTATTTAGTTCTTTTATTTGTTAGGCACAAATGCGTTAGCTTAGCGGTGCCAAATTAATTTTTTTACATTTTGGATATCTTAAAACTAGAAGGTTACAAATTTGAAATATTTTTTACAACAAGGGGGATTTTTTACAGCAATCTTAAAGCTAAAAATGCAATGCTATATACAAAAGTAGGATACAATAGGTTTTCAGAAATTTTTTTTGAAGCTATCTTAAAACTAGGAATCAAGTTTGATATACAAAAGGAGGAACATAAGTTTTTTTACGAAAAATTTTACAGCTATTTTTAAATTAGGAATGCAGTTTGAAAGAACAACAGGTTTTTATGAGAAATTGAACAGCTATCTTAAAACTAGGTATGCAGTTCGATATACAAGGTGGGAAAGAATATTTTTATGACAAAAATACAGCTATCTTAAAACTAGGAATACAGAATGCAAATGTGGATTATTTCCAACATCGGTGTTGAAGCAGTTATATCAGGAACAGAAGAGAGTAGGCTGATATGTTGACAGGTACGAAGACCAAACTTGCCACTTTCAGGCAAACGGGAGATCAGCGACATGCCAAACGTCAAGACCCGGGTTGATGAGTAGGATTCATCGGACCTGCGGAATCGGGTCGCTCTCGCCTCAAATTGCGTGGTAAAGGCGACGGCGGTCACATAATGGCACTCTGATGCTGATCGGCTCCACAAGGCAGGACAGGGAACTTCTAAAAATGAGAAATAAGAAAGAGGAGCTAAATTGGCATATTTATCGTTTTTATGAAAATATAAATAAGGGACATAAAGGGAAGATCGCGATTTGCCAGCATATCCCGAACTGGAACATTGGGTAGTCTACCTAGGGCTCGAAGGGAATCTTTTAACTGAGACCTGGCGTCATAATACCCGGCCCATACCCAGACGTGCTCGATGTCGTGATAGCCCTCGTCACAAGTCACAGACCACTCTCCGCAAGCTCAATACGCCGCGAATGCGCATCCAAGGTGTAGTGGTTGGACATAAGCCGAGACATAACACGAATGAAATCCCGATCCACATCAATCCCCCTGAACCATGACTTTGTTGATACCTTTGGGATAATCGAATGTAGCCACCGTCCAAGTTCCCCATTGCTCCACAAGGTTTGCCAACTGTTGAGTGTCCTTTGATGACAAATACTAAAAAAATTGTTGAAGCAGATTGGTCTTTCGTATATGTATCCATCTAATGCCCCCCTTTACTAAAGAGTCGGCCTTTCCATTGCCCGGGATAGAGCAATGAGATGGGACCCAAACAAAGGTAATCTGGTAAGATTTTTTAGATAACGTATACAAGGACTCCCGTATCTTCCCCAGAAAATACGAGAATTGCTTTTTGGGCTTCATCGCACGAAGAGCCTCGACAGAGCTGAGGCTTTCCGAAATGAAGTAGTGATCTGTGGGCAGAGCGTCGATGATCCCAAGGATGTACTGAATTGCAGCTAACTTTGCGACGTAAACTAAAGCGGGATCATTGAGCTTGAATGAAGCAGTGATAGTACTATTAAAGATACCGAAGCCAGTGGACCCATCGCGATTTGATCCGTCAGTGTACAACATTTTGTAACAGTCGACTTATCGGAATTTATTATAAAATATATTGGGAATCACTTACGGGCGTATATGGTCCGGGATTCCACGATCCTTCGTGGATGTGTCGAAGAATACAGTAGAATCAGAAATATTAGGGAGACGGATGCGGTTGGGATTATACGAAGAAGGGTTGATGCGCTGTTCCATGTAGTCGAAGTACAAGGACATAAATCGGGTTTGAGAATTAAGCTCAATGAGCCTCTTGAAGTTTCCAATCACCAACGAGTTCAGAATGTCGCATCGGATGAGCAATCGATATGAGAGTTCCCAAAATCGATTTTCCAGCGGGAGAACGCCCTCCAGCACTACGAGACTCATCGTATTGGTCGAGTGCATGCAACCCAAGGCAGCAGTGGCGTAGCCAAGGGGGGGTTTTGGGGGTTAAAACCCCATCCAAACCAAAATATTTGAATTGAAGAAAAAAAAAGTTTGATGCTGACTAGTTCATTAAATATTCAAATAATAATTTTGGAAGTTTATTATCTGTTCATTACGTTGAGAACCTAATGTTTTAAACGTTATGGTGACCCTTTTTTTTGTGCGACTTTTTGTAAGTTGTGAGAATGGGATCTTGTAACTAATATTTTAGTGAGGAACCTATAGTTGATAAATCGTGTAAATATCAAGCAAAATAGCTCAATGAAAATGCCTACATAGAAACTGATGAAAAATGGCGTTTTACGCTTGTCTCTAACAAGTGAGAATCGGTTTTTATGTGCATTTGATTTTTTTTGGGTTATCACTTATATAAAGTGCCACTAGCTAAGATTGGTAATAAAAAAATTTAAATTTTTCACGCTTTTCGCTATTTATGGTGTACATTTGGGTATCGAATTGAATGGCGCCAAGATTCCATAATTTGGAAACTATCAGCCTTTGGAGGTTTAGTATTTAGCAGCATAATGTTGTTGATTAATTTTTCCAGTTGGATGCATTACTAATTCCAATCAAATTTAGTTCGAGACTTAGTGTCTTCAGCAAAGTTTTCAAGAGTGTTATTGCAAATAGCTTGGTTGAAGATAGGCGGCAACAAAGAATTTGGGAGAACACCTTGTAGATGACGTTTACTATTCTAGTATGCAAAGGTGCATCTTTCATTGCAAACGATTTAAAAAAAAATAACTTGTTGAAATACGAAAAGCAAAGTGGCGAAAGCAAGCTTTTACCCGCACCATGCAAGATTTGAAAATTGATTTCCTGATAAATATACTCGATGGCATTTACGCCACCTTTGCATACAAGGGCAGTTTAGTAATGCGATTAATCGGTAATTGGTTGCAAAAATCCCACTTAACACCATTGTTATAGAAGGGACATACTACTTCTTACATCCTATACTTCGGTAAAATCTCCTCCTTCCAGATCTTCAAAAGCACCCAGTGGAGTGCTCTAGCCAATTCCTCTACTCTGTGTTTGAGTTGCTTATATGACAGTTGATTATTGACAGCGGTCCAACAGTCCTATTATTTCATGAATCTTAGGTAGATCCGGAATCTGTCGTCGACTGCGCGCGTCTCCAAGCTGATTCTTGCAATACTCTTGTCGTCTACTGCTTCGCTATTTAGGTGTGCGTCATAATATACTTATCAATCATGAGAATTTCTGCACATTGTTTATAAGGTTTACAGACTATCCTGTGCGATAACCGGTTTATACACTGCCCGGGCCTATCAGGATGTTTATGTCACCGATGACATTATAACTATCATAGACATGCTCCAGCTGCGCATAAAATGCATCTTTCTCGGCTTCGTGAGGTCAGTGCACATTGATAATGCTGTGGATTTGATCCACACTACACAAATCCTTTCGCTGATCGCCTGCCACTTGATACGCGTTGGCGCATTTTGCCCAGCTCTTACGCCGTCGCTCGATCCCCGCATTTCCACACATTCTGCCCCGTCCATTAAAGCTCTTCCAATGCTACGGTTTCGAAGTTGCGAATTTTCAGCTCATCCTTTTCTGCTTGATTGTTAGTAAAGTGGTGTTTTGGGCCACTCGTTGAACTTGACCTAACCTGTCTCGTAGTCCGCCACCCAACATAACTGACACATGCGACAGGTATTTAATTCTACCTACAGTAGGGTTATAGCACCCATGCCCGCTCACACCATCCCATTTCGCTATTACTGCAGAACACGGTAGTACCCAGTCGATCGCGGCCTACAGATTAAATGTCATCAATAGACCCGCCAACATTTTTGAAAAATCAAAGATTTTCGTGGCCCGAATTTGATGAAAACTTCACATTGTGGTAATTTTGTCACACTGAATTCATATTTGATGTTATTTTTTTATTTTTATTACCTCAAAATTTTGGTACTTAGTTCGTGGTTCGAAAATTCAACATTAACGAATATTGAGGTGCACAATATATGAAAATTCATTTTCAAAAAAAAAATTGGTGTAGCGAATTTTTAGCAGAATACACATTTTTTCAATTGTTGATAATGCTGGTAGACATTCATAAATTATATTTCGTACCTTGGGGAATCAAACACAATCATGCGTCTCCTTCAGACATATAATGAAAAATCACATTTTTTTATACCTCGGGGCAAAAAGCACATTCATTTTCGGAACGTACACCAATTTTCAAGTATCATTAACTACAAGTGATCTTTCCGAACTGTTTCAAAATAAAGTACAGCCACTTTGAACATTATAATTTTAATTTAATGTACGATTTATTATTTGTGCTTCATGCCTGTGTAAGAAAAAAGCTTGTATAGACTAAATGGAAAGTTAAAAGTCCAGCGAATAACCTTTCAAATGAAACCAGTTTGACCCTAATCGGAATCTTAACTAAAAATATATAGTCATTTGAATAACATAGGTTTGAATACATTTTTTTACATAATTGATCATCTATTTCACCTTTGAAGTTGTAAGTAGGGGTTTGCCCACTACTCGGGTTCTTGTTTGCCCGGCGAACCCTTCTTTTCAGGGCGGCCTAAGTGCTTCTACAGAATTTCGGATTTTCGTTTCACAAGAAAAAAGTGTAAACAAACAAAATAAATTATTAAATTTACCGATTTTTATTCTCCGCTACTCTCTCAACTGCTGGTGCTGCTGGTGATCTGCTACTGCTGTTGGCGGGAAAGACGGGCGGTTTCTTCCGACCGACCGGGACTACAACGGCCGAGTTCTCCCGGAATGGCGTTGGCTGCTCCGGCAGCGGTCCTTGGCGTTTAGCTAGGGAGGTGAGCTTGGCTCCTTTGTTGGAACCTCCCTAGCGACGTTGGCGACGAATCGCCGGATCGTCTACTCGCCGTAAACGATCCCGGAAGTTACCGCAGTAATCTTCCCAGGGGGAACCTTTGTCCGCCCTGCTTCGTTCTCCTTGGCTATTAGCTATAGAGGAGAGCTAGGCTCGTTCGACTTATCCTCTATAGCGAGAACGGTCGATGTCGTGGTTCCTTATTGTTTAGCCGGGGAAGCGAAAGCACTCCTTTACACTTAGCTTACCCCTATTGGCGAACCAACACCGTAGACTTCACTGTGCCCGAACCACGGGCCGGCAATTTCGACGGGAATCTCTTCCGTCACACACGCGCACTTCGCTCACAAGATATTGTGGCGGTAAACTTTTTCGAAAATAATCGACGTCTGTCTTTAACCGTGGTTCGTCACTTTCTGGCTTTTTTCACGATGGCCGCCTTTTCCGCTCCACCAAAACAAACACCATCACCACAAAATCGCACCGCCGCATAACTGTCATCTCCTTTGCAACATCAACAGCAACCAATATATCAGCAAGAGGAGCGCGGTAGCCTATCTAAGCCCTATGTTACTAATTCACAAACATAAAACAAAAATTATCTAACCTATCTGTACGAATAAAACCGTTCACAAACGCGAAAATGAACAAAAATTTACAACTAAATGTGAACGGTACCGAACAGCGGTGAGCATAATTTTACGTAAACAGTACACTCTACGGAGTGTATACGCAAAAAAAGGGTATATTTCCACCCAGTGCTAAATTGTTACCCTGACGGGTTACAATCTCGCCCACACCGGGTGGAAAAAAATTGGCAACAATTTTTTTCTAAACTAACACCTAACACCGATACAATAATAATGAACGAAATGAATAAATAAATAAATAAACAAAGAAAAACTAACTAACCCTAACCATTTCTTCCGCAATTTATCAATAATATTCATCACAAAAAAATTAATCGACCGGATGTCCTCATTGGTGAAAAGTTTGCCTGTGTTTGGTCTGATAATACTGACCGCATACGCGAAGCGAGAGGCTATCAGCCATCGTCATTATTCGGTTATGGGTTGAACCCTAAATCCAATCCGAAAACAAGATCGGTAACAACTCGAAATTCCCAAAATTCGGCAAGTGGCATTGACAATTTTCAATGTTTCAACTTGCAGGGGAACGGTTGTCGGCATTACATTGTTCGTTTTTTTTTCATCGACTGTCCAAAAATGTCTTTCGTGTCCTAACGGTACCAGTACTACAACCTTGTGCTGGGGTTTCTATCCAAATACATTCATACATTATCCCATTCATTCATCCTCAATCACTGGCCTACTCGATCATTCACATTCCGATAAGCACTTCGAATTAACCCCAAAACAATGTTATCTTATCATTCACACATGCACTCATTCACTCTATTCGATTCCACACTCATACATTCACTCATACAATACCGCTTAACACGTCATTTCTCCCACTCACAGACATTCCGGACAAAAGTTTGTATATTCGGCCCTTTTCGCCTCAAAACGCTTCGTACATTGGAAAAGAAACGTTTGAGAGGGACCAAAGAATGTCTTTCGCATAATTTAAAAATCTCGAAATGATTCCCGCTGGAATCAAACGAACCATCCCAGGTTTAACCACAAACCCAAAATTATGCGAAATAAAATTTTATTATTCGATTCAAAATCGAAGACGCGCGGCGCTTTTTAACCCACATCTCCCCCTAACACCCATACCATCCTGATCCGAATCAGACCACACCTGCATGATGCAGAGCCTTGGTGCGAACATCAGGGAATATGTCAAAATGATGATCCATTCGATATGATGAATGAATCATCAAAATTGTAAATAAACAAAACAGTTCGCGAAA
Organism: Topomyia yanbarensis; assembly: GCF_030247195.1. Taxonomy (NCBI): domain Eukaryota; kingdom Metazoa; phylum Arthropoda; class Insecta; order Diptera; family Culicidae; genus Topomyia; species Topomyia yanbarensis. Next base: position 273,425,800 of record NC_080671.1, read on the forward strand.
CTGGCGTTCGCAAATTGTTTATATTCGCGGTTTTTATTTCGTTTACGGTCGGTTTCGGAGTAGTGGGACCACTCACGCGATCGAGGTGTCCCCGGCGAAGAGGGGGAAAGGTGTTTTTTTATATAGTGACCCAAACAAGGAGAAATTTTATATAATTTAGTGCACCCGTAGGTGCGAGTGTTCCCCACAGAAAGGGGTTTTTGAAAAATTTTATGTTGCCGAACACGGCAGAAGAATGATGTATTTGATGCGGCCGGGGACCACTGTGTGTTTATTGAAGTGGATAATTCTATCCTTCCGTGGCCAAGACGGGTCCCCGACCATACATTAAGTGAGATAATTTGATTACCTCACTGCGTGAGTGGGGCGCTAAAGAATTTTGTTTCTGTTTGCCGAACACGGCAGGTAGTGTATTTAGATGCGTTCGGTGCCCGGGAGAACGGCCGGGTATAAGATTAATGTTTTTTTTAGTGGAGTATTCCACCCTACCGTAGTCGTCGCCGGGGCCGGAGCATATATTTACTGTAGTTGTTTGATTACCACACTGCGTGAATGTGGCTCTGAAAAATTGCAAGAAGGTGTTGAAGAAACTTCTCGCGGCAGAGTTGGTCTTCCACAATAAAGATAGAGAAGACGGAGAAATGTTTATTGTTTTTTTATTCGGACCAAAGTCCGTGTTGTTGCCGTCGGGAACTGACGGTTGCTTTTGGAAAACTCCCAAGTGAGTAATCCATATAAAAGCATACCGTCAGTCCACAAACGGCACGGAAAAGTTTTTTTATGCTGGTTTAAGGAGATTTGCTGGCCAAACTCCGAGATTTTTACCTGCTAAATCCTCCAGCTCGTAGGAGGATACACCCTTTTTTGAGACAATTTTTGCCGGTAAGTATTGTGGTCCAAGTTTAGCATTGTAAGACTCGAGTGCATTCGACAACTTCATGTTTCGACGGTACACCATTTGTCCCGTTTCAAAAGGTTTGGAGAACTTTCGATGACGCAAGTTGTACTGATGTCGAATGCCCTCGCTTGCCTTTGCCAAATTTTTGACCACAATCTCCCGGATTTTGTCTATCTGTTGGTGTCTTGTTTCTAGGTCACCCTCACCGGAAATCCTGCTGAAGTCATCGGCAGATGCCATTTCACACCCGTGTATAATGAAATGAGGACTAAACCCAGTGGAGGAATGAACGGTAGTATTTAGGATGCGCTCCACATCGGTGATGTGGACATCCCAGTTGCGCTGCTCGGTTCGAGCATATGCCCGGATTGCGGTGTTTATCGAGCGATTTGTTCGCTCCACTGGGTTAGCCTGCGAATGATAGCGGGAGTTCAGCCAATGTTTGACGTTGGTTTCTTTTATGAATTGACTGAACTCCTTCGAGGTGAAAGTGGAGGCATTGTCGCTTAGCAGAATTTCCGGGCTGCCATGGCGATTGAACCACTGTTCGCGCAGTATCGTACAGAGTGACGTACTAGCGATTTTGCGAACGGGGGTTAACATGACGTACTTACTGAAGACGTCGAGGACGACAAGCAAGTGTTGATTGCCACGTTTGCTTTTTGGAAGAGGACCAATATAGTCCACAGAAACCATTCGCCATGGTGCATTAGTCGCACGCGACTTACCCATTTCGGGCTGGACTGGGACGAAAGGAGCTTTGATTTCCTTGCACGTCCCACATTCTCGAATAAACTTTCGTACTTCCGATCCCATACGAGGCCAGTAATATCGCAACTGCACTTCGTGGATCGTTTTATCGTATCCCACGTGAAGCAAATTTTCGTGGGTACGTTGGATCAAATCTTGACGGAACTCGGGTGCTGGGACGAGTTTCCAACTGAACCGCGAGTCGCACGGAACAACTTTTGAGTTGACATACTTGAAAAGTTGATCATTTTCTACTTTGAAGTCGGCATAGTCGTCAGGATTTTGGATAACTTTTGACTTCATGGAACAGTACCAGTCTGAGGTGGACAAAGCTGAAACGGCTGCTACGGCCCGGGATAACGCATCAGGAACGACATTGTCCTTGCCTTTCCGGTGCTCAATAGACATGTCATAGAGTTGTAATTCTAAACTCCAACGACTCAAACGTGAACTGGTTTTCCATTTAGTCTTCAGTATCCATGTAATCGCTGACGAATCAGTGACCAGTCGAAAATGATAACCTTCCAAGTAACCACGGAAGTGTTCAACCGCCATTATCACCGCCAGACCTTCCTTCTCAGTTGCATGATAGTTCCTTTGGGGAGTGGTCAGTTTGTGCGAAAAGTAAGCAACTACTTTCTCACCCTCGGGATACTCCTGCACCAGAACAGCAGCGACTGCTACGTCACTAGCGTCTGTCTGAAGAATGAACTCTTTGGAGAAGTCTGGCGGGACTAAAACTGGAGGAGTGACTAGAAGTTCCTTAATTTTAAGGAACGCGAGTTCTGCCTCGGAGTTCCAAACTAAGCTCTTGGTTTTTGTTTTGAGCAGATCGGTCAAGGGAGCAGTGACCTCACTGAACCGATCAATGAAGCGGCGGTAATAACCGCACATACCGAGGAAACGACGTAGTTTCGTTACGGTAACCGGTCTCTCGTAGTCGGGAATCGGTTGAATTTTGTCAGGATTGACCTTGAGTCCGTCCCGATTCAACAAATAACCAAGAAACTTTAGTTCGGGGACTCCAAAACGGGATTTTTCCAAATTGATGGTTAGATTGGCTCTTGCTAGACAATCGGCCACTGCTTTGAGCAACTGTATGTGATGCTCGAACGTTTCGCTTACCACGATGATGTCATCTAGGTAGACGAAAACGTAAGGTTCCCATTTACCTCGTCCTAGAACCTGGTCCATCAGTCGCGCCAGAGTAGCGGGGCTGTTGACGAGACCAAATGGTAGACGGGTAAATTGGAACATACCCCTGCCGGGAACACTGAAAGCGGTATATTTGCGACTATCCTTAGCCAGGGGTACCTGGAGAAAGGCCTCCTTCAAATCTATGGTAGACAGGTACTTCGCCTTGGGTAAGCCGCCCAATATTCGCCCAGGGTGGGGCAGAGGGTATGCATCCCGTACAGTACGCTCATTGAGAGGCCTAGCGTCTAGACAAAGGCGGATTGAGTCGTCTGGTTTCGTGACCGCCACAATATTAAGCGACCAATCCGAATCAGACTCCTCGATAATTCCCATAGACCGCCATCGGTCAACTTCTTCCCAGACCTTTGACAGTTTCTTTGGGCTCATGTGATAAGGATATCGACAAACGGGTGCCGCACCTTGGAATTCATCTTTGATGACAATCCTGTGCTCTGTGAATGAGGTTGGGTTTAGCTTTCCGGGCTCTACTGCCTGGAAACACTTCTTTACTTCTTCTACGCGCGCTAACTGTTCCGAAGTGAGTATCGACTCACGCGGTACTTCATCTTCTTCGTCGTCTTCCGATTCCTGACCTGAGTTCAACAGAGCACAGTTTTGTACCTCAGGAGAAATCCCAAAGGCGCGCCAAAAGTCCATACCTAGAATGGAGTTGACGGTCAGATGCTCTACTACAAGAGTGCATAGGACCTTTGTCAAATTTTGAAAAGTATACGGGAGATACGCTTGTCCAATGATTGGTAAGGATTGACCATTTGCAGAACGTAGTTCGAATGGTCGTTCCAACCTTTTCAATGGACTTTTCGAAAACTTTCGGTATAGCTTTTTAGTTATAATCGTGGCATTACTACCACTGTCGAGCAAGGCTTTGAAGGATTTGCCGTACACTGCGACAATTGCAAATGGACGGTTATCGAACGGGTCGTCAAGGACGATGGTTTCGACAGACAACGAATTATCATAGTCCTCATCACGAGCCGGTCGAAAACTGTCGTAAATCTGGGGATGGATTGTTAGTTGTTCTTTGGAGCGCTGCTTTACTGCCAACTGCGACTTTGGTTGGTTCTGATCCCGTTTTTTTGGCAGTAAGGGCAACGAGAAACATCAAAACCTTTAAACGCACACACGATGCAGAACACCCGCTTTGGTTTCCGACATCCCTCATGTTCGTGTCCTTTGTCTCCACAATTGTAGCAGACGCCGAGCACGGGAGGACGATGCTTTTCCACCAAATACTCCAGACACATTATAGGTTTCTGCGGTGGTTCTGTAGGTTTTTGATTGTTTCCCTCGAGATTCTTGCCATCCTGATTCCCTTGCTGTTTCTTTTTCTGGTTGTCAGGAGGCTTGTTTGAATCAAGACCTGCCGGTTTGGCATTCTTGCTCCAAAACGTTTTGGATTTTGCGTTGCCGTTATTCTGTCCACCTCCCTTTTGGTTTTGATTATTTTGTTTTTGTTTGTTTTGTGGTGGATTATCAGAATAAGCAGCAACTTCCCGAGAAGAACCGAAAACTTTCTGATAAATCGGCGTCTTGTAGGCGTCGATCGATTTACCAAGGCTCATCAATTCTGAAAGCGTGTTCACTGGCCTGAGGATTAGCATTTGTTTATAGTCGGCTTTCAGGTTCCGCTTGAGCACGTCGAGTTTTTCGCTCGGTGCCATTGGAACCGTCATCGCACGAAATATTTTCTCCATTTCCAGGAAATATTCCTGGAAATATTCGTTGCGCATCTGCCGGCGCTGGAGAGCCTTCATCTTGAGCGTAGTATCAAGTTCAGGATGTACAAAATTTACCTTGAGCTCGCATACAAGATGGTTCCAGTTAAACAACCGGTTTTGCGCACGCATAGCCTGATACCAGGTCAAAGCATTGCCAGAGAACAAATGCATCGCAGAATTGAAAAGTTCGTCTTCGCACATTTGCTCACACGCAGCGTAGCTCGCTACGGTGTCTAAGAATTCATTTAGTCCCGTTCCTTCATCAGTTCCAGCATACTTCCGAATTTTCCAATCAGCGACGCGTTGCGGGTTACGCGAGTAATTCCTTGGGGCTCCCATCGATCCGTTTCCCGCGTTGGTAGATATTGAAAAGTTCGGATAGGATGGCCCCGTCCGCTGTTCGGTCCATTCAGGAACGTGAGGCTGGTTCTGAGTTTGGTACGGGGCTGTGAATCCGGTATTCTGTTTCGGTTTCTCGATTGGAAGTGATGGACATATATTTTGTTGACCCGAGAATCCTCGCTTCAACACAAATTGATCGGGACTGGGCGCCAGTGTTGGGCGAGGAATCTCTGGTTCATCAAATGAATCGGGTACGTCCATCAAACGCAAACGATCTTCCAGATCGGTCTGCAGATCTAACTCGGGTGCATTTTCCTTCTTATGTACTAGTGCCCGAAGTTCACTGACGGATTCACGAAGTGAGACAACTTCTTGAACCGTCTTTCTTAAAACTGACGAAATGGTTGTCAGTGAAGCAATCCCACCCATTAGCGTTTTAGTAGCTTTTGAAAAAGCATCAGACCCCTGAGACGCTAGGGCTCTATTATCGTCGGATTGCTGTCGCAATTGTCGAATCTCGTCCCTCATCTCGCACAAGACACGCAACAGGTCGTCTCCTACGAGCTGTTTAGAAAGAGATCCTTCGTTATCGGAAGGATTGGATCCCTGTGGAATTGCAGGTACGTCTGTACTCAGCAAATCTCCCAAAATTTCTCCATCCTCCCCTTCTTGGTTGTCGGGAGGAAGTGCTGCCTGTTCGTCACTGAAATGACTGGCATAAACTGCTAGAACTTCCTCCAGCAACCCCGAAATTTCCTGGTTGACCTCCCCTGCCGCATAATTTCGGATAACCTGGAGCCTAGACCCCAAATGAAGCAACCGTGTTCGGTAAATCTCCTTGTTTGGGCACCGGTACTGGAGATCTTCCTTGATTGTTAGTAATTTACCAAGGCAGATCTCCTTTTCTTCACCCACGTCACCCCGGAAATTGCGAATTAATTCCCTCCGAGACGACCGCTCATGCGACAAAATTCCCCGAAGACGCCGTTGCCGCTGGACACCCGAAAGATCCGAATCAGGAGAGATAAAAATGCTTCGAGATAGCAACTCAAAATCCAGCTCATCGAAATGTAAATGATCGACGCGCATGAACACACACGCTTGGTTGAATTTCTCCAACGCCATCATAACTCGCGCTATATTGGAAGAAATCACCAAGACACAAAGCATGTAAGTACTGACACGGTATTATTTCCGATTTTTCGCCCACTAACGGTTCCCTTAAAATTTCAGGAAATCAAATTGTACCAAAAATGTATCAAATCGAATTGAGAATTCAAGACAATTAGCCACCACGACCAAATGAATGACGATAACTTTCAAACAACTCGTCCGGCAGACCATACACAAACAACGCAATCCACAAATTCGGACAAAAAAGGAAAATACAAAAAATCGAAAAAATACGCCAACAAATGTAAATAAATAAATAATACGACCGCGGAACAATATTGCGGAAGAAACCTCACCGACTGTTCTACGAAAATCCTAGATTTAGTAGAAGCACCCCACACTCCGGAAGAAAAAAATATTTTCCAAAATAGGAAAATATTTTTTTCAGTGCGTTTTGCGCTGTGCGCCAAATGTAAGTTGGGGTTTGCCCACTACTCGGGTTCTTGTTTGCCCGGCGAACCCTTCTTTTCAGGGCGGCCTAAGTGCTTCTACAGAATTTCGGATTTTCGTTTCACAAGAAAAAAGCGTAAACAAACAAAATAAATTATTAAATTTACCTATTTTTATTCTCCGCTACTCTCTCAACTGCTGGTGCTGCTGGTGATCTGCTACTGCTGTTGGCGGGAAAGACGGGCGGTTTCTTCCGACCGACCGGGACTACAACGGCCGAGTTCTCCCGGAATGGCGTTGGCTGCTCCGGCAGCGGTCCTTGGCGTTTAGCTAGGGAGGTGAGCTTGGCTCCTTTGTTGGAACCTCCCTAGCGACGTTGGCGACGAATCGCCGGATCGTCTACTCGCCGTAAACGATCCCGGAAGTTACCGCAGTAATCTTCCCAGGGGGAACCTTTGTCCGCCCTGCTTCGTTCTCCTTGGCTATTAGCTATAGAGGAGAGCTAGGCTCGTTCGACTTATCCTCTATAGCGAGAACGGTCGATGTCGTGGTTCCTTATTGTTTAGCCGGGGAAGCGAAAGCACTCCTTTACACTTAGCTTACCCCTATTGGCGAACCAACACCGTAGACTTCACTGTGCCCGAACCACGGGCCGGCAATTTCGACGGGAATCTCTTCCGTCACACACGCGCACTTCGCTCACAAGATATTGTGGCGGTAAACTTTTTCGAAAATAATCGACGTCTGTCTTTAACCGTGGTTCGTCACTTTCTGGCTTTTTTCACGATGGCCGCCTTTTCCGCTCCACCAAAACAAACACCATCACCACAAAATCGCACCGCCGCATAACTGTCATCTCCTTTGCAACATCAACAGCAACCAATATATCAGCAAGAGGAGCGCGGTAGCCTATCTAAGCCCTATGTTACTAATTCACAAACATAAAACAAAAATTATCTAACCTATCTGTACGAATAAAACCGTTCACAAACGCGAAAATGAACAAAAATTTACAACTAAATGTGAACGGTACCGAACAGCGGTGAGCATAATTTTACGTAAACAGTACACTCTACGGAGTGTATACGCAAAAAAAGGGTATATTTCCACCCAGTGCTAAATTGTTACCCTGACGGGTTACAAAGTTCTGCAAAAAATCTATCTTTCGTCTTCAACACCTAATATTTTGAGAAAACTCCATTAAACCTCTTTACAAACAAAGAAAATGTTAAATCATGAAAAATCCAAAATAAAATTTAGAGGTTTTGTCCGGCTAGGCGACACTGCGCGTCGTCTGCAAGTTGCCCTAGCGTGCATGAATTGACAATCGTCAATGTCATTTACGTAAAAATTGTAGAACAGGGAACTTAGACATGCATGTGGTTTTCAGACAACAGGTTTAGCAAAAAGTTATTTAAAATCGTTGAAAGACCATTCTGGTGCAGCTACTCAGAAAGAAACTAAGTCAAAAGCCCCCTTTATATCCAAGAAGACTGAAGCCATCGCAAGGCAATCGGCTGTCCGTTTAGGCGGGGGGGGGGTGGTCTAAAACCTTAAAAAGTACCCTCGAACATACACTTCATCGAACTGGAGATAATCCAGTATCGTTGCTTGCGCATTGCCTTGGGTTGCATGCACTCGACCAATACGATAAGTCTCGTAGTGCTGGAGGGCGTTCTCGCACTGGAAAATCGATTTTGGGAACTCTCATATCGATTGAACGGCTGTGATAAAAGTTATGGGCAGATTTCCAATTCAAGAAGTGGTAGAACGCTCATATGAAGGCTTCGTGATCGCCAAAATCAATGGCGTCTTCGTGTGTAGCTATTACGCTCCTCCAAGGTGGACAGTAAAGCAGTTCAGCCTAATGCTGGAGCAGTTAACCGAGTAGTTGATCGGTCGGAAGCCGGTAGTCATTGGTGGTTACTTCAACGCCTGGAGTTTGGAGAGTAACCTGAGAGACTTAAAAAATCAGATTTCCCCAAAGAACTGTGACGAGAAGTAGACGCTTATCCCTGGGGCGACGCGTACCTAGTCGTGATGGCGAAAATGAAGGGTTCGACGACGCCAGCCAAAATATGCCCGAGTAAGCTGAATATAATTATCGAGGGTCTTTTACCCGAAACACGATCCAACTATCTGGCCACCAACACCGTACGGCGAAGAAGAAGAAGCACACACGGACAATTGGTAAGTAACGATGAGCTCGACAAAGCATCGAAGTGTCTGAAATCAAAGAAATCCCCCGGTCCGGATAGAACACCAAACGTGCGATCCTGGCATATCAGGACGTGTTCAGGATGGTGCTGCAGATGTGTTTAAATAAAGGTTCCCCGAAATTTGGAAGGTATAGAAGCTGTTACTGCAGCCGAAGCCGCGCGGACTAACTAAGAGGCAGCTCGGATTGCGCAAGAAGCGTCAACAGTGGATGCAATTCTGACAATGTTTAAGAGTGCTGAGAAGGCATCTAAACAGAAGTGAAGAGGATATCGATACTGGGCTGTGGTCATGATAGATGTTAAGAATGCATTTAACAACTGGACAGCCATTGCTGCAGCGCTGCACAGAATGAGGGTTCCCAACTATCTATGCTAGATCCTGAAGAGCTACTTATAGAGCAGAGTGCTGCTGTGCGAGACGAGCGAAGGGCAGAAGTCAATGTCATTCACAGCGTACGTTCCTCAAGGCTCCATTCTTGGTCCAAATCTTTGGAACGGGTATACGATGGGGTCATAACTCTTCGGCTGCCCAGGAAAGTGAAAATCGCGCACACAAAAAATAATGAAATTTAAACGACATGTAAATCAATACGAATGTAAACATACAAAGATTGAATCAAAACTTTGATTGAAAATTACGTTAAAATCAATGCACTCAATTAGAGCATCAAAAAGCATACAATTTTACAGTTTCGTTCGTGTAATATTACATGTCATTCATTTTACAGCAATAAGCGTGTAAAAAATACATTGAAGTGCATTGGTTTTCCGTTTGAAGAAACTGTAATTTTCAATCCATGTGTAGAATTATAATAAAATTCGTTGAAGAAAGCACGACAAGTCGTGTGGATTTGTGGTGGAACTTAATTTTACATTTATATTCATGCTCCAAATATGTTTATGAAAATAAACTAAAATTACACAATATTTTTTTCTGTGTGGGTTTCGCGGACGACATGTAACTAACGGTGATTGGTGAGACATTTGAAGAAGTGGAGTTGTCGGTGACGGAGACAATAGACGCGACCGAGAGCTGGATGAACGGAGTCAAGCTGTAAATAACCCACCACAAGCAGCGTCAAAGCGATTCAGAGGATTCAGATCGACGTTGGAGGGCAGAATTTTGAGTGATAACCGACGACCGGTTGAGCTTCAACAACCACGTCGACTACGTCTGTGAAAAGTCGGCGAAGACAACGAGAATCATGCCAAATGTCGGCTACCGAGACGAGACGTATGCTATCTAGGGTAAACAGGTCTAATACGCCCCCCTTAAGGAAAAATAGCTATATTTCACCATTCGACGCTATGCTCTTCTCACTAACGACTCTAATTTATTGTTATATTAGTTAGAAATTAGTACCCGTTTCATTTTCTATTAAAAACATCCTGATACAAGTACTATTAAATATTTTTCAAAGATGCCTAAATTCTAGTTTTTTCTTTCACCCAGGGCAAAATGCCTCCGGTGAAAGTGTAATATGCCCAACAACAAGAGGACGGTATGCCCCACAGCAATCGATGAGTATGCCCCACAACAATGGGTAGGGCGTTTTAGTCGGTGATGAGCTGTTGTGAACGCATGCATAATTCTACACGCACACATAGTTTGAAGCCAAGCTAAAAACTAAGATAGTAACTATAATATTCTAGTAAGCTACTTGAAATAGTTCTATCGAATCCGACTGTTTCTAATTGGTTGTAATGCTATTGGAAAAAGTGGAAGCTTACATAAAAGTAGCTCTTTTGAAACTTTTGTGTATATTGTTTTGCAACATATTAAAAATGCCAAACTAACTTAGTACGTTGATTTCATGAAACGATACTGTTATCAGTCATTTTTACTTTTGAGATAATTCAAGAATCCTGGGAATCGAAGAGGGGCATTTAGCCCCGGTGGGGTGTATTATACCCTTTTACCCTACTGTTTCGTCATCGATACTTCGATATGGGGTTCCCTGGGGTGCTGCGCTGCAAACCAAACGGAGCCGTGAAAAGCTGAACCGGACATTCCGGCTGATGCCCGTACGAGTCGCGAGTGGTTACAGAACAATATCGTCGGAGGTAGTATGCGTTATCGCCGGCATGATCCCGAAAATGCATCACTATGGCTGAGGACTAATCCCAAATGTGACAGCTTGGGTGCATAGGAAACATGGAGATGTGAACTTACATTTGATGCAAATTTTGTACGGGCACGGATGCTTCCGGAAGTACTTGCACCGGTTTGGACATGCTTCGGCAATTCTTTGCCCGGAGTGTGTAAACGTGCAAAGACACAGGAACACGTGGTATAGGTTCGGAGAAGTTTTCGTAGGGTGTGATAGTTGACAGTATCGTTGAAGAGATGTGCCACGACGAGCATACCTGGAACGCTGTCAATAGAGTGGTTACGACCAGTTGAGTAGTACGCAACGTAGAACCGGGTTCGAGTCATCTGGGCGCCAGTGATACGGATGTCAGACTTAACTGGAATCGCCGGACCGACCTTAACACCCTACCGGGTAGCTCGTGTATAGGGTAGATGCACAGCCGGGGATCAGACCGCGTCGAATAGCTAGCAATGGATTATTGGGGCGCCAGTGAACCGGAAGCTACGCTCCACCCGGAACCGCTGGATGGACCTTAGCACCTACTGGTTGGTCCGTAGAGTAGGCTAGGTCCATCGCTGGGGCTACATCGAGTAGATCGGAACAAAGCGGGGAGCTAATTGACTCACGGAAACGAATATCGGCATCGGGAGAAATCTACCGCTCGGTATCGGGAGAACCTGTCTCGCCTAGGAATTCCCCTTCGGAGTAGGCCAGATCCATCGTTGGGGACTGGACCGAGTAGTTTGCGAACAAGTCGGGAGCTGAACGAGTAAGTGGTGCTGAATGGTACGAGAAGAAAGTTTCGGTGCAGAGTGGCACAAGGGAGCCGAAGGGCTAGGTAAATTAGACACTCTGAAGTTTGCCGCCCAGATTGTCTTCGTAGGGGAAGAGCATAAAGTTTCGACCCCCTGCTAGCTTTCCGACTACCATGTACAAATTGCCAGTCTGTGTTGATGGTGAAGAACACACCACCGTCGAGGAGTAGTGCTGTAACCCTACTGAAGGAACTAACTGCTAAGTAGTGGAATTAGAGTGGGTGTTATGCTCATAAAAAACCCCTCCCCGAAGTAATGCCGTAAGGTAGTGCCGGGGAGGACTCAGGTTTTGGGCAAGAGTAGTGGTTTTTGGCGAGTCGGGTGGCAACACAAACCAGCTCCCTGAGACGTTACAGTTTAATATTTTTTTTTCCTGCAGCCTCAGGGCTTTTTTGGAAGTTTTTTGCTATCCTCTAAAAACAAAAACAAAAAAACACACACAGTCGATTGGTATATGAGACTCGGCCAAATAACAAATCGAAATTGAAAATAAGAAAATTTTCTGAACTATATATGAAGATATAATAGCTCATTGAGTTAAAACTATCAGCAATAGTCTAGAAATGTCTCGCTCATATACATACTAATTTCATAATAAATCCAGTGAAGATAAATTTTCTGTATTGTATTGTGAAGATATTTTTGTTCCTTACATGAGAAACTATCAACGGTCTTCTAGAAATGTTTCGCTCACATACAAATAATTTAAGGTTATATCATTCATGGTTATTAACGATAGATTTAAATTCTTCCACATAATTGTAATTTTCAGTCTTTTGTAGTATTGCGCCGACTTTTTAGTCGTAGAAAATTCAACTTTGGTCGCATCTAAATGCAGTAGTAGTAATACAGTAGTCTAGATAGCCCAAAAAAATAGTAGTTTGCAATATTTTCTAAACTGCTAAGATGTAACGAGATGGAAATTTCGCTTTGGAGGTCTGGTTATTATAGTGTTGACATGATGATTGACATGATCCTATATCACGCCTCTTGGTTTAGAACAGAGCATATGAGCATAAGGTGTAATGTTTCTTCCTTCGAACCTCTTGCTCTCGTGTACATATTTATTACCATTTATTACCGCATTTTTTCCCGAAGATATTAAACATTAGATAGTCCTTCCTGAGTTTCAAAAGAACTTGATAGTGTCCTCGATACTCGGACGTAACACATCACTCGATCCATAGTCGATTTGATCAAATATGTCGGTTTAGCTAGAAACCCATATTCGTGTATTAGATCCCATAGGTGATCTCAATCGATTATATCATATGCGGCTTTGAAATCTATAAACAGGTGACACGTTGTAATTGCAACATTTTTGAAAGACTAGTCGAATCGAAAATATTTCGTTTGTTGTGATGCATGCCCCAGTAAAACCTGCTCTGAATTCCCCATTTTTCTCTATGGGCAGCGGTGAACACTTTGTAGGTGGCATTCAGCAATGTGATTGACTGGTACTTGCAACAATCCAGCTTATTACCTTTGTTATAGACGGGACATGTGTACTACTCCCTCATTATTTTATATGAAGAGTAAACTGAACGAATTTCTATTCGAAAGGTTCAAGCCAGCAATAAAAACGTAGGGAAACGTATATCTGCAAAAACAAACACGGACATTTAAAAACTACAGCCATTTTCAAAATCTCTCTCGATTTAGCAGAAGCTTTTACTAGATCGAACAATCGACTAATGATACATATGCATACTATGCTGAAGTATGCTCTCGAAAATGTGATTTTGTGTAAAGGTTTGGGAGAAAAGTTCTTCATTCAAATATAGAATGAAGAATTTTGCTCCCAAACATTTACGGAAAATCACCTATAATTCTCACAAGCTGACATCAGCAGCCTGGTAAATATAAACATTTGAATTGTGCGTTTATTTCCCCGGTAAGCAGTTTATCGTCTATTTATTCTTCATTAGTGGGAGGGTAACCAAATTTTCACCTCTCAAGAACTTGCGAAAAGCTACTGATAATGCAGTATGGAAGCTCCACCTCAACGGCATCCCTTATTATTGAACGTCCCAACTAATAACATATCGGAAAGAATGAAATATTCAAACCAACAGTCAGACTATAGAAATCATCAATGGGGAAACACGTGGTTGCAACCATGCGGTAGCATGCGGTTAACCGACATTTGTGATTTCTTACCTGTTTCACCATTGTGCTGTATGAACGGTGTAAAGTCAGATCGGACTAAGTAGCAAAATCTCAAAAGAAGAGAAAATGATAGGATTGAATCAAAAATTTCTTCTTCAGCTACATTTCATTTGCGCCAGATTTGAAAAATATTATCATTAGCATGAATTATGAAATGAATCCATTGCGGATAATACCGTAAAGAATGCAAGGATTCAATCTTTGTACACGTTTTTCTCTGTATCAATGTAATATCGCTTAGTCCGGTCTGGCACAAAACCGACATCTTGCATGCGCGTGCGCTTTGTATTCGTTTTCACTGAAGTTAAAATGGACATACGGCATTTGGGAAAAATGCGGCTGCAAATATAGGTATTTCATCAACTTTACTAAAATATGAATAACTCAAAAACGAAGCATCGTAGCTATGTAATGTAAGCGAACGAAAAATTCTACACAAAGCAAGCTACAATCTTATGCGGGTACTTTTGAATAAAATATCGGAGATATTATCGTTCGAACTAGAAAATGCTAGCCGTGAGTAATCATCAAAATTTTAAATTTTTAGTTATACCAAAAAATAGCTTAATTCCTTGCGCAACTTTACACGAGAGGGATTGTTGATATCTTTTACGTAAAAGTTTTAAAAATTCGAGAAAGCGCCGCAGCCGATCCTGTAACCTTTCGCCTTAAAAGTAGATTGAAATCTGAGATTAAATATAATGCAGGTTAATCAGCTATACAACGCTGCTGGCGAACTAGTTTATAGTTAACCCTAGTCGTACGACTTGATGCTGAGACGAGATTTTCGACTAAATAATAGTAGCATAACGAATAGCGAATTCAATAAACGTAAGTTTATATTCAATATTCGCTAATCAATTTACTTATAGTTGTTTTATAATTTAAGGAATATTGTAACTTGCTATTTGGATTAATCATTGAAATAAAGTTCACAAAATCGGACGAATTTTCGGCAACAAGGAGTATTACTTTAAACTAGCTTGATTATCCAACTCCATTGTGTGGGAAAATTAGTAAACTTTCAATAAGAAAATCAAAATATATTCATTCTCATCGTTTCAAAGATTGGTGTGATAATTTATTAGTGATATGCGCCACCGTGCGGCATTTTTTCTAACTAGACTTACAGGTGACAATATCAGATTGCACCATCTCTTGCCGTTGTACCGATAGGTGCATTATATTGAATTAATTTTGCTCATTGACGCCACCATGCGGTCCAATTTAGCATTTCTCAAACGAGAATATAAGTTTATTTAATACTCTACAACTTCGTAGAACATCAAACTGATCTATTTCTTACCGTTGTGCATATAGGAGTATTCCCTTTACATTGTGTGGTCACCATGCAGGGAAGTCCTAACACTTTCAAGTGAAAACTGAATGTCCATTTATTCCTCTATAGCTTTATGGAACATCATAACTTTCTATTTTTCGGCGTTAAAGAGATATACGCGTTTTCCCTAACTTCGCCCTGCTTTTACATGCGAGGAATTCCATGAGAAACCGACCGACCGCAAAATATGACCATCGTCGATTCGAACGAAACTTTGCAGGTGTGTTCGCTGTATGGATCTTCATGATATTCTCTGGCAATTGGAATATTTTGATACAAGAGTAATTTTTCAAAAGAGCGTAAACGTTTCTACGTGTATGAATTTCAAATTTTTTTGTTCGATTACTGTATTTTATACAGCAAAACTATCTGAGAACAAGTTACAGGGAATGAATACTTCTGTCCGAAAAAAATATACACTGAAAAAAATGTCATATTTCAAAAAAAAAAACAAAAATTTATGATAAAAATTTAAATTGCGAAAAAACCCATTTTTTTTTTAAATTTATATTTTGTTAAAACCTAAAGAGAAAAGAAACATTTTGATTGTGATTGCATGCTGGAGAAAAATCGGAAAATAAGTTTTTCTAACAATAACTTCGTACATGTTTTTAAATTTCATACTAATTGACATACAAAATTGTAATTTTATTACAGAATGTAATTCTAAGCACCATTTTAAATCGAAATGCATTTAACAAAAATCTTCTAAAATGCGATAGTTTTCGAGATATTTGAAATTTTGCTCCTTCAAAAACAATTAATTCGTGTAATTATGCTCTTTTTAAAAGTTATTCGCGTTACTCCATCAAAAAATGTCAAAAATTTTATGTTTATCATTTTAAAGACGTAAAAGCAACCTTTTTTGTGTATTTGGATCATGGAGAAGCTTTTAATAAAAAAGTTTTCCTAACAACAACTTTTGACATTTTTTTTAAATTCTTACTATTTGCAGTCAAAAATACAATTTTCTTTTTGAATATCATTCTAAACGCCATTTTAAATCGAAATGCTCTTAACAAAAATTTTCTAAAATGTAGTAGTTCTCGAGATATTTTAACTTTTGTTTTAACAACACAATTATTTTGTTTTATTACGACCTTTTCATAAGTTAGTAGCGTTTCTCCATCAACAATAATAGGTTTTTCAAAAGGCGCGTAAGCTTTCGTGCAACTTTCTCTTTGACATCAAGGCGATATTGTAAACCATTTGAAAGTTTCATGAAAGCAACCAAAATATATTTCAACCATAGGGTCTGTTGATTAAACTATATAGCTGAATCATATGTTGGTTGTTTTCATGTAACTTTAAAATGTTTCACAATATCGCCTTGATGTCAAAGAGAAAGTTGCACGAAAGTTTACGGGCCTTTAGAAAAACCTATTATTGCTGATGAAGAAACGCTACTAACTTATGAAAAGGTCGTAATAAAACAAAATAATTGTGTTGTTAAAACAAAAGTTAAAATATCTCGAGAACTACTACATTTTAGAAAATTTTTGTTAAGAGCATTTCGATTTAAAATGGCGTTTAGAATCATATTCAAAAAGAAAATTGTATTTTTGACTGCAAATAGTAAGAATTATAATAAAATGTCAAAAGTTGTTGTTAAGAAAACTTTTTTATTGAAAGCTTCTCCAGGATCCAAATACACTAAAAAAGTTGCTTTTACGTCTTTAAAACGATAAACATTAAATTTTTGACATTTTTTGATGGGGTAACGCGAAAACCTTTTAAAAAGAGCATAATTACACGAATTAATTGTTTTTGAAGGAGCAAAATTTCAAATATCTCGAAAACTATCGTATTTTGGAAGATTTTTGTTAAATGCATTTTGATTTTAAATGGTGCTTAGAATTATATTCTGTAACAAAATTACAATTTTGTATGTCAATTAGTACGAAATTTAAAAACATGTACGAAGTTATTGTTAGAAAAACTTATTTTCCGATTTTTTCTCCATCATTCAATCACAATCAAAATGTTTCTTTTCTCTTTAGGTTTTTGGTAACAAAATATAAAAAATTTAAAAGCCGACGAATGATCTCCCCTACAATTTTCCCTTTGGCCTTGCTTTAATTTGTCTGTAGCTAACGGGGAAGAGCGAGCAAGAGGCGAATTTTGAACTGCCAAAGTTCCAGCGACGGACGATCGAGAGAAATCAGCAATCGATTCGAGAATAGTAGTGATCTGTCGTTTCATCTCACACACTTCAGCATGCAGACTCATGTTATAACTATCCGTTTGTGACTCCACGTTAACACTGACGGTGACGGGACGAGCGGGGGTATAACCAGCGGCTTCCTCAAGCGCTTGCCGTTTGTCTATGAAAGCTTGGAATTTACGAGCATCGCACATGATATCAGCGCAGGGCGGGCACATCCACAGGATATGGTGGTGTTTATCGAAGATGGCTACCTCTGAAGCAGTGAGCGCGACGCACTCAGCGTGATATACATAAGTAGAGAAACCACGGCATGTAACAATATTACAACCTGGCATAAGTTTGGACGAACACTTGTTGCAAGTCATCTCTCAGTTGTATGGCTCGATGATGCTTAGATTACTTTGGTTTTGTTACCAGGAAAATAGTCAATATCCAGCAGATTATAGTCACTTTATAAAGCGAAACACAACACATTAATTGCATGAACAAATGTCTTGCAGGCAAAAATTCACGATCAAAGCTCAGCGATAAAAATACACAACAGACAACTCGGCGCACAACAACAACAGTTATAACAGGTTTAGAGAATGAAGGTTGGTCAAATCGTTGTAACGTCACGAAAGAATGTGTCGATGGTATATAACCCCTTAAGCACTTAAGGATATACATTCTGAATTTATGAATATCACGCTAGTATAATTTCCTGTTTACGAAACAACTTGAAAGCGTTTCAATAAACCATACGAAGTACAATTTGACACTATATCTGATAAATCATTCAAGCGTCTGATAGAAGTTAAATTACGTGACGTTACAACGCAAAGTGTATCCTGTTCTAACTTTAGTGCCACACATCCAATAAAAGAAATTGTAGACTTTTTAGAAAAGTATTTTTGAATACAAAGAGAATCCGGAATATAAATTTGAACAAAATTTCAGTTTTTCATTAAAATTAAAAAATAGGCATTTTTCGTGACGTTACAACGCAGAAACAACCAAAACTTCTATTAGTTCAAAAAGTATTAGTGGTCAAATCAAGAAAAAAATCTTTCTACACTCAATAACGAACAAATTCTTTTAAACAGATAAAAATTTCAATAATAGTTTTTAATGAAATAGAACTTTTCTTGGAAGTCAATAATTCAGGAGCCATTTTCCGTGAAATTTAACTTATTTTTCTATATATTTTACAACTATTTGTCGAAATGTCAATAGTTGGATTACATAACTTTTCATAGGTTTAAACACTACCGAATCGAAGAAAAATATTGTGATACCAAAATAAGACAAAAAAACCTCTTTCTGGTGTACAAGCCCGCGGAATGTGTCAATAAACACTCCCTCATCAATCTTTTTTGTGCCCATTTCATTCCCTCACAACCTTCCATCGCATGTCCTGGACTACGTTGCTGTTAGCGTGATTGCATCGGAACGTACCATATGACCAGCGTTTAGAAATGTACAGCGTAGGTGGACTTTTAAAGAAATATAATGTGAAGTTGTTCAATCGTTTACTAAAAATACCTCCTCCAGTGTTGTAGATCAAATCTTATATAAAATTTTGTTTATTTCCTGAATCTATAATTAGGTTTGATGAACGAGTTCATTTGAAAAAAATTTAGAGAATGAAGGTTGGTCAAATCGTTGTAAGACTAACAGCACCGGAGAGTGGGTAAAAGCGATTTGCTAACCGCCATCATAACACGACACCGCACCGGCGGTTCGTAAACAGGTTGGGAAATGGAAACTTATCGTTTCGGTTTATAGCGAGTGCGTATATTTGATAACTTCTTCCAACTGACGCCAACGTTGCTATTCGTAGAAAGGAAGCAAGGCAAACGAAAATGTAAAAAATAGGGTCTCGCGATGATTGAATTAAATAACACTTATTTAAAGTTTACTGAAATTAAAACAGAATTATTGAAATTAAAAGTTTATTGTTGTTTTAATGAAAATATATTTTCAAACCTTGATTCACACCAATTATTTTGTCGTTTGATGCAATGAACAGTAATTACTTTTGTTAATTCGTTTCAATAGTTTTTGACTTACTTCGAAAATTTTATCCAAACTATTGCTACGTGGATGTGGATTTGACGACCAATTTGGTAAACAGCAAACGTCAAAAATGTTCGAACGTTCGACTGTTTAATCTACCTATGATTATGACCTGTGTCAGGTCATGGTAAACGCCGGAGGATCCTTTGGCTTGGTCTAAGCACAGACAAACAGACCTAACAGACTGATTTGAGAAGTACATCGACCATATTCACAAAGAGCACAACTGAACATTAAATTACATTACGCTACCTATTGTCGCTTTAGCTCATCGCATCGTAAAAAGCGATGAATTTAACAGGCAAAGCTCTAATAGAATTTCAAATTGTTTGAGTTAAAAGTGTTCACCATATTAAACTCTGGTTAGAAATTTTGCACTACCCCGCAGGACCATTGTTGAAAAGCAAGATTCCGTATTGTCATTTGCCATACTGATAAATTGGAACCAAATTTATAATTTTAACAGTAAGTGATAATTTGATTCCATCTTTGGAATTACCGTATCGATGACAAAATGTTGGATTAAATTTATACACTGTATCAATTAAGCATAAGCATAAGAGATCGCCCGTGGTTGCTACTCCGTTATTGACCAGAACCAATTGAGATTGTAAAAAGGTTGATTGGAACAACATGCTTGGGAATAGCACGATGAGCCACATTGTACAATCTATATTGATCCCTGCATGCTGATCAATACCGACGCCGGCCACGTCCGAATGCAGATCATCTGGGGAAGGAAGGAATGTTAGTCCGATACATGTTGCTGCTAGAGACCGAGGAATCCTCTGCATCTCCACATGTATCACGGGAAGGGGATATTTGTTAGTAAGTGTGCCGGTAGCGTTATCATGTGAAAATTGCTCTGGGCAGCCGGCTGCCGAGAATTTGGGAGATTTATCATTTGTTGCATTAATGCGATTGGTTAAATATGCAAATCAAACTCCGGATAGCCGTCTATGAGGAGTATTGCTTATATTTTAATAAATCGATATCGTTCAATTTTTCATCACGCCGCGAATGTTTTGTGTATTCTGCCGTGTCTGTGTAAAGTTTTCCCGGCGATCGTTTGAATAAAATTCCGAATCTAAGTGGTAGAGTGGTATCGTAGTAAGAGGAACTGTTACTAATCTTGAATTGCAACAATAAAGTACCGGTTCTAAACAATCATTACCGCGCGCGATTTATTTATTATGCTAACTATTGGTTATACTGAGTACTAGGTAAGTGTAAAAAATGAGATAGTTGAAAGAATTACAGGTGTGAAAGATGATGATGATATTCTATATATACAGAATTTCTTTTAAGTTTAAGTAGACATAGGAGTGTCTTACTTCACCCTCCGACATGTTAAAAAGGCAAAACGGATTGCAGCTTCCTTGCAAACTACAAAACAGTTGTACGCGAAATCCCGTTCCCCACTCCTTCAAAGAACCACGAAGTTGCCAATGCACAAAATAGATGCAACGCGGCACCATGAACCGGCGCTCGCACGTTCACCGAAAATTAAGAATTTAAAAGGGCCCCAAACCACATAAAATCATCCAGTCCACTACCCCTTCAAAAATTCATTAATATATTATTATATTAATTATAAACAAGATGGTGGAAATTTTAACAAAAAAAACTTTCTCTTTGTAAAATCGTCCTTAATTGCACAAAAAACTTACAACCAAAACCTTCCAAAACAGACGAGTAAAAGACCAGACAAACCAACGAGCATTCAAACGAAAAAAGGGAACGCTTGAGCGATCCCTGAGGCATTCTTGGTACCAGCCTTGAAGGCGTTGATCGAGAAAAACGCCTATTCCAATGCGGTCAAACGAAGCACCGCACTACCTCAACAATAGGATTGTACACCAAACCACCTCAACATCACCGCCGCACACTCAATACACAGACCAATAAAACTTGCATGAGAAATGGGAGTCACCGCGCACGGACATCAACACTCAACCATACGCACGCATCTACAATTGTAAGGACAAGTGTGAACGCGCGCATATAAAATATACGGAAGACTAACGATGCCCATGTACAGTATTGAATCAGCACCAAATAGGACTGGACAGAAGCGGAGCGGAACCGGATTGGAGTTAGCTTATAGTACATTATTATCCACCCGAACAAAAAAAAAACAAGCGTACGGCAAAATACAAAAACCCCTGTTCCAGTTTCGTTGGGTGGAATGCAATGATGCTGTAATCCGAGTTCAGAGCCGAAGGTATGTGCAGTACTCTGTGTAAAACAGGCTCGTATCATAGGGACAGTAAAACACCCACAAAGCAAAACCTAACATTTTACTGGCAAATTAACCCAACACTACTGTATCCTAGGGACGTACATATTTGGATTAGCTTAGCTTAGTTGACAGCACGTGAGTCTCCCTTGACTGATCAAAACCCGCTGAAATTACACACTGAACCGATTGTATGATACCCGGGACCAGTACATCACACTCAACGTGCAACCCAAAGAGACTAAGATCACAGTATGATCAACAACGTAGACGGCCACGCCCATGCAGGCCAACCATGGGATGGGAAGGAATGTTAGTTCAACACCCGTGACTACCATGACCGAGGAATTCCCTGCATCATCCACAAGTGTCGTAGGAGAGAACTGATGCTAGTAGCTAGAGAAACATTCCGGTAGACATTGTGATCCAGCCAAGTACTCACGCGCTTTGTATTTTCATTTCAAATCAAAGCCCTCTGGTGCACAACCTCCAGTAAAAAAATGAATGCCGTTCGAAAACGCATCCTAACACTCATCTCTTCGCGAGGCGTTACATAAAAGGATAAAGTATAGATTTTGTAAAATGAACGCGCGAGACACAGACTTCGAGTTACACAAGACTACTAGAAAATGTAATTGAGACATCTATTCATCTATTTTTGCGCGAGAAAAGAAATAATGCATTTTCCGAACAGCCGGCTATCCGGAGTGAGTTATTTATGTTAACCTGTGCTTGATTTTCCGATCGGTAGACATTTACACGAGACAAGTAGTCTTATTACATGTTGTATGAAAGTAGGCTAGTTTGAAACGCCATTGATTTTTCTTATCCTGAACCCGAAAAATGAAATAAATTGGGCGCTCGCACTCGATTCTCGTGCGGTTCACTTGTCATCATTGCTAAAATCATCCCTCTACACACGCGGCCGTCCCACAATTATCCGCAACAAGTGTAGCAACGAATGGAGTTCAGGAACTGTCCCACTATCAACGAATATGCACAGAAAAAATGCGATGAACCCCGCTCCCCATTAATCCATATCAAACCCGACAACCATTATTCAGACATCACAAAAAGTTGCCCGAAACACCATCAACTCAGCCGAGCGCCGCTCCTAAAAGAACAGCTGTGATTTCTCGTCACACTAATACAATGTACTGGGGCGCGCAATAAAACTGTGTACCGAAACAAAACCCACAGCCACTCCGTCAAGAGCAGCTCAAGTAGGTCCAGCAACCCACGTGCGTAATTCGAACAACTACCTTCAAATATATCAAACGATTCTCCGATTCAGTAACCCAATAAACTTTTGACTCGTAAAGCATTTACCATTCCAGCGGATTTACATTCCCGATGATGCTTCGCTACCAGGTCACAAAATCATAAACAAACTCTAAAAGAGTCTACGTTCCTACATCAGCATTGCACTAATGCAATGTGAGAATAAAAATTGATATTACCTCAAAGTGGTGGTAAGCTATACTAGTACAAATCTGCCCACAACAAACCCGAAACAAAACCTGCACGCAACTGTCATTGCGAATACAAAAAAAACAAGAAGCCACTACACCCCGTAACCACTAAATCCCATCGACACACTCGCTCCTAAACAACGAGCAACCATTTATGTGTGCATTAAATATGCTCAGTTTGTCAAACAGTGTGCGGAGAACACTCGATTGTGTAAATGCGAACTAAACATCTCCAAAGCTCAAAAGAGCAGGAAAAAACATACCTATGCACACTGTACTGCAGCTGCGCTCGGTACCTATCAAAACAAACTGCCATGGAGAGCCACTCAAAAGAACCGGTCACCTCGAATGAACACTACAACCGGTTAAAACACGTAGGAAATATAGGGCGATAAGCCTACCGTCACCATGCCTCCACCATCACCCCACCCACCCGAAGCCGCCGGCCAGAGCAGCGTCCGCCATCCCGACTCGAGTCCCCGCTGCGCCCAAACACAAGTACCTCACCGCTCTCAAAGCGCCCGCGTTACTATCCCGGCTCCAAACAACGAAGAAAAGTAGTCGATGCCAACCCGCACGCACCCCATCGACCGCAGGCCGAGCAACCAACGACCTAGCGAGGCCCCTCCCCAACATGGTGAAAACAGGCACTTTACCCTAAAACAAAAATCCAAAAATCCTAAATACAAGATCCCATCACTAACACAAAAAGAATAAATTCAAAATAAACTTATCCGTTTGATGCTCCTCTCCATGCTCCATACAGCAGAGATCTTTGGCGTACACACACCTTCCACGTTGGCAGTGTTAATGGTTCGCTCTTTATTACTACTACCACGAAGATTCGCAATTGAGAGCCGGAACATACACAAACACTTTCACGAGGTCTGCTGAGAATTGCGCTTTTCAGCAATGTTGGAGATAATTTGATAAAAATCTAAAATAAAATAAATTTGGTTGCACTGCATATAAAATTAAAACCACACATTGTTAAACACTACACACAACTAATTTGTACATAATACACAATACATGTTTGAGACACTCACGAGAGACAGTAATCGACACGAAACAGATAACGAATAATGCACAATAAAAGTTAGTTCTAAATCAATCGTCATACGAGCAGGATCTATTTATTCTCGATCCCACAAAAGAAAATCCACAGCCACAGAACAAAAGGGTTCTATTTGGCCGAAGAATAAGTCCGCGTTCCCAGTACCGTCCGCGTTGTCCGAAGTCGATCTGTGGACAAAATTTGTTGCTACCAGCTCTACAAGGCGTAGGTCAAAAACGCTAGTGCGCGACGAGGAGTTGCGCCTACAAAATTTGGTGCCGAAACCCGGGACCACGTTGCAGAAAGTTCTCGAATGGTAGCCATTGTCGTCGTCAGCGTGGTTTCTTTGTTCCTGAGCATTGCAGTGAAATCGCCATTGGAGTGGATCGATCCAGCATCGTCTCTGCTAAAGCTTTCTCGGCACTGTAATTCGTCAGGAGTGTGGACCATCTGATACCTTTGCCATCCAAAGGGCACGACGTGATTTTTAAGGAACGACGGCAAGAACAACCCAAGTCATCGATACCAGGTGGGTGAAACCTTTTCTAATATATTAGTAAAATGAAAAGACGCTCCTCTCGGTCTGCCACTGCAAAGGCAGCACAATTGAAGACACTACTGCGGCAAAGAGCGACCATATTGGGTTCTGCCGCACGTATCAAGTTATTTAACGATGAATTCCGGCAAGGTCATATTCACCAGTTGAAGGTGAGAATTGACTCCCTCGATCGTTTGTGGGCAGCCTTTGCCCGAGTACAGGATGAAATTGAGGATATAGAGGGTGTCGTCGTAGATGATGGTACCGATGAAGATACGGAGCCCGTTGTGTCGGAATAGCGAATTCAGTTCGAAAATTTGTATTTTGAGCTGAAAGCGTCTCTTATGAGCAAACTACCAGCAGACCCACATCCCTCCAGCGCGGTGGTTACTCCTCGGCCGGTGCAACCGACGCATTCTGTGCGGTTACCAGAAATCAATATTCCAGAGTTTGCTGGCAGTCCATCGAATTGGATTCTGTTTCGGGACATTTTTCGGTCCATGATACATACAAGCAATCATCTCTCATCGGTGCAGAAAATGCATTACCGGAAGGCGGCTCTCAAGGGAGATGCCGCTCGTATCATAGCCAATATGGAGGTCAATTCGGACAATTATGTGATCGCGTGGAAATCGATTTGTGAACGATTTGACAATCCTAACCTTCTTCGTAAGCATCACTTCGCTTCACTTTTCGCAATTGCTTCAGTGAAGAAAGCATCCTCATCACTATTGTATGAACTTGTTGATGATTTTGATCATCATGTCGGTATGCTAACGAAAATGGATACACCAGCTGATTTGTGGGATACAGTGTTAGTCGAAACATTAAGCAAGCGTCTAGATCCCGCTACTTTGAGAGAATGGGAAAATAGTTGCGAGGAGAACGTACGTCCTACTTACAACCAGTTGGTAGAATTTATACGCAAAACATCTCGCGTTCTACAATCGGTTAAATTATTACAAACACCGATGCAAACCGTCGAATCTAAACCCACAAAATCCAAATCGATTTCCACTTACATAGCAATTGAGGTTACAGTCAAATGCCCGCTTTGTAAACAAGCGCATCCTCTATTCAAGTGCGATCAATTTATTGGAATGGAGGTGAAACAACGCTTTGAAATGGTAAAGAAAAATGGATTGTGTCTTAACTGCCTGAAGGGATCACACGTCGCGAAGAACTGCAGCAGTGGAAGCTGTAGAAGCTGCTCTAGAAAACATCACACTCTTTTGCATCTACCGCCACCTACCGTGGTTAACAATCGACCGTCTCCCATGGTGCTAGCTTGTTCAACGTCGACCAGTGAAGTAATTCCCTCAGTGCAATACCAAGAAACGTCGCATCCATCCGTAATCGAACGGCAATCGTTTTCTTTACCACCTCCGCGTTCGATGCCGCCACTCGTCGGGTCTAAGCCGTCCGGTTCGGAAAACACGTACTCGTATTCGGTCGTCGTTGCTCCCTCCCCGTCGCCGGTTGAGCCGTCCGTTTCGCTATCGTCCGGCAACCATCCCGCATTGGATTCTCATCCTGTGGCCTCAAGTGTTGTCCCACAAGGCAGTACCGCCAGCACACGCTGCGATGAAATCTTCCTGTCCACAGTGGCGATAAAGGTGAAGGATGTCAACAAAAATTACCACTACGCTCGCGGAGTTCTGGATAGTTGTTCGCAAGCGAACTTTATATCCGAAGCCTTAGCACGAAAGCTGGAACTAAAACGTGAACGAACCAGTACCGAAGTAAGTGGTATTGGCCAAGGAGTAGTCCATATTCGCTCGAAGGTTATGATTAAAATCTCGTCTCGTTTCGGAGGCTTAGACTACGTTCTCGAATGCCTCGTCATACCGCATATCACCGTAACGCTTCCAAGCAAGCATATCGATATTTCTGGTTGGAATATTCCCCACAACGTCCCGCTCGCAGACCCGAAATTCAACATCAGCTCTGGGGTCGACATTCTAATCGGAGGTGAATTATTCTATTCGCTATTGGAAGCACACAAGGTCAATCTCTCTACCGGCTACCCGATGCTTCAAAGGACAGCGTTTGGGTACGTTGTTGCAGGTCGTCTATCCAATACATCGCGTAGTCCTTCAATTTGTGTAATCAGCAGTACTTCCTGCCTTGATAGTAAGTTACAACGCTTTTGGGAAGTAGAAAATTTCGACGGCTATAAGGCGATGACTCCGTTGGAAGAAGCATGTGAAGAGCACTTCCGAAGAAATGTGACCAGGACAGAGGATGGTCGTTACATGGTTCAACTTCCGGTACGGGAGGAAATGCTTGCAATGTTGGGCGATTCGTTTGCGGTGGCACAACGTAGATTCTGGGCAATTGAGCGGAAATTTGAATTAAACAGCCAATTTAAGAACGCGTATGTGAAGTTTATGGAAGAGTATGCAACACTAGGCCACATGGAGTTGAGCCCGCGTGTCGAAAATCCCCAGTTTGTCCTACCACACCATGCCATCTTTCGCCCTGATAGTTCCACCACAAAAACGCGCGTCGTCTTTGACGCAACCTGTAGAGGCAGTTCCCAGTTGTCGTTAAACGATATATTACTCGTTGGACCGATCGTTCAGCCGCCTCTGCTCGCTATCGTCCTCAACTGGAGGATTCCTCGTTTCGTGTTCAAGGCAGATGCAGAGAAAATGTTTCGCCAAGTCTGGATCCACCCATTGGACCGAAAGTTTCTACAAGTACTATGGCGATCTAGCTCGGTGCAACAAGTCCAGCGATACCAACTTACCACAGTGACATACGGGACTTCTTGTGCACCCTTCCTTGCAACTCGAGTGCTAAACCAACTGGCGAAAGACGAAGGGCACAGATTTCCGCTTGGCGCCAAGATTGTTCTGGAAGGCTTTTATATGGACGACGCGTTATCTGGAGAAAACGATTTATTAACAGCAATCGAAGCGTGCAAGCAGCTAGCAGATCTTCTGAAGCTGGCTGGCTTCAATTTAAGAAAATGGAGCGCGAACGATCCACGGATTCTGGCACACTTGCCAGACGATATGCAGGAGTTATCACCGGAAGCTGAAATAGACGGTTCTGGAGCAGTGAAGACGCTAGGGCTTTTGTGGTCTCACGGGACTGATCAATTTGGCTTCAAAATCCCCTCTCTTCCTCAGCTGAACAAGGTCACAAAGAGGGTGGTGGCCTCCGAATTAGCGCAGTTATTCGACCCGCTGGGACTAGTCGGGTCGGTGGTGATGAGTGCGAAGATCATTATTCAAAAGCTTTGGGCTATTCAAATTCCGTGGGATGAAGAACTTCCTGAAAATCTACGTGATTGGTGGCTTCGTTTTCGGAGCGAAATTCCGGAATTAGCGAGACTGAAGATACCACGACGAGTTCTAGCAAGCACTGACGAAGGTTACGCATTGCACTGCTTCTGCGACGCCTCGGACAACGGCTACGGCGCGTGCGTTTACGTTGTCTCTTCGGATGGAGCAGGGTCCAACATCAGCGAGCTAATCATTGCCAAAAGTCGAGTAGCTCCGTTACGTGGACTCACAACGCCTAAATTGGAGCTATGCGCTGCTGTATTGGGCTGTCAGCTGATGTCGCAGGTGCGAAGCATAAAGTTTGCCGGAAAGGCAACGTTCTGGTCGTACTCCAGCATAGTCCTACATTGGATCCGATCACCGCCAAACGTATGGAAGGTGTTCGTATCAAACAGAATAGCAGAAATCCAAAAACTCTCCCATGGTGATTGTTGGCGCCATGTTCCGACCAAGTTAAACCCAGCCGACCGCATATCCCGCGGTGTTTTGCCAGCAGAAATATTGAAGGATCCTCTTTGGTGGCATGGCCCGGAGTACCTCGTGCAATCCGTCAGAGATTGGCCGGATGACATCATCTCGCTTACTCGTGACCAGCAGGAAATCCGTAATGAAGAAGCTCGTAAAGTAATCACTTTCACGACGGCACAAGTTGATCCCTCGATTATCGACCGATATTCAGACCTGGGTAAGCTACTGCGAGTAGTTAGTTACTGTTTTCGGTTTTGTAATAACGCTCGACGTCCGAAAGCAGATCGCATTGAGGGCCCTCTACAGCCCCCTGAGGTGGATCATTCGCTAAAATCACTTATTCGTTTAGTACAAGGAACGGAGTTTCCTGAAGAAATCCGTCATTTATCCACTAATAAACAACGGTGTTTAACGAGCAAGGATAAAAAACTACAATCATCATTCAAGACCCTCAATCCGTTCTTGGATGAAATCGGTCTGTTACGGCTCGGAAGTCGCTTAGTCAAGCTGTCGGCATCATTTGACACAAGGACACCCATCTTGCTTCCAGCCAAACATCATTTGTCATGGTTGATTGCACGTTCGCTCCACCTCAGAACTCTGCATGGAGGACCTACTCTATTACTTGCAACTATACGACAGAGATTCTGGCCATTACGCGGACGGGACCTAGTTCGCAAGGTTGTTCGCCAATGTGTGACTTGTTTCCGCTGCACCCCGAAACCAACGGAACAATTCATGGCACCTCTACCATCGGTGCGAATAACGCCTGCACGAGTGTTTTCTAATAGTATGGACTACTGTGGGCCGTTCGGTGTTCGTCCGTTAATTGGGAGAGGAGCAAACGTTAAGATTTACGTCGCCGTGTTCGTCTGTATGGTGGTGAAGGCGGTACACCTCGAAGTCGTGACCGATCTGACGTCCGTCGCGTGCATCAATGCGGTGAAACGGTTCATCGCACGTCGCGGTCGCGTTGTAAACTTGTTCTGCGACAATGCAACCGCCTTTGTCGGTACGGATCGCGAACTAAAGCAGCTGCGCCAGCAATATCTTTAACAATTCTCCACTGAAAGGTGGAACGGCTACTGCCTGGAAAATGGGATAACATTTCGCTTCATCCCTCCTCGCTCTCCCCATCACGGTGGCTTGTGGGAAGCAGGAGTAAAATCCTTCAAGTTCCACCTTCGCAGAATTCTTGGAAGCCGATCTTTTACTCTAGAAGAATTGACCACAACCGTGGCTCAGATCGAAAGCATACTAAATTCTCGTCCTCTCTCACCATTGTCTAGCCATCCACAAGATCTAGGAAGTTTAACTCCCGGCCACTTCCTGGTGGGAGAGCCACTCTATTCCATTCCAGAGCCCGACTATACTGAGCATCCCGTTGGTCGGCTCACTCGTTACCAAGAGATGAAACGTAGTATCCAGGACTTCTGGAAGCGCTGGACAAGGGAATACGTCAGCGAACTCCATCAACGCTCCAAGTGGCAACGTGTACGCGAAGAGATGAAGGTGGGATCGCTCGTCCTACTAAAACAAGATGGTCTTCCTCCCTGGGAGTGGAATCTGGGCCGCATCGTTACGGTCTGGTCTGGATCTGACGGTCACGTTCGAGTCGTTGAAGTCCGTACAGCCAGGGGGTTGTATAAACGCGCAGTGACTGAAGTTTACCTGCTCCCCAGTGAGGTGCCGATCATGAAGGAAGAAGGCGAAATAGCTGGTCCGTCAAGCAGCGAAAAGGAGCCGCCGTCGGGCAAGAATGATAGTTGAAACAACCGTTTCAACGGCGGCCGGCGTTGTTGGAGATAATTTGATAAAAATCTAAAATAAAATAAATTTGGTTGCACTGCATATAAAATTAAAACCACACATTGTTAAACACTACACACAACTAATTTGTACATGATACACAATACATGTTTGAGACACTCACGAGAGACAGTAATCGACACGAAACAGATAACGAATAATGCACAATAAAAGTTAGTTCTAAATCAATCGTCATACGAGCAGGATCTATTTATTCTCGATCCCACAAAAGAAAATCCACAGCCACAGAACAAAAGGGTTCTATTTGGCCGAAGAATAAGTCCGCGTTCCTAGTACCGTCCGCGTTGTCCGAAGTCGATCTGTGGACAAAATTTGTTGCTACCAGCTCTACAAGGCGTAGGTCAAAAACGCTAGTGCGCGACGAGGAGTTGCGCCTACAAGCAAACTTAACTATAATTTAATCGATACGATCCTAACTGACGTAACTAATAGCACAACACGAGCTCAGTTAAATGCACTATTCATTCTTATACACTGTATCAATTTGCCACAAATTCGTGTGTACCAATTTGCCCAAGGGTACGCACTTAATGTTTATTTCTTGAAGTAGATGTAGTTGTAGTTGTAGTTAGTATTCCATCTCCAGTGATACAACCTATTCTAATTGGAAATGGTTGTGTTATTGGCGCCAGAATACTACAAGTTAAGCTCAGCCGGAACGTTGGCTGGTTCTAATTCGCATTCTGGCTTCAGTGACACATTCTAGTTAGAAATGGTTTTATCAATGGAGCCGGAATATGGACTAAAACCAGCCCGAATTCCGGCTCATTTCCGATTGAACTTTACTGGGTATACACAAGCTCCGTATACCGATAACTGGAAGTCAGTTGGCCGACAGTAGCGCCGGCTAGCGGCTAGTTGCTGCTTGCTGATGTCCGGAGAAACTATTGTTGGCTCAGCGCAGTTCACAGCTGTCACGAAAGAGATGACAATACTCCTTTTGTTCACGAGCACTAGATGTGTTTGGTGAATATTGGTTTGGAACTCAACGTGAATTTTGATAATTGTCTTTTAAGCAAAAAGCTCGGATCTACATTGGGAACGTGCCATTTGAGCCAACTACTACTGATTCCTGATTCTAGTTCTAAGTTAGACGAGATGTGATGACTATATTAACGTGCTCCGTGTATCAACCTCGGAAAACAACGCAGTTTACTTCAGCAAGTTAATATCATTATTGAAGCCACGCATAAAATGCTACCCATTCATTATTTTTGTTTTACTGTACACTATTCTGCCCAAGTTGTACAGTAATGTTTCCATTTCGAGTGGGTACAGTCCATCTTACCAAGTATTCCTGAATAAGCCGAAAACGAAAGTCCTCGAAACCGATCGTTCATAAAAACTGGTTCCGCAATACAATCGTTGAATGTCCGAAAGGCTTCTTCCACCGCAAGTCTGTTCGTAATATCTAGGATGAGATCTTCTTCATTGCACTCCTGATTAGGAACCGTCGTAGCATATGCTTCAGACAATAACTGCCGGTCAAACATTAGTTCATAGAATTCTATGAATTCTCATAATTATTATTACATAGAAAATTTCAACATATTTGAACAAAAAATGTCTTATTGAATTCAATTATACAATGTTTATTGCTTCAATCGGCAAAATTAATGGTACGAGCATTTTTTGCATTGAAACAATAATTAACTTTTAATCTCAATAAACATTTCCAGTTTGAATAATTTTGCAATCATTTCAATAAAACAATTTTTGGGAAAAAGAACGATATTTGTTACTGAAATGATTTTATTGAATTCAATAAATAAATGTATTTTCTTTCTAGCTATATTTTTTCACTGAACTAAATCCATATAATTAAAAAAAATTAAAAAAATTATAAATATCACGCTAGTATAATTTCCTGTTTACGAAACGACTTAAAAGCGTTTCAATAAACCATACGATGTGAAATTTGACACTATATCTGATAAATCATTCAAGTGTCTGATAAAAGTTAGTTTACGTGACGTTTCAATGCAAAGTGTATCCTGTTCTAACTTTAGTTCCGAACATCCAATAAAAAAATTGTAGGCTTTATAGAAAAGTATATTTGAATAGAAAGACAATATATATATATATATATATATATATATATATATATATATATATATATATATATATATATATATATATATATATATATATATATATATATATATATATATATATATATATATATATATATATATATATATATATATATATATATATATATATATATATATATATATATATATACTTTGTATTTCAAATCTTTTAGATCCATTGGAAAGGTGAGAAACATTTTTATTGAATAATGTCCTCATATCTTTCAGATAATTAGTTTTAATTACCTTTTAGTTGTAAAGTAGTTAAAAGGCCAACCATGGGATGGGAAGGAATGTTAGTTCAACACCCGTGACTACCATGACCGAGGAATTCCCTGCATCATCCACAAGTGTCGCAGGAGAGAACTGATGCTAGTAGCTAGAGAAACATTCCGGTAGACATTGTGATCCAGCCAAGTACTCACGCGCTTTGTATTTTCATTTCAAATCAAAGCCCTCTGGTGAACAACCTCCAGTAAAAAAATGAATGCCGTTCGAATACGCATCCTAACACTCATCTCTTCGCGAGGCGTTACATAAAAGGATAAAGTATAGATTTTGTAAAATAAACGCGCGAGACACAGACTTCGAGTTACACAAGACTACTAGAAAATGTAATTGAGACATCTATTCATCTATTTTTGCGCGAGAAAAGAAATAAACCGGTGCGAAAACGGGTGTGTAAATATATTATTATCGTTTAGCGTAATCAAAATACATACGCATTTGCTTACGCACCGGAGCTGATAGTCTAACATCACGAAAGAATGTGTCGATGGTAAATAACCCCTTAAGCACTTACATTCTGAATTTATAAATATCACGCTAGTATAATTTCCTGTTTACGAAACGACTTAAAAGCGTTTCAATAAACCATACGATGTGAAATTTGACACTATATCTGATAAATCATTCAAGTGTCTGATAAAAGTTAAATTACGTGACGTTACAATGCAAAGTGTATCCTGTTCTAACTTTAGTTCCGAACATCCAATAAAAAAATTTATAGAAAAGTATTTTTGAATAGAAAGACAATATATATATATACATATATATATATATATATATATATATATATATATATATATATATATATATATATATATATATATATATATATATATATATATATATATATATATATATATATATATATATATATATATATATATATATATATATATATATATATATATATATATATATATATATATTTGAACAAAATTTCAGTTTTTAAATAAAATTAAAAAATAGGCATTTTTCGTGACGTGACGTGACGCAGAAACAACCAAAACTTCTATTAGTTCAAAAAGTATTAGTGGTCAAATCAAGAAAAAAATATTTCTAGTCTTATTATTCTACACTCAATAACGAACAAATTCCTTTAAACAGATATATATTTCAATAATAGCTTCATGAAATAGAACTTTTCTTAGAAGTCAATAATTCAGAAGCCATTTTCCGTAAAATTCAAGTTACTTTTCTATATATTTTTCAACTATTTGTCAAAATGTCAATAGTTGGATTACATAACTTTTCAATGGTTTAAACACTACCGAATCGAGGAAAAAATATTATGATACCAAAATAAGATAAAACAAACCCTCCTTCTGGTGTACAAGCCCGCGGAATGTGTCTAATAATTACATAACCTAAGGCGATTTAAGGTTGCACAGAGAATGCGTAAAATTCGCAAACGAAAAAAGCAGTTTTTTTCCACACCGTGTGTCAAATCTTCATAAAAATCAATCAGCAGTACAGTAACAACATTCTACATACGCTGATTGATTTTTATGAAGATCTGACATACGGTGTGGAAAAAAACTGCTTTTTTCGTTTGCGAATTTTACGCATTCTCTGTGCAACCTTAAAGCTACACTTTTGTGAAATCCCACCAGAAAATAAAATTACGTGTTTGCCCAACGAGCTTTCTATCCCGTCGTTGTAGTGAATTATGCCCTCTTGTGGTGAAGTTTACCCCCGCACAAGTGCGTTTTGCAATTTTTCAAAGTGTAATTTAAAATGATTTTGAAACATTGCATATTTTACTTGATTTTGAACATTTTGCAAAGCGTTATGATTGCGATTACAGGGGAAAATGTTGGTTTGTATTTGTATTTGCAAAGCTAACAAGAACGTTGCCAGTCTGGATGCAACCAGACGGGGACAGAATCGTTAACCAAACATTACTTCTGCAAGCGGTGAGTACGACAAATGTAGACAATAGTACAGTCCTATCACCATCCCATCCCGAAGCTAAACTTACGTCCAATCCCTTTATAATTATAATCAAACCCTACAGCTGTTTCTTGGTTGTGACCCGAGGACAGTGATAAAAGCCTCTAAAGAAGGAAGAGGCACCCGATACGTACTCCCCACATCCGCGAGAACGATTTACACAAAGCTATTGGGTTTAAAAAATCTTGTTGACGGCACTCCAGTTGAAGTAATCCCACATCCTACACTTAACGTTTGCCAAGGAGTAGTCTACAATGTTGACACCGTTGACCTGAACCAGGAAGATCTCAAAACAATCTCTCCTCCCAAGGCGTGGTCAATGTTCGCCGAATCACAAAAAAATCGGTAATGAAACCCGGAACACTCCCCTCGCAGTTCTCACATTCAAAGGTCAATTACTCCCCTCTCATGTCTACTACGGCCTTATTCGTCTCCCAGTCCGCAGATATTATCAGTCGCCCTTTCTATGTTATGACTGTGCTAAGTACGGGCACTCGAGAAAGAACTGCTCAGAAACTCCCATTTGTGCCACGTATTCTCAGATCCATGAACGACCCGGGGTTCAGTCATGCGAGAACCCTAAATACTGCCGTAACTGTGAGGGGGATCACGGACCCACAGATCGAAACTGTATATATAAAAGAAGAAGTAATCATAAAGTTGTAAACCGACAATAATCTTATTTTTGGCGAAGCAAGGGCTGAATTGAAAAGAAACAAGCAACCAACAACCTATGCCAACCAAACAAGCTGCCAAGACAACGAGAAGGACCAACTAATAAAAGAACTGCGAGAAGAACTAAATAAGGCACGTAAAATTAACAACGAAACAAAAGCTTTGCGCCAAGAAGTAGCAACACTCCGCCGACAAATGGCTTCCAATCAACCCTCAAATACAAGCCATATCGGACGAGTTGAAAAGATATACAGAAAACTTGTCGGGGAACCTTCCATCTCCAAAATCGACAGCAAGCATAGCGCGAGCGAAAACGTGGTAAACTCTCAGACCAACTGGACCAAAAAGAATCAACCCTCTACATCGGCAGCCAGCATTGAAAATGTTGAAGAAGAAGAAGCGAGCCGCTTACTGCGAAAACAAACCCCAGTCTCCTTTGCAACACCAACCGGGACGACCACCAGGGGTCGTTCCAAGAAACCAAAATTAGGACACCACGGCAACGCTGTCACAACTGAGTTTAACCCACAAAACCTAACTAAAAGCACTAGTGACGGTGGATCAAACCAAGATATCGCTGACGGAAATCGGATCTTACCATATCGAACTAAACTTCAAGGGACGGCAAACAATGCAAGCTAACGACCAAAAACTCTCACCACCTATCACCAACACAATATCTCTAATAGCTGCTTATCCTACTGTTCCAAACTCTCCATCCCCTCAGGCATCGAAAGTGCCGAATTTCGATGATCTCGATGTTGTTGGGGCACCTGTACACAACCCATGCACCACTCCCCAAACCAAATCCCTACTTTTCCATGTACTGTTTCTCACCTCTAGCTGCGCAGAAAACACAGCATTCACGACAATAAATCAACCGCAAAACAGGCATAAGTGTCAAATATATGCAGCCATATCAGAAAGCCTACCACCTTACGATACATGCTGGCTACAATCAGTCGCGACTATGGCAGAAGGCCAACCGCACAATTCCTTGTGGGCCAGCCGTGGCCCCGTCAGTGCGGACGATACACCCCACCGGAACTGACGAACAACCCGCGGCGCCCCAGAAGCATTGTGTTGCTAACGGAGACGCACAAAAGCGGTAACGCCTGTTCCTACTCGGTCATCTGGCAGGTCTACGTGGGAAGCCGGACGGAAAAGGGCAGAAAGGCATATCCCCGGAAGGATTTCGTTGTACTTCATCCCAGATTAAAAACTAAAATTATCTACGAAACCACTCTAAAGGAAGACCAATCCTATTATATAACACAACTTCGACCTACCGCTATTGCAAAAGGTCGACAGTACAACATTGAATGCTGGTCACGATCAGTTGCGACTATGGTAGTTTGCGAATTGCACCATCTCCAACAGGGCAGCCGTGGCCCCGTCAGTGCGGAGGCCATAAACCCACCGGAACTGACGGACAACCCGCGGCACCCTGGAACTATTGTGTTGCTACTGGAGACGCACAAAGGCAGTAACGCCTGTTCCTCCTCGATAATTTTGACGGACCACGTGGGAATCCGGACGGAAAAGGGCACAAAAGCCTATCTCCGGAAGGATCTACCTGATTTTTTTCCAATTATATAACCCGCAGTGGTGCTTGGAACGCCAACAAGACGATACTCTGGACTAAATCACAATTCTAAATCAAATGGCTTCAAACAACAATAATACTTTATCGAGAGAACTAAGCCCTATACCCGGCTGCTCCTGGCATCCAATGAGATTTCGCGAACCCAGTTCAAACTGTTCTACAAACACTACTCCGGCACCGATAGCACCAAAACCCTCCATTCGTAACACGGACCCTATACCAGCCTTTACTCCAACAAACTCATCAGATATAGGTACTGCGGGTGGGTTTTCTGCCAGTTCCTCAAGACGTGTTTCTCCAAACAGCCAATGTCTTTCGATTCAATGGAACATCAATGGAATCTGCAATCAACTGGGCGATCTACAACTGCTTATCAACCGACTAGATCCCATATGTTTGGCTCTACAGGAGACACATATCCGGAATGATCTTGATCCTAGCGATTGACTCGATGGACAGTTTATCTGGCATGCCAAGCAAGGGGCTAACATCTACCAGTCAATTGCACTAGCCATTCGATCCGACTGTATTTCCTCCGTCGTACCAGTGAAAACTACGCTACTAGCCTTGGCAGTCAGACTACATAATCCATTTCCGATCACCATGGTCTCCGTTTACCTTCCATCAGGCGCAACAAGCAATCTAAAAGGGAAACTCAGTGATTTATACAACCAATTATAACGCCCATTTCATATAATGGGAGACTTCAACACGCACCACACTGCTTGGGGAAGCAAAGTGGATAGCAAAAGAGAAAACGATGTAGCTTCCGTAACTGAATCATTTGATGCTACCTTCACTAATGCTCGAGCATCATCAGCCATCGACCTCACTATCACTTCCAGTAACATTACTGGTCTACTTAGCTGGCAAGTGTCTGCAGACACCCACGGCAGCGACCATTATCCCATCCAGATAACCCTCAGCAAACAACCTCCTCCTACCACGCGTCGAAGAAGATGGCTCTATGATCGAGCCAACTGGGAGGACTTCGAAAGTAATTATTTAGACCTTGCGTACCGAGACCACGTTTATTCTCCGGAGGAACTATCCGACATTATCGTCAAAGCATCAGAAAACAGCATTCCCTGGACCAGCGGCACACCTTCCTGCAAGGCCGTTCACTGGTGGTGTCCCGAAGTCCATACAGCTCTCAAAAATAGGCGTAAGGCCCTGCGAAAATTAAAGAAAACTCCACTTAATCACCCAGAAAGGGAAACATACGCCGCAACATTTCGAGAACTCCGCAACGCAAGTAGGAAAGTTATTCGTGAAGCCAAAGACAAAAGTTGGTCTGATTTTCTCGACGGGATCCATCCGGATTCGACTACTGCAGAGTTACGGCGACGTGTAAACGCTTTTAGCGGGAAACGTAGACAGAGCGGCTTCAACATATTGACCACGAATGGCCCACTTGACGACCCCCTGCAAATTGCCAATGAGCTTGGGCAATATTTCGTTGAACTATCCTCGGTTAACGCGTATTGTGAACCTTTCCGTCGGCGTAAAGTAAATCCGCCGGCTTAGATGAAATCGGATACCCCATGTTGCGACATCTT
Source organism: Topomyia yanbarensis (assembly GCF_030247195.1). Classification (NCBI taxonomy): domain Eukaryota; kingdom Metazoa; phylum Arthropoda; class Insecta; order Diptera; family Culicidae; genus Topomyia; species Topomyia yanbarensis. The sequence goes on from NC_080671.1 coordinate 273,464,217, forward strand.
CCTGCTCGAGATAAACGGGCCCTTCTCGATAGCCTAAACCAAATCTGTAAAAGTGGACGCTTCCCAGACTCGTGGAAGCAAGCACTCGTGATACCCATACCGAAAAGAACCACAGGACTACGATCGGTCCAGGACTTTCGTTCCATAAGCCTCCTAAGTTGCATCAGTAAAGTTCGAGGAAGTTTAGGTATTTACATCCAACAGTTTCTAACCAACCGACGATTCAGAGTTGCCATCGGTGGTACGTTTTCCAATTTCTTCTCCGAAGACACCGGAGTTCCCCAGGGCTAAGTTTTATCGGTAACGCTCTTCCTCATTGCAATGAATTCCATTTACCGATATCTGCCAAAAGGGATACATATCTTCGTATATGCCGATGATATCCTATTAGTGGATATCTGGTCTCCACCCTAAACGGGTTCGGCGAAAATTACAAGCCGCAGTTAATGCAATCGGTCGCTGGGCCGAGCAGAACGGATTCAACGTATCGACGAGTAAAATCGAAATTACACATCTCTGTGGAACACATCATCGTGCCACTGACCGACCGGTCACTCTAAATGGTCATATGCTACGCTACCGAAAGGAACCTGTCATACTAGGTGTTTCAATCGACCGTACTGGCACTTTCGGACCACAGTTTCGCAGGGTTAATAATGACTGCAAAAGTCGTCGTAGATTGGTTCGTGCGATAAGTAACCGACACCGCAGGACTAATCGACACACAATCCTTAATATAAGTCAGAGCTTAATAACCAGCAAAATTCTATACGGAATCGAGCTCACAAGCTCTTCCTCCGACTTGCTTGTATGCACGCTTGCCCCGGTATACAACGGATCCATCCGTTCCGCTTCTAGTCTCCTACCCAGCTAACCTACGGATGCTCCGTGCGTCGAATCGGGCCTGCTTCCATTCCCCTGGTTCGTAGCCTCCAGCATCATCAAACGTGCTGTTGCGTTCCACTGGAAACGATTGTTGCTTGTTGAACACTGCCAGGAACGTTTACAATCAGTTCACCGGAGAAGACTTACCAGAAATCGCCAATGTGCCTCGAGTTTTCCGACGAAACTGGTACGATTGAGGTCCAAACATCAACCTTTACTTGACTAAAAAGATCAAGGCTGGAGATTCACCTAGCGTAATTCTTGCGGAGTTCAACAAGCTAGCTAGCAAATACGGCAACCATCTAAAACTGTACACCGACGGATCCAAATTGGACGATCAAGTCGGTTTCGGAGTATATGGTCTTGATATTGACCTCGCCCGCAAACTTCCAGCGAGCTGCTCAGCCGCTATCTTGTTAGCTACTCTCAAGAAGCCCCCTGATATTCCAGTAGTCATCTTTTCTGACTCGCTTTCAGTACTCAATGCACTTGACAAAGGGATATCCCGTCATCCCTTCGTCCAGGCAATCGATGACGCCTTGGATCCTCTAACCACGATATGTTGGATCCCCGGACATAGCGGGATTAACGGCAACACCCAAGCCGACCGGCTGGCATGCCAAGGCCGCAACTGCACAATTTATTTCACAAAAGAGGTCCCAGGAGCCGATATCCACCGATTGATCGATGAAAAAATAATAGAACATTTCGCGAATTACTGGCGAACCACCAGAGGACATTGTCGCAAAATTAAACCAACCATTGGAAAATATGTGTACTCTCCCGCCTTAGAACCGGACACACTAAAATAACCCACGCCCACCTCCTGACCGACGGGGATCCACCGACATGTCATACCTGTCATTCCAGACTCACAGTTGAACAGATACTAATCGGACGCCGCGAACTGGAGGAGCTCCGCCGATCCCATGACGTCGATTCGATTGAGGACGCTCTGTCAAATGACCCAGCCCGAGTGTTACGCCCTTTGGTGAGCACACCTCACTATAAAACGCAGTCGCTCCCTGCGACGTCCGATGGGATCAACATCGATCGACCTTGCACTGAGATGCGAAATACTAACACCAAGAAGCTATAGCAGCGACAGATATTAGCTAGTAGTTCAGAACCGAAGCAAACATTTCTTTAGAAACTGCGGTCGTTTGTTATACATTTCTCACCAAGAAAGAGCGTGGTATAATTTGTGCGCGCAGTGGATTACTTTCAAGGGGAAATTAGTTCTTTTAGTTAAAAAGTCATATTGAATATTTCTTTATCTATTTCTCATACCACATGCGATTTGCAGGTTAATTATCTAATAAGATCATTAACATAACCTACCCAAACTACCAGAATTAAAATTTATCACCATTAAGGATTAGCAGGTAATATTTACATATATATATATATATATATATATATATATATATATATATATATATATATATATATATATATATATATATATATATATATATATATATATATATATATATATATATATATATATATATATATATATATATATATATATATATATATATATATAAGATTGTCGCATAATAAGCCTGATTACCTATATCGATTACCAGTACAGTTCATAAACTCATGATTACCGCAAGGGATCATATTCCGGTCGTTAACAAGAAAATACGGCACTAAACGTAAGTTGAAACTATAATCCTCTCGCATCATATGCTAAATGGTTGCTCATACTAATTGTTCCTATCAATTGCATTTGCAGGGAAAATTTAATTCGACTTAATAAATCGTATTTAAACTCTGGAAACGCCTGTTGCATATTACTGTAACATCTTAAATTTTCCGTTTAACTAAACCGGAATGTCTACCGAAAGCGTAGCAGGTATCGATATCAAATCGAAGCGCGATCCAGGAAAAGCTGGCGCGAAATGCTGTCAATGTGAGAGGTTCGGTCGTAATCGTATGGTGGATTGCGCTGAATGCAAGTTTTTGTACCATTATGAGTGTGCACAAGTGAGCAACGAAGTTCCCGATGGTCCCTGGATCTGCAGCGGATGTGTTAAGAAATCTGTCGAATCCAGCACTACCACATTTCTCCAGATTAAACTGCAGGAGCAGAAAACGAAAATCACAACAAGGCACCACTGGCATCCTCTACACTGGTAAAACTTGGTTCAGTAGGATTGGAATCGGGCTACTCCGAGAGCAACCAACGCATGCAAGTACTGGAACAGACCAATCGCGAACTTTGCGAACAGCTCGACCGAATGCAACGAACGCTCTTTTCAGAATATTCGATCTTCCGTCAACAAACTGCAAGCGTTGCCCAGTACGAATTACCATCAACTCATCCGTCATTACAGAGCAACTTAGGAACTACGAGGAAAACTATGTTGCCTCCATTGAGTATTATCACTGAAAAGACCGAACAATCCTGTCGTAGCGGAAGCGCTGTCTCGGTGTCGTCGAAGGGTTCGTATAGATCAGCTAAACTACGAGTAGGGTTCGTCGCGGTGCGGATGTGGGCGGTAAATGGATTGTCCGCACCGCAAAAAAATAATAAAGCCGCACCGCTTACCGCAACCGCACTTTATTTACCGCACCGCGCGGTAATGCGGTAAATGCGGTAAAATTTTTATATTTGTAAATTTTGTTTTGTAAATTTTTATTTTGTAAAAGTCATTCCGAAGACGTACAATGCCGGTTGGTCAAGTTCCATCATGAAAATAATCCGACTGAAAAGATATTTTCGATTTGTTTTACTCCACCTATAACAGGTGGAGGAAAACAAATCGTCGAACACACTAAGGGCATGTTCAGGAGTGTTTCAGTTATAGATGCATAATTTTGACAGTTCATTATAAAACTGAAAATTTTAAAACTAGAACTTGCTGTCCCCAGCAGCAGTTTTAGCGGGTGTTTTATTCAGTTTAAAATTCATGTCCCGCAATACCTTCAGCGTTACTGCATTCAAATTTATTTACTGAGTACTTTCCATGTATTTAAAACGCAGATCTAAACGTGTTTTGAAATCAGCAACAAATAGAACGGTATCGTATAACAGTTTTAAATTTTAAAACAAAACTGTTCGAAATTATAAAACAAAACGCTCTGCTGGGGATGTGAATGTTTCAGTTCCAGTTCTACTTTGAAACTCCTATACAAAATAAAACGCTCCTGTACATGCCATAAGACAGTTACAGATTGTCAAGTACTCTATTCTCATTCATCAACTAAGATTGCTCCCTTTGAAAGTGTATGAAGTGTAATTTTCCTTAGGGTAGTTCGAAAGTTCTAGCATTTAATGTATTTTCCTCTAATATTTTGCCAATAAGCCAAAGGCAAAAACTTCAATTGCAGTGAACGGGAGTCAAACTATGTGGTATTTGACAAAAAAAGCATTAAACAAGCTACAAAATAGTCTCAACTGAAAAATATTAGGACTTAATTTGGTAGAAAAGTATAGTAAATTTGAATGGAAGTACGCGAAAAGAAGTTATGTAGCATACTTTTTGAGAAAGAGTCCATTAAAATTGACTGTAGAAAAATTCACATTGAATTTACACAGCGATCAAAGAAGATAGAAATACGATGCTGATGAACGAATGATAGAATAATCATCCAAATTTGAACCCCTCCTTATTTTGGACGCTTTCATACATTTGTATCCTTTACTGCCAATTATTGCAAATTCGTTTGGTTTGACGAAGATAATTATATTCTTTGGGTTGTGTTTAAGTCCCAGCATAATTAGTTCATCTCTAATTCCTTTAAATTAGTCAAAATTCGCAATTGAAAAATTGATATCGAAAACGATTCACAATTCCACGATTACCAACAGAAATCGGGAGAAGTGATGCACTTTTAAATTGGATTTAAGAGTACAAATTTATTGTTTTTAAATGATGTAATAATTTTGTCTCTATTTGGATCTTGCATTTTATGTATTTGAAATGGTTAGTTTGTGAATTTTTACTTAGAAGTATCAAATAACTAGTCCAAAATATGTCGTAAAAATAATAGCGTCAAAATATTTCGGGCGCAGCTAGATTTTCTTTTGTAATAGCAGTCTGTTTATCAATTTAGAATGATCAAAATTATCATTTTATCAATTATGTTTTTTGCGGTGCAGTTGCGGTAAAACCGCGCGGTAAAGGCTCTTTCCCGCACCGCATATGCGAGAAAAAGTGTCTCACCGCATTACCGCAACCGCGACGAACCCTAACTACGAGAACTCCAAACAAAAGCTCTGGCAGAGAGACAAGCTATGGAGAAAAAGCAACTGGAGGTGGTTGGTGCTTGAACGTGCACTACTGGATCAAGATACGGATGAAGATACTGAGTTCGAGTCGAGCTCAAACATCCAAAAAATCGACGAATGGCTACGAGAATCTAATAGAGCCGGCTGTTCGGCCATCTATGGGAGCTGTTCATCAATGTCAGCTTCTTTCTCCGAACAGCCTAGATAAGCCGTGTAGTGTCGGTAGTGGTTGTTTCAACCGGCTAAGAATTACACTACGGACTACCTGTTCCGGTGGTAACACCAAACAGGGAACCCCAATTCCATAGTGTCATGCGACCCGTGCTATGGGTAAAATTGTTGAGGGGGTTTAAAATATTCTCAATGGTGAACGGAGCCTGGGAAGAGCCGGGCGAACTCCCCAGTAACTGGCTGTGGTCCACTAGGAGGTTGATAACTCTATTATCTTTCTCCGGACAAAACCAGTCTAGAGGCCGTGTGGCATCCGGCGGGTTGAAGTATGTCAACCAAGAATTGATCCACTGGGTTCCTGTTCCCATGTCGTAGGAGGCGACTGAAAACAGGAGTCCTCAAGTCAAGGTGTTACTCCGTGCCGAGGACTGAATGGCTGGCAGGACTAAAATATGCCAGTCGCGCACGGAGTGTCGTGGGTCTTACCCTTGCTGTGTTATGCGAATCTCTGACACAGCGGACGTTCGTTTCTTCGCAAATCGTGGGATTCAAATGATGTTCATGTCCCTAATACCCATTTCGGGGTTCGCTATATGCGATTATAAGCCAACGTGTTTGGTATCTTCTAGTTGCTGTACAACAAGTGCTGATGATGAAATGTGTAGTGCTGTAATCGAATATGGTTAGAGTAGCACAAATTAATCTTCAGCATAAACGTACAGCAACTATGAATCTATCTCGCCTTGTGCAGGAAGGGAAAGCTTCCATAGCTTTGGTTCAAGAACCGTATTTCCATAAAGGAAACTTCTATGTTGGAAAGCTACTTAACCCCGTCTTCGTAGCTTTCAACAAAAATGGCATGACAAATCCACGTGAAATGCCTCGTGCATATATACTTGCGAATAGTGCAATTGACGCTTGTCTTATATCGGACCTCACAACTCGTGATATTTGTACTGTCATGGTAAATATGACTGTTGACAACATAAACAAGAAATACGTCTATTGTTCGGCATATTTGCCGCATAATGAACCATCACATTCTGATGATTTCAAAAGGGTTGTATCATACTGTGGCAGAAATGGGTTTCCTCTCATAATCGGCAGTGATGCAAATTCCCACCACATAATTTGGGGCAGCTCTGATATCAATTTGAGAGGCACCGAATTGATGGAATACTAGTAGTACAAATCTGCATATTCATAATGCAGGAAACCGCCCAACTTTTGCACGACCTGGCAGAGAAGAGGTGTTAGATGTAACTCTCTGCTCTGACAGTATTACGCATGAGTTGACAAACTGGCTCGTACCAAACGAGCTCGAACCGTCGTTATCTGATCATAAGTACATCGTCTTTGATCATTTAAACGTCTCGCTAGATATCGTCACCTATCGTAATCCCAAATCTACGAACTGGGACCTCTACGAAGAGGGCTTGGCGACTAGGTTTCATGGGTATCTTCCGACGATTGAATCTCCAAGTGATTTGGATGAGGTCGTGGATAAAACAAGCTCACTCATAGTAGCAGCATACCAAGAGACTTGTCCGCTTCGAGTTATGCGTGCTTCTAGAGGAACACCTTGGTGGAATACCGAACTTATTCGACTCAAAAAGTTATGTAGGAGAGCTTGGAATCACAGACGCAGGGACGCAGGGACGTGCCCTTCGATCCTCTGAGCGAAGTGGTTGGAAAAGCCTCTGCACAAATGTCTCAAGTCTCAACGAGACTAGTAGATTAAATAAGTTACTTTCGAAATCGAAAGATTTTCATGTCAGTTCCATTAGAACTGCTAATGGTGAATACTCATCTGACGAAGATGTAGTACTCAACTGTCTTTTTGACACACACTTTCCAGGTTGTACGGAGCCATCACTGACGACTGCCCCTGAGTTCTTTTCAGGCAGTTCTGATTCTTGGGCATTTGCTCGTAGAATTGTGACAACCGAATCGATCAAATGGGCGATTGAAAGTTTTGCTCCGTATAAGTCTGCGGGAAAGGACGGAATTATTCCAGTTCTACTACAAAAAGGATATGAACACTTCAAGCATATTTTGAAAAAGGTTCTTACTTGCAGTCTTGCAACAGGATACATTCCATTAGCGTGGCGGGAAATAACTGTCAAATTCATTCCCAAAGGTGGCCGCGTCACTTATGAGGAGACAAAGAGCTTTAGACCGATCAGTCTGACCTCCTTCCTTCTCAAATCAGTGGAACGTTTAATCGACCACTACATTCGGGATGGTAGCTTGGGCGAGCACCCGCTGCATGCAATGCAACATGCATATCAGCGGGGGAAGTCTACTACCACCCTGTTACACAATGTTGTCTACAACATTGAAAAAGCTTTTTCACAAAAGCAATCAAGTTTAGGAGTTTTTCTCGATATTGAAGGCGCTTTTGACAACGTGTCTTTCGAATCCATTTTGGAAGCAGCACGAGATCATGGAGTACCTTCATATATCACGAACTGGATACACGCAATGCTTAGCAACCGACGTCTTTGCTCATCGTTAAGAAAAGTAGAGATGAGGAAACTGAGTGTCTGCGGATGTCCTCAAGGTGGTGTGCTGTCACCACTTCTATGGAACCTTGTCGCCGATAGCTTGTTGAGAAAACTAAATGAGCTTGGGTTTCCGACGTATGGTTTCGCCGATAATTATCATATAATGATCACCGGTATTTGCATTAACACACTTTTTGATTTGATGCAACAAGCCTTATGTGTTGTTGAGCGGTGGTGTCTTCATGTTGGACTATCAGTTAATCCAAATAAAACCTCAATGGTGCTATTCACGCAACGAAGGATTACAACCGGAGCTCGTCCATTGCAGTTTTTTGACTCTGAAATTATTGTCGAAGATCAAGTTAAGTACGTTGGGGTAATTCTCGACTCAAAACTTAATTGGACAGCTCACATCGATTTCAGGATCAAGAAAGCTTGCATGGCCTTTGGCCAATGTAGACGGGCTTTCGGCAAATCTTGGGGACTCAAACCCAAGTACATTCAGTGGATCTACACAACAATTGTTAGACCAATACTGGCATACGGGTGCCTTGTTTGGTGGCAGAAGGGAGAAGTCATGACAATCCAATCAAAGTTAAACCATCTTCAGAGGATGGTCTTGATGGCGATGACTAGTGCGTTCTCGACAACGCCTACTGCTGCTCTCGAGGCACTCTTGAACATAAAACCACTACATGTGTTTATGAAACAAGAAGCACTTTCTTGTGCATACCGTCTTAAGGTTACTGGGCTCTGGAACAGTAACCCAATAGATCGTGTAACTAGCCACACAAGACTGTGGCCCCAAATGGTTACTTGGGATGAGTATACACTTGCTCCCAGTGACCTTACACTCACATGTAGTTTTCCTTCTAAAACTTTCAATGTGAGAATTCCTCTTCGTGAGGAATGGCTGTCTGGCTGGATGGAGCGACAACTTGAAGAATACGTAGTTTGTTATACAGACGGTTCTTTGTTGGAGGGCCGAGCCGGTGCTGGTGTCTATTGTCATGAAATGACATTAAACCAATCTCATTCGCTTGGTAGATACTGTACCGTATTCCAAGCAGAAATCTTTGCGATTCTATGTGGCGTACAATCCGCACTTCAACGGGGAATTTGCGGTAAAAGAATCTATTTTTGCTCTGACAGTCAGGCTGCCCTGAAAGCACTTAGTTCGGCAGATTCGAGATCGAAATTAGTAATCGCATGTCGAACTCAAATCGAAGAACTTATCATTTCAAATGCTATCTACCTTCTATGGGTACCCGGTCATTCCGGTATTACTGGAAATGAATGGGCGGACGAATTGGCTAGAGCTGGCGCTGCGACTGATTTCGTTGGTCCAGAACCAGTTCTACCACTGTCAATAAGTTGGATAAAGCACAAGATTCGCTCTTGGGCTGCATTCGAACATGCCAACCATTGGCGTAGCTTGCAAACTTGCGTTCAAACAAAGGCTTTTCTGCCGGATGTGAATCCGAAAATGTCAAGAAATTTGTTGCATTTTTCCAAGCACAACTGCAGTATTCTGGTCAGGGCACTGACTGGACATTGCAAACTCAATTATCACATGGCTACTATTCAGCGCGCTGAGTATTATTCATGTGATCTTTGTGAATCCGATTACGGAACATCATATCATTTGATATGCAATTGCCCTGTATTAATGCAATTGCGCATCCGGATTTTTGGTTCTCCATACATAGATGAACCTATGTACAGAGAGCTGAAATTTAAGGATATGCTTTTGTTCCTAACCCAGTGTGGTAAAGAGCTATAGTTTTTTAGCCGTATTTGAATGACAATATCCCCTCGAGGGTGTTGATATATCCGCTCACTGTTTGAGTAGAGGTTCTAAATCCCTCCGGGGGTTGGAAGTTTTATTCCTGCTGTTGTAGCACCTGCAGATCGTTTAGCATCACTCCGGGGGTGCAGAATGCTCTGTTTTAATTGTTCTGTGTCGTTGTTTTCCTTACCCCTAACCTTACCACTTCCCCAATCCTTCCCATCAGGAAAATGATGAAAAGACGATTCTTGGCAAGGCACAAATCTCCGATCAACATGGGGAACGTGCCATTTGAGCCAGACGCTACTGATTCCTGATGCGGTAAAACCGCGCGGTAAAAGCTCTTTCCCGCACCGCATCTGCGGGAAAAAGTGTCTCACTGCACCGCAGATTTTGCGGTGCGGGTGCGGTAAATACCGCGCGGTTGCGGTAATTACCGCAACCGCGACGAACCCTAACTACGAGAACTCCAAACAAAAGCTCTGGTAGAGAGACAAGCTATGGAGAAAAAGCAACAGGAGGAGAGGTCGGTGCTTGAACGTGCGCTACTGGATCAAGATACGGATGAAGATACTGAGTTCGAGTCGAGCTCGAACATCCAAAAAATCGACGAATGGCTACGAGAATCTAATAGAGCTAGGCATAACCTTCCTCCAATCAACGAAACTGGATTGCCTGCCTACACATTTCAACCAGATTTTACACCTACTCAAAATCGGGTGAAGCAACAATCACGCACATTACCACCCTATCACCATGGCAATGCGTTGCTGAACAAAAATCATTTGGCAGCGCGGCACACGGTGAAGGACCTCCCACGATTCGGAGGTGACCCAGAGGATTGGCCAAGGTTTATAGTGGCATATGAATGCACGACAAGGTTGTGTGGGTTTGAAAACGACGAACTTTTGGATCGTTTAGAACGTAGCCTGTATGATCGTGGCCTCAGTGCAGTCAAGGGTCTGCTGTTGCACCCTAAAAACGTCCCGGTGATTATCGGTAGATTAAAAATATTGTTTGGTAACCCCGAGATCATCGTAAAAACAATGGTAAAGCTGACAGGATGGACACAATCATCGATTTCGGAGTGGCAGTACATACATACAAGTTGTCACCATACCTCGACGATTTAGGCATACTACGGATGCGTGTAAGGACAGAAGCTTGCGAATATGCCAAACCGGACGCCTGCTGTCCGATTATACTTTCCCGGAGCCATCACGTAACGCAGCTTATAGTGCGATCGATGCACTGGCGCTATCACCACCTCAACCATGAGACAGTTGTGAACGAGCTTCGACAAAAGTACAGGATCCCGAAGCTCGCCGCGTATGTTACAAAGTACGAAAGTCGTGTCAAACCTGCAAAAATCGTCTTGCTCGTCCTGTTGCTCCACTTATGGCTGATTTACCACCCGTAAGACTAGCCGCGTTCACCTGACCATTTTCATACACTGGCGTGGATTATTTTGGCCCGATGTCTGTGACTGTTAATCGTCATGTAGAAAAGCGTTGGGGAGTAATGCTCACCTGTATGGTGACACGAGCTGTGCACATCGAGATTGCACATTCGCTCAACACCGATTCCTGTATACTAGCACTTCGCAACTTTATGTCACTGAGTGGAACACCACTTGAGCTATTTAGTGACAAGGGAACGAACTTCGTTAGTGCAGACCGCGAGCTAAAGGCGGCATACCAGAACATCGACCAAAACCAACTGATCAGGAAATTCACTAATTCAATACCAAATGGTCATTCAACCCTCCAGGATCCCCGCACATGGGTGGTAGTTGGGAAAGGATGGTACAGTCCGTAAAGAAGATACTCAATCAGATCAAACTTCCGCGCAACCCGACCGATGAGGTTCTTCGAAACACGCTACTAGAGATCGCCAATGTTATTAACTCACGACCTTTAACATATATTCCGGTCGACGACGAGTGCTCCCATGCCTTAACACCCAATCATTTTTTGCTCAATTCTTCGAGCGGATGTAAACCACTTACGCTATTCGATGACATCCCCGCTGCGCTTAGAAAAAAACTGGAAGGCGTCACAAATCTATGCTAATATATTTTGGAGACGGTGGGTCAAAGAATACTTGCCCACCATCAGTCGCCGTTCGAAGTGGCATCAACCCGTAAAACCCATCCAAGTTGGTGGCGTCGTTGTGATTGTTGACCCAGCACTAAGGCGCAACTGCTGGCCAATGGGACGAGTGGTGGAAACCAACATTAACAACAAGGATGGACAAGTTCGGAGCGCTGTCGTGCGAGCCAACGAGCGATACTACGAACGACCTGTTACGAAGCTGGCGGTTCTAGATGTAGGAGTCAACGAAAGTAAGCTGGACAACGATTCCAGCGTACTGGGGGGAGTGTTACGCCCTTTGGTGAGCACACCTCACTATAAAACGCAGCCGCTCCCTGCGACGTTCCATGGGATCAACATCGATCGACCTTGCACTGAGATGCGAAATACTAACACCAAGAAGCTATAGCAGCGACAGATATTAGCTAGTAGTTCAGAACCGAAGCAAACATTTCTTTCGAAACTGCTAGGAGCGATAGAACCCAATTCCCTTTGAAGTCAGGTCGTTTGTTATACATATTTCACTTAGAAAGAGCGTGGTATAATTTGTGCGCGCAGTGGATTACTTTCAAGGTGAAATTAGTTCTTTTAGTTAAAAAACTGAATATTTCTTTATCTATTTCTCATAGCACATGCGATTTGCAGGTTAATTATCTAATAAGATCACACAAACTGTCGGAATTAAAATTTATCGCCATTAAAGATTAGAAGGTAATATATATATATATATATATATATATATATATATATATATATATATATATATATATATATATATATATATATATATATATATATATATATATATATATATATATATATATATATATATATATATATATATATATATATATATATATATATATATATATATATATATATATATATATATATATATATATATATATATATATATATATATATATATATATATATATATATAAGTTACCGAACAGCCCACGCCACCATCAAGAAGCACTATCAGCAGTAGCCAACGTGCCATACCGGCACCTATGGCAGCAACCGACATCGGTGTCAGCAGTAATCGTCGTGCCCAGCCCGCAGACAGGATTCATCAGGTTACAACGAGTCGCGCAACCACGCGACACATTCCCACCAACAAAATTAGCTGACGAGGACAGTTTGTGAAGCACATAGGTTACCATAAGAAAGTAAACGAATAAACAAGTCATTCGGACTTCTACCCTCATAAGAGTAAGTTTGTTTTTTTAAAAACCTCAACGCTGAGGTGTAGTTGATTACTGGCGCAGTCGGTAGGATGCGTCAGAGGTAAAAGTTAAATTTGTAATTAAACTCTTGAGAGGGAGAAGTCTTCGGCGGGCAACATTACTGTTCATCCACACAGAAGTACATCATCCTATTTGACCAGGAGACGATTACGAATTAGCAAAAACCCAGGCGCATCCTAGAGGACCGGCATCTCATTCGCGGAAGCATTACTGGTGGCTGACCAGGAATTTGAGGTGAGTGCCCCAAAATTCTCTTTTATTTAACCCTTAGTATAAGATAACAAGTGAAGTGTGAAAAGAGTGCAGTGATAAGTGTGAAATGAGACACGCGATTTCTTTTTAATTTTCATGAAACGTGTGCTACGATCCCAAAAGAATATGTCTGACGAGCAGGTACAAGATTTGCAGCAGCAAATCAGAAATCTAAACAGAGTTTTACAAGATCGCGATGAACAAATCGCTAACTTACAAGATCGCCACGAAAATGAGAACTCCGGTTCAATCCTGTCGACACAGATAGACGAAGAGTGTCAGAAAGGTAAAATATCGGCCCTCATTAAAAATTTGCCAACATTTTCGGGAAATCCGAAGCAGATAAACCATTGGATCACGTATGCTGATCGTGTAATCAAAATATATAGTCATATGATGGGCACGGAAATTTATGACCTGTGGCTCATGGAGGTGCGAAACAAAATTATAGGAGAGGCTGGAGATTTATTGGTCTCCAGTGGCACTCCGCTAGATTGGGAAAAAATTAAAGAACAATTGAAAATTATATACGGCGATAAGAGAGAATTGTCTACGCTGTTGCAAAAATTGTTTTCATTGAAACAAAATAGAAATACCATCAGAAATTTTTACACGATAATCAGTGATTGCCATACTGGAATTTCAACACATATTCAAATGGATACTCAATGGCAGCATCCTGCCGAATTAGTGAAATTTGTAGAAAAGCTATGCCTCGAAAAATTTATCGATGGCCTAGACGAACCATATTCATCGCACGTAGGGTTACTACAACCTATTAATTTAGGGCAAGCATATCAGTATGCTAACGATAAAGCGAATAAAATAGCTAGAAGAAATGGTGAATACGACATCAAACAGAATGGTCCCAGAACCTATCAAAACAATCCTTTGCCTAGACAAAACCCGAATGTTAGCACATTTCCTCACTCAAACTTCCAATCATCATCTGGTGCAAACAGACCTATAAATAATTTTTCGAATTATCATCCAGCGGCAAGTCACACTCGACCCGTAAACACTTATTCAAATTTCCAGCCAGGGGCAAGTCATATCAAAACTGAACCCGCACCGTTTAACAAATCCAATCAAACTAGATACACCCAGAAACCAATTCAAGAACTATCGAATCAAGAAGTTGAAACTAATGAATACGAGTATGAACCCACATATTACTCAGAAACGGAGGAAAGGCAACATACAAACCCTCCGGAAGCATACATTGAAGAGGAGACCGGTAATGAGATAAATTTTCATACGGCCCTGAGTACACTGAATCTAAGATGAAAGCGGATTTCGTCCCTTTCATCGTAGTAGAGAGTCAAAATGGTCCTCTGAAATTTTTAATTGATGCAGGCGCTAATAAGTCCTTCATTAGTCCGCGCCATATAAATCTAGGTAATGTTTACGAAACCGCGACACCCATGAAGGTAAATAACGTCAGTGGCAGATTTGAAATAAATTACTATATGGAATTGAATCCTTTCTACGGAAATAATGGTTCAAAAAACTTAATATTCCTAATATACGAATTCCACGATTATTTTGATGAATTAATAGGATACGAATCCTTGAGTCTGTTAAACGCAGCTATTTCTACAAATTCAAATGTACTGCATTTGCCTTTTGCTGACATAATCATGCAAAAGAAATTCCCTGAAACATCAAAATTTCAACTTTATTCGAACGAGACAAAAGTGATCGAATTGCCGTTGTGTCAAAAAGACGGAGAATTTCTCGTTTCAAAGGACGTATTTATCGATGATAAAGCTTTTATTCATGCTGGCTTTTATAAAGCTGAAAACTTTTCGGCCCAAGTATTAATTACTAATACGAAAAATACTTATATCGAGTTAGAAATTCCGAAAGGAGATATTGAAGCTAATAATTTTGAAACTGGCTATCCTTCAAAATCAGCTCCAGGCACAAGTGCACAAACCGATTTAATAGACCAATTACGCCTTGATCACCTTAATAAAGAAGAACGTACTGGTCTTGTTAATCTAATTTCTGAATACCAATCGATTTTCCATTTAAAATCAGAAAAACTGACCTTTACAAACGTCGTAAAACACAGAATAGATACAAAGGATGATATTCCGATGTATACCAGGAGTTATAGATACCCGTACTGTCTCAAGGAAGAAGCTCAAAAACAAATCAGAGATCTTCTTCAACAAGGAATTATAATACCCTCGAATTCTCCCTGGTCCTCACCTATCTGGGTAGTACCCAAGAAGATAGATGCATCAGGACAGAAGAAATGGAGGCTTGTCATCGACTATCGAAAGCTCAATGAAAAGACGGTCGATGACAAATACCCAATCCCTAACATTACCGAAGTACTAGACAAACTCGGTAGATGCAATTATTTTACCACACTTGATTTAGCCTCGGGTTTTCACCAAATAGAAGTAAACCCACGGGATATCTCTAAAACTGCCTTTACGGTAGAACACGGAAAATGAGTTTGTGAAAATGCCCTTTGGGTTAAAGAACGCTCCATCCACATTTCAAAGAGTGATGGATAACGTTCTACGAGATTTAATTGGAAAGGTATGTTTGGTGTATATGGATGACATCATCATATACTCCACATCACTACAGGAACATTTAATAAATTTACGAAAGGTATTCGACGCCTTGCGTAAATACAATCTGAAGGTCCAATTAGACAAATCAGAGTTTTTGTGCAAAGAAGTAGCTTTTTTGGGTCACGTAGTGACATCGGAGGGAGTGAAACCCAATCCGGACAAGGTAATCGCTATCAAAAACTGGCCAATCCCTAAAACGGAAACAGAACTAAGAGGTTTCCTTGGTACACTAGGCTATTACCGTCGTTTTATCAAGGACTTTGCGAAAATTGTAAAACCGCTCACAAAACCACTAAGGAAGGGAGAGAAGGTTGAACATACAGATGAATTCATAAAAACGTTCAATAAATGCAAAATTTTATTGACTAGTAGTCACGTTTTACAATATCCGGATTTTTCTAAGCCGTTTATTCTAACAACAGATGCAAGTAACTTTGCGGTAGGAGCTGTCCTTTCACAAGGACCAATAGGACAGGATCGACCTGTCGCGTTTGCTTCAAGAACTCTTACGAAAACTAAAGAAAAATATTCAGTGATCGAAAAAGAATTATTGGCGATCACATGGGGATGCAAATACTTCCGGCCGTATTTATATGGCAAGAAGTTTACACTTTTCACGGATCATAAACCATTGACATATATGTTCAGCCTTAAGGATCCAAACGATAAGATGCTAAGATGGAGACTTCGACTCCAAGAATTTGAATATGACGTTAAATATCGTCCAGGCAGACAGAATATAGTACCCGACGGCTTATCTAGGATTAGAAAAGAAGAACTGAATGCCAACAGTACCTCTACAGTATCTAGTAGTCAAACAACATGTAGCAACCAAGGAACAAATGGTAGCGAAGTTGATTCTTCGGACATTGAAACATGTCACTCTGCAGAATCCGATGCGAGTGGATTAATACCAATGACAGAATTGCCTATAAATTTCTTTAGCAATCAAATTATTTTAAAGAAAGGAGAGTCCGATTCCAATGAGTATGAAGAAGTCTTTCCGAAAATTCACAGAAGAACCTTAACCCGCACAGAGTTTACTGTACCACGAGTTCTTAATATTTTCAAAGAATACATGAGTCCAAGTAAAGTTAATTGTATAATGTGTGATGAATCACTCATTAATACATTACAAATAGTATATCGCAATTATTTCAGTAGATCAAAAACTTTTAAAATAAAAATAAGTCAAAAGATCCTTATTGACTTACGCAATGAGGAAGAACAAAATGAAATAATTGCAAAGACACATGAACGCGCACATCGTGGCTGTCAGGAAAACCAGGCACAAATAATAAAAATATACTATTTACCAGGCATGAAGCGCCAAATTCAACGCTTCGTAAACTTGTGTGAAACATGTTTGGAAAATAAATACGAAAGAAACCCTTACCTCATAACTCTTCATAAACCTGAAATTCCTAACAAACCCTTTGGAACTGTTCACCTTGATATTTTTATCTCACAACCCAACCTATTCTTAACCGCAGTCGATAATTTTTCACGTTTTGGAATAATGGTCCACATAAAGTCCAGATCAATACCAGACATAAGAGCAGGTTTAGTAAAATTAGTTACTACCTTCCCAACCCCAAACAAAATTATTTGTGACAATGAACCCGCTCTTAGGTCTATCGAAATCAGATCCCTTTTTCAAAGACTGAACATAGAAGTCCAATACACTCCTTCAAATCATAGTGAAACAAATGGCATTGTAGAAAGATTCCACTCCACGCTAAGTGAAATCTTTTGATGCATCAAAGATCAATATGATGATCTTAATCAAAAATAAATCTTCAAAATTGCTTTGGGACTATACAACAAGACCATACACACGGCTCACAAACACAGACCATGCGAAGTACTTTTTGGCCATAGAGAAGAGGACGACCAACCTCTTGACCTTACCAAATTATTCGAAAATGGACAAGACATAGTCGACGAGGTTACCTTGCAGCTAAATAAAACAGCCCAAAGAAATACCGATTACCATAATAGAACTAGAGAAGAGGCACCAAATTTTGCGGAAAATGAAGAGGTATTTAACACAATTCAAGGAATCAAGAAGAAGACCAAACCCAAATTCAAAAAAATTAAGGTCAAGGTAAATAGATTTAAAACAATTATAGATTCCAGAGATATAAAGTGCCATAAAACGAAATTAAAACGCAGAAGAAAACGCTAACACAAATTTTATTTCCACAGTAATGACACCCACACTACTCATAATACCAATGACGAGTTTGGCAGTGACAAACACGGTTGGACAGAAACGAATCCAAATTTACGACCTTACGAACAACCCCGGACTGGTGTCGTTGCAACTTGGAGCTGGGCGAATAAAAACAGGATCACACAAAATTTTCCACGTAATAGATATTGCACATTTAGATCCAACACTCTCTAAAATCAGAGCGATTGTGAATGGCCTTAGTACATTTAACGTAGGAGACACCGTAGCTTTAATTAATAAAAAATTAGATATGATTCAAAAAACCTACAAACACCTCTCACCCATCACTAGAAATAAAAGAGGCTTGTTCAATGGTATTGGAAGTATGATCAAAATCATTACAGGGAATTTAGATAACCAAGATCTCGCAAAAATAGACAGTCAGTTAAATAATCTGCTAGAACAAAACAAAGCTCTGGTTACGGAAAATAACGAACAAGTGAACATAAATCATAAAGTTCAGGACAGGTTGAATAGGATCATTAACGCCATAAATAATCAACAAGATGTCATTAAAAGTAATCTCATTCGATACAGACAGGACATCCTAAACGGAAGAAACATTACAGACGAAATAAGAATTCTTAAAGAAATGTTCAATCTTCATCTCAACGCAGATCTCTTAGCAAGTCATGTGAACAATATTTTCGAAGCTATACAAATGTCTAAAGTAAAAACTATTTCCAAAGATATCTTAACCACAGAAGAGCTCAATGAGGCTGCTAAAATATTACAAAATGAAAATGTTATTATCGACAGTTTTGATCAAGTTATAGAGTATCTAGATATTATTGTAGTCCACAAACATTCAAAAATTATATTCATTGTACTGATACCGCAATTAAAGAGAGACATCTTCGAGCATCAACTACTAGAACCAATGGCAAAAAACGGAAAGCTGCTAAATCTACATTCTTCGGAAGCATTAAACAATCGGAATTCGACATATCTAATCATTGGAGAATGCAGGAGGATAGGAGAGAGTGTTATATGCAACGAACAAAACGTTAAGGGCGTTTCAAGAGACACGTGCTATTCGAAACTATTAAGAGGAATCAAGTCAAACAAATCTCAAGTAATTACATACTCATTACAGGAGAAGAAGTCACGCCTATAACTTCAAATTGTGGGCTCTCCAACCGAAACATAATTGGAAACGTACTAATATTTTTCAAAAATTGTACTGTTACCGTCAACCACACACAGTTCATAAACATTGAATATGTTTCAAAACAACAACCCTTAATAATCCCATTGCATGGATTAAAAATCATCGGTAAAACTGTCAGTACAAATTTCACACTCCAGAAACTGAAGGAAGTCAATCTTCAAACCAGACAACAATTACAATTTTTACACAAACAGCAGAAAAATTCATTTCTTGGAACACTAATACTAATCATTATTATCGTCGTCATTTTGACACTCTATCTATCCAAATATCATTCCACGTGCAAACCAAAGTCGAATCACCAAAACGAACCGGGACGGTTCGTTCTTCAGGAAGAAGCAGTTACCGAACAGCCCACGCCACCATCAAGAAGCACTATCAGCAGTAGCCAACGTGCCATACCGGCACCTATGGCAGCAACCGACATCGGTGTCAGCAGTAATCGTCGTGCCCAGCCCGCAGACAGGATTCATCAGGTTACAAAGAGTCGCTAACCACGCGACACATTCCCACCAACAAAATTAGCTGACGAGGACAGTTTGTGAAGCACATAGGTTACCATAAGAAAGTAAACGAATAAACAAGTCATTCGGACTTCTACCCTCATAAGAGTAAGTTTGTTTTTTTAAAAACCTCAACGCTGAGGTGTAGTTGATTATATATATATATATATATATATATATATATATATATATATATATATATATATATATATATATATATATATATATATATATATATATATATATATATATATATATATATATATATATATATATATATATATATATATATATATATATATATATATATATATATATATATATATATATATATATATATATATATATATATATATATATATATATATATATTTATATATATATGGGGCATTCCACGCAAAATTTGCCACAAAAATTTTTTTTTGCCCAGATCAATTTTTTTCTGGGTTTAGTAGTCAAAAATATTCGACACGTATTTTTTTATTTCAACATAGTTGGCGAGACTTTCGACATTTTTTGTGTTTAATTTCACCATTTAAAAAAACCTACTTTTTTCAATCGCTCGTACTGTCAAAAGTAAAGAAGGTACCAAAAAGTTGTGTGCCTTTTTCACAGCTTTCGGATGAAGTATATTAATACTTACTGAACGTATTGGTTTCATGGAAAATATTGAAAAGTTTTAAACATATCGATTTTTTTCAAACTTGGACATGATTTTTTTTCTTTTTTTTTATTGTATGAAATGGGAAAATCATTTTTCTTGATGCCATAAAAATTTGGGAGTGGGCAATTAAATACTT
Source organism: Topomyia yanbarensis (assembly GCF_030247195.1). Classification (NCBI taxonomy): domain Eukaryota; kingdom Metazoa; phylum Arthropoda; class Insecta; order Diptera; family Culicidae; genus Topomyia; species Topomyia yanbarensis. The sequence goes on from NC_080671.1 coordinate 273,484,711, forward strand.
ACGGAGATATGAATTTTTCAATAGCGCCTTGCGCGCGAAAATCGTACCGCCACGCACTTCGCTCGTACTCAGGTTTGACTGTATGAGATTTTACACACTACCGCGTTGTGTAAAACACACTTGCAATTAACTTCATTATTTATTAGAAATAAATAAAAATAAACAATAATAATTATTCAACGGATTGACTTGATTTTTTTATGAGGATGCATAATATGTGTAGTAGGGTGGGGCAAAATGATCGTTTTTTCAGCACAGCACTTTTTTGGTACCTTTTGGGGTCACAAACAACTGTGCAAAATTTGGGGTCGATTGGTGTTGACCCGGCGTAGCGCATTGCGTTTGAAATTTGTATGGAGATTAGTATGGGAAAACCTGCATTTTTGCATTTTTAATTCTACAGACTACAATTCTTTCGGTAGTATGCCAACAAATAGATAAAAGTATAGTCCAGGATATGCTGAACAACTTTGCCGGAGGATGTATGGTGTTAGAATGTCTCTAAGCCAAGTTATAGCTGTTCAAAGTTCAATACCTCGAATTAAATGCTAAAAATAATTTTTATTGCCAACACTGCGGGTGCACCAATGGTATTTCATATAGCATTCCAAAATAACATTATATATTTTAGATTTACCACATTGGTATGTTTGGATGAATTATTCAAAAGCCTTAGCTCAATTTAATGAGCGTAGGTAGTTGAGCAATAGGGCGTAGTGAGGGGGGGGGGGGGACTTTAATATGTAGAAATTCGAACTGAAATGTTGTCGAGTTGGAATGTTCAGATGAATTATTTCAAAACATTTACACATTGTCCTATGCATAATTGTAACGATGAAATAAAACATACTGTATCCCTTTGCCTTGACTTTTATCAATAGAAGTTACGTTACAAACTGAATCAACTGATGTCGAGTTGAAATGCCAGAGGATTATATTTCGGTGTAATACGCATGATTTGATAGCATGCTCATTTCTATGCTGTTGGATCACGAGGCGAGAAGCTAATTTCTGGATTTCAACATGAAATCCACCAGATCCCTACATCAATTTTTGCTTCAGGTGATCGAACAGCATCGAAATGAGAATCCCATCAAATCATAGTTCGTTTTAAACTGAAATATAATCAACGCAATCCTCTGACATATCAACTCGACATCAGTTGATTTAGTCTGTAACGTAACTTCTATTGATAAAAGTCAAGGCCAAGGGTGGCAAAAACTTTATACTGAGACTCGTTTTCACCAATCAATCAGCTCACCTCTTGATTACTGATGGAATCTAAAGAGTGATGCTCTCTTAGATACTCATCGCAGTCAATCCAAAAGAGATCTCTCAAAAAATCACCGCACGCCTCATAGTTTGATGATTACGATGTTCCTCAGCTCTGTATGCACTGGAAAACATTCACTCATAGATCTGTCAAAAGCAAAAGTATAACATCGCTCATATACAAGCTATCGCACTTTCCAACTCATTCTCATGGTCTCAGTGTGCGATGAGTTTAGAACAACATCGTGAGTGCCTTGACATAGCTACCTACAAAAACAAAGAAACAGTTCTTCTTGGCCATAGTTGTGATTTACATTATTATTTGGACGAAACCGATCCTGTGTAAGCATTTAGTAGGAGGTAAACATAAGTTGTATCGTTCATTGTAAGTTAAACCGCATAAATTGTTTAAGATTGGCTGAGAGCAACAACCAATGAAGCCAGCATGAAGCGAACGGAGACGACGACATTTTTAATGGAAATATATCTTCCGGTTTGTAAACATATCTTGTCATGTAAGCTTGGTTATGTTCTTTTCATGGGATGTTGCTCTCATTTAACGCTAATCTTAAAAATGATACTTTCACAGCTCAATTTGTCAGTAAATTTGTGCAACGACTGTGCGTTGGAATCAAAATATATATCATTATGTGTTACCTATTTTTTAGAAAATGAAGCGAGCAAACAAACTCCAGTCCTTAGTGGCAAAGGAGCCGGACTCGTGTCGCTGTACAGTGACAGAATGTACGTATAGGCAAAAACAGTTCCATGCTGGAAACTTCGCTCGACACGTACAGGCTAACCACCAACACGTTGCAAAGCAGCTGGAACTAGCGTGCTCCGAGCCACGCAAAAAGAAAGCAAAGGAGACTAAAAGACTTGTAGTTGATACCAACAAGGAAGCGGTGATTCTAGGGACGCTACAACTGGCTACTGTAAATTCTCTACCCTTCAGATACCCAGAAATGGAAGGGTTCAGAACACTCGTCGAGCCTTTGTGGAAAGCGACAGGATTGACCATGAACCGAAAAAGCTTACCAGCGTTCGTGCATCGAGCAGCTGAGATTGCCCGTCAGATCATAGCGGAGGAGGTGAAAGGATCGATGATAAGCATTAAGGTTTAGAGTGCATCACGAGGACATCGCAGCATTTTGGGAATTAATGCACAATATTATTACAATAAAAATGTTGTTATACGCAATTTAGGTAAGCAAATTTAACAAATTTATGTAAGTATATTATCATTCACTTTATACAGCGGCTCGGGAAATGGATGAAAGCCAAACTAATGAAAATTTAAAAGCAGCAATTGAAGAGGAGTTGGCTAAATATGAAATAACATTCCATCAAGTTTATTCCTTCGGACATGATAACGCAATGAATTTAGTTGGAACTGTTCAACTGATCAGACGTGCACTTGCAGCAGATGATGATATTGTACCACTCGAAGCAATCTTTGATGACAAAGACGCTATTACACTCATGAAAGATAGTAGTACCGATCTAGCGAACGAAGATGATTCCGCCGATGAATACACAGTCATTGATATAGAAACGATAGATGATAGTGATTTTTTTTTTCAATTTGTTTATTTGATAAGGCACGTATGCGTTAGCTTAAAGGTGCCATTTTTTCATTGTTTTACATTCTGAATTTCTTAAAACTAGGGGGTTACACATTTCAATATTATTTTGTTTTATATAATGAAACTAAAAAAAAAACTTTACCGCTAACTTATACATATAAAAGAGGGTATAATGTAATATTCGTAACATTTGGGGGACGGGTCATTTTGTGTGTTCTTTGTATAGTAATTCACTTTATGGTTTTTAGAAGGGAGATTGTAGGAGAAATTAATTATTAACTAAGCGGAACATTTTACAAGCTTATTAACTAGAAATAACTAGAAAGAGTGGTTCAAGATTAAGGGGACTTAATTAGGGCTACTTTAAAGTAGTGGTACTGTTGGGCATTTCTTAACGAGATTAAATATTGATCAACTAAAACTAAGCACTTAAGTTTTGGGAATATATTCAAGGGGAGAAGGGGGCGAAGTCATACATCTGTGTATCAGAGACATGGGAGGGAGAGCGGACAAGGCTGAAGAGGGGGGGGGGGGGTGAGATATAAACTTTCAGTTTCCGGCATCAGGAATTAACGGCCAGGATTACAGATTCGAACGGATTGATCAACTAACACTAGAAGATAGGGGGGCACATAAGTTTTGGGAAGATATTCAAGGGGAGAAGGGGTGAAGTCATACATCTGTGTATCAGAGATATGGGAGAGAGGGTGGACAAGGCTGAACGGGGGGGGGGGAATATAAACTTTCAGTTTCCGGCATCAGGAATCAACGACCAGGATTACAGATTCGAACGGATGTATCAAGTATTGGGACGCCGGGCGGTTTTCCTCGAGCCGGCAGGGGTTCCTCCAGACGATTTCGTAGTACGGCTCAGACACGGATCGGGAACACACCGCGCTGCGTGTGTGATGTTGTACTGTAGATCTCGTGTTGTTGGTTCATTCGACAGATGTTTTGTCTCGTCTTGGAGTCGTATCAAACCATCGTTGGGGTACGGTAGGCGGAAGAGGGCACTTTTGGGAATGATAAGAGAAAAGATAGGGGCATTTAAATTTGGATATTGATGGTTTTGAGGAACGTGTATATAAGGGACATGTAGAGAATATCGCGGCTTGCTAGTACATCTCGAACCGGGACATTGGGTGATCTTCCTCGGGCCCGAAGGGAATCGAATAGTTGAGATCTGGCAGAACAGTACTCGGCGCATGCCCAGACAACATGTTCGATTTCGTGATAACCGTTGCCACAAGCGCAGATACCGCTATCCACGAGCCCAATACGCCGGAGATGTGCGTCCAGCGTGTAGTGATTGGACATGAGCCGAGACATCACGCGAATGAAATCCCGACCCACATCCATTCCTCTGAACCAAGGTTTCGTCGATACCTTAGGGATTATCGAATGTAGCCACCTTCCCAGTTCACCATTGCTCCATGAAGTTTGCCAACTTTCGAGGGTTCTCTGATGAGTGATACTGAAAAATTCGCTGAAGCTAATTGGTCTTTCATATATGTCACCTTGTAAAGCGCCCGCCTTAGCTAAAGAGTCCGCTTCTTCATTACCTGGAATGGAGCAATGCGAGGGAACCCAAACTAAGGTAATCTTGTACGATCTTACAGACAAAGCACGCAGGCGTTCCCAGATTTTCCCCAGAAAATATGGAATGTGCTTTCTAGGTTTCATTGAACGGAGAGCCTCGATTGAGCTGAGGCTATCCGAGACAATAAAGTAATGATCGGTGGGCAAAGTATCAATGATCCCAAGGGTATACTGAATAGCAGCAAGTTCTGCGACGTAAACTGAAGCAGGATCATTGAGTTTGAATGAGGCGGTGAGGTTTTGATTGAATATACCGAAGCCAGTGGAGCCGTCGAGGCTTGACCCGTCGGTGTAAAACATCTTGTTGCAGTCGACTTCTCGAAATTTACTATGAAAGATGCTTGGGATCACTTGCGGACGTATGTGATCCGGGATTCCACGAATCTCGTCTTTCATGGATGTATCAAAGAATACAGTTGAATCAGAAGCATGAAAGAGATTGACACGGTTGGGATAGTTTGAAGAAGGATTGATATTTTGTGCCATGTAATCGAAGTACAAGGACATAAATCGGGTTTGAGAATTGAGCTCGACAAGCCTTTCGAAATTTGCAATTAATTTTGATAGAAACTGAATCGAAAGCCCCCTTTATATCTAGGAAAACTGATGCCATCTGCTCTTTGCTAGCATAAGCCATTTGAATTTCTGTTGAGAGCAACGCAAGACGATCGTTCGTCCCTTTGCCTTTGCGGAAACCAAATTGTGTATCTGACAGTAAGCCATTTGCTTCAACCCAATTATCGAGGCGAAACAAGATCATTTTCTCGAACAACTTTCGGATACAGGACAGCATTGCAATCGGTCGATACGAGTTGTGGTCGGAGGCTGGTTTTCCTGGTTTTTGAATGGCGATGACCTTCACTTGCCTCCAGTCATGAGGGACAATATTACCCTCAAGAAACTTATTAAATAAATTCAACAAGCGTCTCTTGGCAGAGTCTGGCAGATTCTTTAACAAGTTAAATTTGATTCTGTCTGGCCCTGGGGCTTTATTGTTACATGATAAGAGAGCAAGTGAGAACTCCACCATCGAAAACGGTGTTTCGTTCGCGTTATTGTGAGGGGACGCGGCGCGGTAGATCTTCTGTGCCGGGGCGGAATCCGGACAAACCTTCTTGGCAAAATCGAATATCCAACGGTTTGAATATTCCACGCTCTCATTGGTACTGTTTCGGTTTCGTAAGCGCCGGGCCGTACTCCAAAGAGTGCTCATCGATGTTTCTCTCGTTAGTCCGTCGACGAACCGGCGCCAGTAGCTACGTTTTTTGGCTTTTATCAAACTCTTCATGCGCGTTTCCGCCATCGCGTACTGTCGGTAGCTTGCTGGCAGCCCGTCGTCCCGGAAGGTCTTATACGCAGCGGCCTTCTCCGCGTACACGTCTGAGCACTCTTTGTCCCACCATGGATTGGGAGGACGCCCGCGTGAATTCGCGTCTGGTACGGGTTTAGTTTGAGCTTGAATCGCGGTATCGAGAATCAAGCCAGCCAGGAACCCGTACTCTTCCTCCGGAGGAAGCTCTTGTGTCGATTCTACTTTTTCGGATATCACGGACGCGTAGCTCTTCCAATCAATATTTCGTGTGAGGTCATACGAAACATTGATTGTATTCGGTGGCCCTGAACCGTTAGCAATATTAATTACGATTGGCAGATGGTCGCTGCCGTGGGGATCAGAGACTACCTTCCACATGCAATCTAACCGCAGCGATGTCGAGCAGAGGGACAGGTCTAAGGCGCTCGGACGCGCTGGAGGGGCAGGAATCCGTGTCATTTCACCCGTATTCAAAATGGTCATATTGAAGTTGTCGCAAAGCTCATGGAGTAGGGTAGATCGATTATCGTCATGAAGGCAACCCCATGCCGTGCCGTGGGAGTTGAAGTCACCTAAAACTAGCCTCGGTGCGGGGAGGAGTTCCGCAATATCGCAAAGCCGTCGGTGGCTAACTGAGGCTCTAGGGGGGATGTAGGTGGATGCAATGTAAAGGTCTTTGCCTTTAATTCTGGTTTGGCAAGCGACAACTTCAATGCCTGGTGTCGAGGGGAGGTCGATCCGATTGAAAGAATAGCACTTTTTGATCCCCAAAAGTACTCCTCCGTAAGAGTCTTCTCGATCCAAGCGAATAATATTAAAATCGTGAAAGTGTAGGGTTATTTCTGAAGTGAGCCATGTCTCGCATAGGGCAAATGCATCGCATTTCAAATTATTTAGTAAGATTTTAAACGAATCGATTTTCGAGATAATACTTCTGCAATTCCACTGTAGAACAGTGATTAAATCCTTGACCTCGTTCGATGAATTAGCCATCGAAGGATACAATCGCTGAAAGGAGGGGCCATTTCGCAGTGAACTGCATCAAGAATGTTTATACTGCGGGGAGAAAGCTTATCAAGATACTTTTAAGGGGGTCAGAAATGTTCAATGCTGTAAGAATACGGTCCACAATGTCAGAGAAATTTATTAAGCCAGCACTGTTTTCTTTCTCTGGCTGAGATATGGGAACACTTGGGGTTTTTGATGTTCCTGGAAGTGCTGGGAACTCCTTTTCTGAGCTCAGGTTACTGAGACCGGGAGCGACTTGCTTCGGTTTTACAACAGTACTTCCTTGAGTAGTCATTTTAGGGGGACCATGAAGAGACACCTTCTGGCCTTTACGACGAAGCTTGGAAGAGGAAATGTTCTTCCTTTTTCTACTACTTCTAGGCACAGCAGAAGATGTTCCCTCCTGGGGTTCATCACAGTCGCCTTCGTCAGTAGACAAGCTGGTAAAGATGTTCGTAGAGACAGGTGGGGTAGCTATCTTAAGCATTTCTGCAAAAGATCGCTTAGAGCGTCCCTGAAGGGAACGCTTAAGATTTTCCTCGCGCTGTTTGTACGCGGGACATGAAGGGAGATCATGTGGGTTTCCCCCACAGTAGAGACACTTTTCGACATCTCTACCACAGGAATCATCCGCATGATTCCCACCGCATTTGCCACAGCGGGCCTTATTGCTACAATGGGAGGCTGTGTGTCCCAATTGTTTGCAATTAGTACAGTTCATGACCCGCGGCACAAAGAGGCGAACAGGTAGACGAACCTTGTCAAAGAGGAGGTAATTAGGCAGGGCAGAGCCGGCGAAGGTCACCCGATAAGAGTCTGAGTTGACGTATGTTTTCTTCCCGTCAGCTGCGACTGATGCTGAATACAAACGTTTGCATTCCAGTATCTTCACTGGCTTAAGCATGGGGTCTTTGAAACAGCCAGTCCCATATTTTAGCAGGTCCTCGCAATTCAGACTCGAATCGGAAACGACCCCACTGACTTCAACCCTGTTAGCTGGAATATACACCCTGTACTCCCTCGTAAAGGGCTCGTAGCCAGCAATATTATTTGCCTGAGTTGAACTGTTAACAACCACCCGAAGCTTATCAGGGCGAATTTTTGATATTTCTGTCACGGCCGAATACCGGTCTGTCAGAACGCGAGAAATCTGCAACAGATTCAAACACTTTTTTTCTTTGGTCCGAAAGAAGAAGGCCCGGTGGCCGAGCTCGGATATACTTTGAGCCGGGGAGCCGATTTTGTTTCGACGTCCATCTCACCTTGAGACGAACCGCCGTCAGGGGAAGTCATTTTTGCACGGGCCTATTGCCCAGTGCACGTTATTAAGACAACCAAGAAGGGGAAACGAAAACTAATACTTAGCTTGTGTAGGCAACGGTATCCAGACGGCTTACTAGAAGAACACTGCTTCACTTCACTGACCGGCTAACGGTACAGAAACAGAAACACAAAAGAAGGAAAAAAATACTGAAACCTCAACTAGGCGTAGAGTGTGCAAATAACCTTGAACGCGGATTAACACTATTTGTCGCTATAGAGTGTACGGACCGATGACAAAAGACTTCTATCTCGACTGAGTGCTCGATAACGAATGAGATGATAGTGATGATAACGAGCTTGAAATGAAACATGTACCTATGGATGACGAAAATGATACGGTTGGTTCAGCTATGGAACAAATTCTGAACAGCTCGAGATGCGCAGCCCACACCGCTCAATTAGCATGCTGGGACGTTATTAAACAACACGAAAGGAACATTATTAAAATTCAGAAAATCGTCATGAAATTAAGAAATCGAAAATATTTAAAATCATTCAAGGAAAATGGAGCACACTTACCGCCACTATCAAATAAAACTAGATGGAACAGTACTTATATAATGCTGAAATCTATTTTAAAGCAGAAATCATTTTTTACCAACATAAAAATTCAATTCCCAGAAATTGGTGAGTATGCTGCCACCCAATGCAAACAAAAAAGCAAAAAGGTCTCTAGTTTTCAATAAATGTCCAAATCAGGTCAGCTAAAACAACAACTGACTTCTAGGGTACCCACATAAATTGAATGTAATTTCCGTAATGTAATCTCACTTTGACGTTGTCAAAGCGACGCTTAAACGATGTCAATTGTCAAACCTACTTACATCCCTATCTGTCCATATACATAAGAGATAGGGATGTCAATAGGATAGTATGCGCTTAATCATTCAGATAAAAATCAATCGCATGATTTGGATAAAAACATCGAAGGACCAACGTAAATTCAATTACAAATAATCAACAGCAATATTAATTTAAAAACATTTTTAAACATATAGTAATTACTCGTCTTCTTTATAGATTTTTCGCCATATTGGAAGTTTCTAGAAACTTATTGTGAGGCATTTGAGCCTGCATTTATTTTAACATTACGCTTGCAAAAACATCATGTCCCGTTATCAGAATTTTACGCGTATTGGCTTACTTGCTTCGTACAATTGAAGGCAATGACTGCAAATAAAATGGCAATTGAATTGTCAACAATGTTAATGAAGAGAGCAAACAAACTTACCGAATCTCTTCAATTTAAATCGTGCTTGTATCTTGATCCACGGTTTAATTTTGCAGGTTCGAAAAGACTTAGTGCTGTGGACAAGGAATTGGTTCTGGTAAGATGCCAAAAAATTCTTTTTTTTTTATTCAACCGACATTTTAGTTTATAATGTGGACGAGCCTATTCAGAATTGATTGTAGTGTTATAAATTTTTCGCAGGCCCATGAGACTTAGACCGATGACAAGCTGTAGCGGAAAGCGAAGCGTTTGCGGACGCGTCTGAGCACTTTACATAGTGTTTTGCCGCGTTCGCCCCGCTTTTACTATGACAGTATTACGCGTTCTACATGCACACACCAAAGAGATAGGTCAAACACATTCGCTTCGCTTACCGCTACCGCTTCGCAAATCGCATAAGCATGTCATCGGCCTTAGTCTTTTTGTATTTTAAATATTGGGCCCTATTCTGCGCGGCGTGTGACGTGAGACGACTACTCTCACCTCACTTTACGTGAATTTTCTCACTCGATTCTGAGTCGACTCGGGTGAGGTGAGATTCCCCATTGCGGTTAAATGGGCGTCTCACGTCACTCGAAGTGACTCTTCAGAATTGGGTGAGAAAAGCAACTTAGAGTGAGGTGAGATTAGTCGTATCACGTCACACGCCGCGCAGAATAGGGCCGATTGATTATTGTGAATTCAGTACGTTAAGTCTGACCACGAATGTGTAAATAGATTAAAAATTGGTTGGATATGATTGGCTTCATAACTGGTGCTATGTACTTAAACAATTGGCTCACTAACCCAAAAATGATAACTATAAAAAAATTATGTACCGCAATAGAGTAATTATACAAATATGTAACATACTTTAAGAAAGTTTTCCAAATTTTGGGTATCCTGTCACGATTCGTAAAGCTTCCCCACCACCATAGCGAATCAAACTGGATCACGGTAATACATGGAGTACTAAAACCTTTGAATCTGGAATTTGGAGATGTCTTTAGCTTCTAGTTAAACTATTGAGAAAAAATCGTTCATGAAATCGACAAAGATCTTGACCAATCAATTGTCCTGTTATGTATACACGGATATGAACGCTTAGATTATGTTATAGATTTCTTACGTGGCATTAAATTGGGTATAAGGCATATTCATTTTCGGTTCTTCGGTTTGATCCTGGACATTGTCACGCACTCAGTTTCTGATATTATGATGCACATCGCTACGTTCCAGTCTTAAATACGGTATTTTGACGCAGTTTACTGTCCATAATCGCAAGTCAGTCCCATGTTCTATGGGATTCCCTATCTACATGGAACTGACTTGCGATTATAGGCAGTTTTTGTGCGTCATAATAGTCAAAATTATAAGTACTTCAGTCGGATTTTATGATGTAACAACCCTGCAACATAAAAAATATTAGTGTGCGTTATAATAACATTTGCGAACATTTTGATGTAATGCCACTTTCTGACGTTGTAACATACTAATGATTTCTGAGTGTATTACATATTTCTGAGCTTATTGTACACCGCTTTGAGACGTTATGACTTCCTGCATCATTAAGCTTGAGCATCAAAATGATATGGACGTTATGACGCATCTCCATTTGGAAGTAATATATGCCAAGTGTGCAAAATAGGTGAGAAGCAAGCTGAAACCTTCGGTGTATGTCAGCCATTGCCCGGATTATTTTGATATGAGCAATTCAAAGGACATGGAAAGTAAATGATAGAAACTTGTCGTCTATTTCGCTCTTCATGGTGATCCCCAGATGGCTGCTACGGACAACGGGATAGACATCAGCATTGAGGAATTTTGCGCATTTGACTTCAGTGCTCTATCAGCGGTCTAATGAAATCGCTGCAAAGGGAGTCAACATCTTACAGCGACTGATTCATCAAGCGGAGTATACAGGAAAAGATTCCTCGAGTTTTGATATCTGTGAAATGAAGGAACAAACACTAGTACGATAATTAATTCCATGAAATACCTACACTTAATGTCGTTACTCCAGTCGTTTACTATGAGCTCGATACTCCGAAGACTTGAACTCCAGGAATTATTCAGTTAGAAGCAAAATTCATAGCTCGCAAAAACCCAAAGATCATCGTACGGAAGAGATATGATCTACACCAAACCGCAAACCGTTGCAACCTCACGGAATTAGGACCACACCGTTTTGCAGTCCGATCTCGATGATATCCAAAATACTTCTGCGAGGAAAAATTTTGACAATGAGAGGGTCAGAATGTAGGGGACTACTTTGATCGATTTTAATGAAATAGTACAATTTGGGGCGGGACTTACGAGTAGATATTTTTCTCCCGATTTAGCTTAAATAGCTTTTTTTCTGTTGTTCAGGTATTAAAATTTCGAGCTGGTTGTTCAAATCAGTACATGATCGCATAACAATATGCATTCTAAAAATCGGCTCCTGGTTGTTTTTCTTATTTTTAAAGTGCAAGTAATAATTATTTTTATTGTTTCCAGGATTTCATTCTGCGTCCAGATGAAAAAATTTCCAAGCTTCAAGGGAGAAAAGCCGAGCAACCGCAGGCTGAAGCAGCCTCCGCTGGAACCCAGGGTACTTCGAATAGTTTTATTGAGGAAACGTTATCGCAATTTTTCGAAGAAGAATACTTTGGTGTTTCAGCGTCAAGCTCAAACAATTTGCTTACAGAATTGAAAAAACTAGAAATGCGTGAGAAAGTTACTATTATTCAAGAACCAAACAGTACGCAAAGCCAATTTGATTTGCTCAAGTTCTGGGAATGCCAAAAGTTCACTTCTCCCTTATATACGGTTGCAATGGTTATTTTGCTAGCCCCTTCAACACAAGTCAGCGTGGAACGAGCGTTCAGTGCGCTTAAACTCATTCTTAGCGATAATAGAATGGGACTCTCGAGTGGCTCCTTGGAGGATACATTGGTGTTGTAGCATGAAAACCGAAATATCGCATTGGAGCGGTGTAGCGTACAATCGAGCCAGTAGCCAAACCCTTATCTATCTCACACAAACACGCATATCGATGAAGATAGTAATTACGATGGTTCGGGTATACTACCTACCGCCAAAGCAGTCAGTTCAGATCAGTCCGTTGATCACGCCGTTTGTGCCCGAAGAGCAATAAAAATATTTAAGGCATGAAATCTTTATCAGTATTACTTAAATAATAATGTCAATTTTGCATGTACCACAAGTCGCGAGAGTGATCTTTCGAAGTAGTTATCCTTCCGTACCGGGTATGCAAACCATTCTATTTTGTGCGTCACTTTAATAGAGTGCATAAAATCATCGAGGTGCGCTCCCCTGTGCATCGGCTGTATGCTACAATAGGGCTGCGGATGCGTGCTAGATTTGTACACTATTCTGCCTAGTAATCATTGGCCCAAAACGCAGGCGAGTTTGTGCAATCATTGGTCGCAACAAAGTGGTGCCGTGACCAGGATTGCATCCTGTGCATGCGAACGTGAGTACTTTATCCGTTGCACTCGAACACGCTGCGCTCGATCGCCATTGCAAAAATACGGGCAAACCACGCCGGTACGCCATCTTATTGTGGACAATTGCATGCCTATTGTGCCGACGACAAAGGAGTTCCACCATTGCTTCCGTGTGCCGACCGCGTGGGAATCACATCATTCCAGAACAAATATTGCATGACAATTTAATTGTACAAGGCCTAATTCCTATAGGCAGAAGGTTAGTATCTGTCCATCCTGATTCCGTCATCCTCGGGTGCGCTTGAGATTTGTGTTCTCTTTTTCTTCCTGCGAGCGTCACCTGTATCCACGGTTGTATTTTGTGTCCAGTCCAATTACGATTCCGACGCATGCTGGCTTAATTCTTCGAAGAAGCTTTCAACAACGACAACTGAACTGAGCTCTACCAGATAATCCGATTTGAGAGCTGCATGTACCGAAACTCAGGTTGCGAATCATCCCGCTGCTGATTGTTTAAGAATTTCCGAAGACAGAAAGCAACTGAACTGGTTCGATTCCGGTACATCAAATTTTTGGCGGAAAGACCGGAAGAGATTTTAACGATTTATCACACCGTCGTGTGCTGATCTGTGTCAGCTGGTTCCTGTTCCTGATTTTGATTTATACAAGGCACTCATTTGCCTTGGAATAGGTACGTACCTCTCCAAGTTGCATAAATTTCCAACCAGGGCTACTGGTCTTGCTTTTCCAGAACCTGCTCGCTTTCACCGTTGCGTCATCATCGGAATAACCTATCGTTGCTGTACGTGCATCCAACATGGCAGAGATCCAAGAATTGCGGCAAATGGCATTGCGGCGTACATCACTGTTGGCTTCTCTGGGACGAGCAGGACAATTTCTGGCGGCATACGAAGAGGATCGGGATAGGCTCGAGGTAGCGCTGCGACTTGAAAATTTAGACACGATTTGGTACGAACTAGAGGATATCCAATCGGCATTGGAGAGTACCGAGGAGACAAGCAATGGTATGTCCTTAAACGTTAAAATTCGCTCCAATTTTGAGGGGCAGTATTTCAAGATAAAGGCTGGTCTGATTTCAAAGTTGCCTCCCACTGTTTCCACTGTCAGTACCACCGTTTCGTTCCCCCCTACGATTTCCTCTAGCCTCAAAGGGCTTAAACTTCCGACGATCACATTGCCAGAATTCAACGGCGACTTCAATGAGTGGTTAGCGTTTCACGATACATTCCTCGCGTTGATCCACTCAAATCCGGACATTCCCGCAATCCAGAAGTTTCATTACCTCAAATCGGCGGTTTCAGGCGAGGCCGCACAGGTGATTGAATCGTTCGCTATCAGTGCCACTAACTACCCATTGGCTTGGCAGGCACTGATATCCAGGTATGCAAACGAGTACTTCCTTAAGAAGAGACATCTGCAGGCATTGCTGGAGATTCAACGGGTAAAGAAGGAGTCGACAGCTTCGTTACACGGGATCGTTGATGACTTCGAGCGGCACACCAAGATTTTGCGGCAGCTTGGAGAACCAGTGAATGCATGGAGTACGATGTTGGAACACTTGCTGTGCGTTCGCCTTCCAGACGATTCTCTCAAGGCCTGGGAGGATCATGCATCTACGATCGAAACCCCATCCTACGAGTCCTTGATCGAGTTTTTGCATCGTCGAATTCGCATATTGGAGTCGATTTCAGTGAATCATACTCAGCCGGTACCACAGTATGTCACATCCTCTCATGTTTCAGCAAATCGCAATTCCTCCCATATGAAATCGTCCTCTAGTTCTGCAAACGATAATGTACCTACTAAGTGTTATGCTTGCGAACAGCGCCATCCATTGGTAAAGTGTGCGAAGTTCGAGAAGATGAGTGCTGCTGATAGGTTACGCTTAGTCAATGAAAGGCGGTTATGCTTAAACTGCTTCCGGAACGATCATTTCTCCAGAAATTGTCAGTCGAAATATACATGTAGATTCTGTAGGAAACGTCACCATTCACTTCTCCATTCTGGGTTTGGGGACAATTCCGGTCAATCACGCTCCGACCAAGTCCCATCCTCGTCTGGTAATGCTGCCCGCCTGACAACCAATGTTAACGTATCTTCACCGAGTGGCGATTCCGCATCATCCGTCCTTTCCGCTGCTACATCCATTCAATCAACGGAAATTACCTGCAGTTTACCATTACAAGGTGTTGAGAAGAATGTCTTTATGCTGACGGCAGTCCTTATAGTCGTCGATCGATATGGCAAAGAGCATTTGGCACGTGCTTTACTGGATTGCGCATCTCAATCAAACTTAATTTCTGAGCGCATGGCTCAACTTCTACGACTAAAGCGAAGCAAAACAAACGTTCTGATTCAAGGAATAGCAGACCAACCACAGAACGCTAGAGAATCCGTGCAAGTCAAGGTACTTTCCAGAAAAGAAAAGTTTGCCGTGGATACTGATTTCCTGATTCTTCCGCGGGTCACTCCTGAACTTCCAGCGCATGATATTCCAGTTGATCACTGGAAGCTTCCACCGAATATTTTCCTCGCAGATCCACAATTCCACAAGCGTGCACCAATTGACATGATTTTGGGAATTGAGCACTTCTTTTCATTTTTCAAGACTGCAAGCGGAATTAACCTGTCAAAATCACTGCCGATGCTGATTGACAGTGTTTTCGGATGGCTAGTATCCGGTTCAACCAGCAAGGTTCCTCCCGCAGGACGTAATCCTCCATGCAGCATAGTAGCTGTATCCTTGTTCACTCTAGAGGAGAGCGTTGGACGTTTCTGGCAGGTGGAGGAGTTGCAAACCAGGTCTGATTATTCTCTGGAGGAAAAGCGTTGCGAGGAAGTGTTTTCGGATTCTACGACCAGGAATGCAGAAGGACGTTACATGGTCCGTCTACCTCGTCGGTCCAACTTTGATGAGATGGTGGGAGCCTCGAAATCGATGGCAATGAAACGTTTTCAACTCCTGGAGAAACGGATTGCTCGTAATCCCGAATTGAAGGATGAATACAATAAATTTATGATGGAATATCTCTCCCTCGGACATATGCGATGTGTTCGAGAGGACAACACGCAAAATTCATCATATTTGCCGCATCACCCGGTAATGAAGGAAGCCAGCACGACGACCAAGGTACGAGTGGTTTTTGACGCTTCGGCCAAGACCTCTACAGGCTTCTCCATCAACGAAGCGCTGTTAGTAGGTCCTGTGGTGCAGGACGATCTCCTTTCAATAATTCTTCGGTTCCGGACGTTTCCTGTGGCGCTTGTGGGAGACATCGCTAAAATGTACCGACAGGTCCTCCTCCATCCGGAAGATACACCCTACCAAAGGATTCTGTGGCGTTTTGATACAGCAGATCCTATCGAAAGCTACGAATTGATGACGGTGACGTATGGATTAGGCCCGTCATCGTTTCTTGCGACTCGAACATTGCAGCAACTTGCATCCGATGAAGGTGATGCCTATCCCCTTGGCAAACCTGCCCTCCGTAAGAGCTTTTACGTGGACGATTTTATTGGCGGAGCCCAATCCGTCAGTGAAGCAATCCAATTGAGATCGGAACTAAGTGAGCTTCTGGCCAAAGGCGGTTTTGCGCTTCGTAAGTGGACATCAAACCAACTACCGGTTCTTGCGGGATTGTCATCAGACGAAATTGGCACACAATCGGCGATTAAATTCGACACGAACGAAACAGTTAAGACGCTTGGCATCACCTGGGAACCCGAATCAGACAACCTCCACTTCAACTCCGAGATCCGCCAACACCAAAATGCGCCAACGAAGCGTTCAATACTTTCAGCGATTTCGCAGCTGTTCGACCCGTTGGGGCTAATCTCACCAATTATCATCAACGGAAAGATGCTGATGCAACGCTTATGGTTGCTACCATGTTCGTGGGATGACGAGGTTCCAGACTGCATTGCAACTGCTTGGGAGAAACTATCAGTGCAACTCCCAAAAATTGCCGATTTTCGTGTCAGTCGTTATGCACTTCTACCAAAGTCGACCATCCAACTTCATACGTTCTGTGACGCATCGGAATCAGCGTATGGGGCGTGTACGTATGCAAGATGTGTCGATTCTTCCGGACAGGTTCGTGTACAGCTCCTAGCATCCAAATCTCGAGTAGCTCCGTTGAAGAAAATTTCGCTACCGCGTTTAGAACTGTGTGCTGCTGAGGTGGGAGCGAAACTGCATAGCCGAATAGTCGAGGCTCTCCAGATTCCGTTAGCAAGCTCGTATTTTTGGTCTGATTCCACAGTAACCCTTCAGTGGCTTCGTGCTCCTCCCAGTACATGGAAAACCTTTGTGGCAAACCGGGTATCGGAAATCCAAACTTTAACCCATGGAGCATTTTGGAACCACGTCGCAGGAACGGAGAATCCAGCGGACCTCCTATCCCGTGGCATGCACGTTGACGATTTTCTCACAAGCAAAATATGGAATCATGGCCCGGAATGGTTATCCCGTCCAGAAGCAGAATGGCCTGCCACCAAATTATCCGAGTATCCAGAAGACGGGAAGGAACGACGAAAGGTCATTGTTGCAGTAGCTAGAATCCAAGTTGTACCAAACTCCGTAAACCCAATCTTCGTTAGATTCTCTTCGTACGAACGCCTGCTCAGATCGACCGCGTACATTTTACGGTTCCTCACCAATCTACGAAATAAGACTCGTACGCAACCATTTCCTTTCACTGGATCACTACCTAGCATTTCTCTAACTACAGATCACCTAAACGTTGCAGAAAGGACGATTGTTAAACTCGTACAGGCGGACGCATTTCACGATGAAATTACATCGCAAAACGTTCGCCTATTCGTTTATTGGCTCCGTTCATTGACCCTGAGGGAATCGTTAGAGTAGGGGGAGACTGAGGCTTTCAGACCAGCCATTCCTTATCAAACATCCCGTATTACTGCCAAGCAATCATCTTCTATCCCGGCTTATTGCCAAATCCTATCACCTAACTCTCATTCACGGTGGTGGCCGCCTAACCCTCGCTGCCATGCGAGAGAAGTATTGGCCAGTGCACGGCCGACAACTTGTCCAAAGTGTCCTTCGCAGTTGCTACCGATGCGCCCGAGCCAATCCCGCATCGACAACGCAGCAGATTGGACAACTTCCTCTTCATCGCATTACGCCCAGCCGACCGTTTGCCGGTTTTCGGGGGTTGATTACGCTGGACAGTGTATTTGAAGCCGGTACACAAACGAGCTGCTGCAATGAAGGCATACATTTGCATTTTCGTCTGCTTCTGTACCAAAGCAGTACATATAGAGCTGGTGAGCGACTTGTCGACGCAAGCCTTTCTGTCCGCACTTCGTCGATTCATCGCTCGCCGAGGACGTCCGACCGACATGTATTCCGATAACGGAAAAAACTTTGAAGGCGCCGCCAACGAGCTAGAGGAGGTTTACCGAATGCTGCAGGATGAGACGCAAATGCACCACATCACGTCAGATCGCACCTGCGAACGAATCACCTGGCATTTCAACCCACCGAAAGCCCCACATTTTGGAGGACTGTGGGAGGCGGCTGTAAAAGTGGCCAAGCGCCAGCTATACCGTCAACTCGGAAACTCTAAACTCTCCTTCGAAGACCTGACTACGGTACTTACGCAAATAGAGGCCAGCATGAACTCGCGCCCCATCGTTCCGCTAAGTGAGGACCCGAACGACATCTCAGCAATTACTCCCGCCCATTTTTTTAATCGGAGGCACTATGCATTCTTTAGCAGAACCGTATCTTTGCCGAACGCCACTAAACCGGCTAGACCACTACCAACGCCTTCAACGTACATACCAGCAGTTCTGGCATCACTGGAGGACAGAGTATCTACAGGAATTGCAACGGGACACCAAAACCTGCCATCCCAATACCGATATACAGCCAGGCAGATTGGTTGTCCTAATGGATGAGTTGCAGATGCCGGTGAAGTGGCCGCTTGCCAGAATAATTGCAGTTCACCCTGGTAGAGATGATCTGGTGCGAGTCGTTTCACTGCGTACCAGTCGAGGAGTCATCACGAGACCTATCACCAGAATCTGTTTGCTGCCGACGGAGGAGAACGATGCCGAATTACCGCAAGAGGACATTCAGCCCACAACCAGTCCTACGGAAATTCTAGACGATCACCAAAAAGGAACTCACTAAATTAAGATTATTACTTCATGTTTAATTAGTATAAGCTGATTCAATTTGTTATTGTGTGATATTTTTTAGAATTAAGATGTTTGAAAATTTCAGTTTTCAAAGGTGGTGGCGATGTTGTAGCATGAAAACCGAACTATCGCATTGGAGCGGTGTAGCGTACGATCGAGCCAGTAGCCAAACCCTTATCTATCTCACACAAACACGCATATCGATGAAGATAGTAATTACGATGGTTCGGGTATACTACCTACCGCCAGAGCAGTCAGTTCAGATCAGTCCGTTGATCACGCCGTTTGTGCCCGAAGAGCAATAAAAATATTTAAGGCATGAAATCTTTATCAGTATTACTTAAATAATAAAGTCAATTTTGCATGTACCACAAGTCGCGAGAGTGATCTTTCGAAGTAGTTATCCTTCCGTACCGGGTATGCAAACCATTCTATTTTGTGCGTCACTTTAATAGAGTGCATAAAATCATCGAGGTGCGCTCCCCTGTGCATCGGCTGTATGCTACAATAGGGCTGCGGATGCGTGCTAGATTTGTACACTATTCTGCCTAGTAATCATTGGCCCAAAACGCAGGCGAGTTTGTGCAATCATTGGTCGCAACAATTGGTTCTAAAGCTGAATCAAGATTTGTTACCATTAATAGCCACTAAAATGTGCGAAGATTAACGGTGTTAATTTTTATACTTTTATTTTCTTTTTAATCAAATAAATGCAATGAATGAATTAAATAAAAACAGTATTTAAAAATCAATTCAACCAAACCAAAAATATTTTATCTATCACAGCCAATATGTTCATCCTAAGTGTTGGAAGAAGGAGGAATGTAATGTTTTTTTCCGAGAAAACGTGGGTTAAAATCATCTCGACGTTTCAAGCATTAAAATACATTTTGCATCAAAATGCAAACTGCATTTCGGAAATTTCCTGTACCACCCTTTTGAAAAAAACTCAACTCCGGCTTATATAGGAATTTCATATGTGACAGAATAATTCAGTATATATTGCCGGAAATGTAAGACCGATCCATACGAAATTTTATAGCGGTTTATAGGGATAATATACCTTCATTTGAGACCAAGTTTATGCAAATCAGTCAAGCCTTTGTAAATCTTAAAATATTGCACGTTAAACTGGGGCTTTCGCAACTCTATATGACAGTCAATGTGGCCAACGAAACCTCGGTTGACCGTCAGTGACATAGACCTGGCAAGCTATATGAGACCGTTCTTAAGATTTAAGATTTATTTATTTTTGAATTAATCGCGGTATCGGTTTAAATCGAAATTTGCTAGGCAAGCGCACTTGACAATCCGTAACTCCGGATGTGGAAGACAGATCGAGATGAAATGTAATAGCAGTTAACGGAGATCTTTCAATTGAAACTAAGTTTGGTCGAATCGGTGTACCTATCTCCCAGAAACCGATGTGACTGTTATTTTGAATGTGAATACTTCCATTGGGGCTTCCAGAAACATCGATGGTGGCCTAAGAGACTTTACATGGCCATTAGTGACCTAGAAATACAAATCCCAGCAATTGGCCTCACATTTTCAAAACATACCTTTCTACATTTGTTTGTCTTGTTTCAGATTATAAAGGTATAAATTTTAGCGCCATTCGCCTCTTTTTTCGGGTTAATCTCTCACTCTATGAGCGGGGTTGGGACGCGAGCCCGAGTAAGCTGCGTATGAAGCAAACGATTTGCAAACTGCGGTAAGTCCCCCTCACCTTTTTACATTCGCAGTAGTACCCGATGAAATCTTTCTACGTAATCGTACTCGTAGCCCTGTAATCGGCAGTCGCATCCATTAAACATTCGATGGCAGCTAATGGGAACT
The DNA here is from genome assembly GCF_030247195.1 of Topomyia yanbarensis. NCBI lineage: Eukaryota > Metazoa > Arthropoda > Insecta > Diptera > Culicidae > Topomyia > Topomyia yanbarensis. The sequence continues at coordinate 273,505,498 of NC_080671.1, forward strand.
TTATGTCTTTCATTTGAGACTAAGTTTGTGAAAATCGGTTGAGTTAATTCCGAAACGATCAGGTGACATTTTTCTCCTTATACACACAGACATTTACCAGGTAGGTTTAGGTATTACTAGTAAATACTTTTCAATTTGTGTGGAGTCGTTTAAGAACGTAAAACTAACGAGACGAAAGCTACATTTCTTCCATTACATAAATCTTTTTATTTCGTTTCATGCACAATTTATGGAAATCTATTATTCATTTTATTATTATAAAATGCAGCAATCAAGTTAGTCCAATTATTTAATAAATATACTTTAACATTTCATTGCAGGTTTTACCAAATACAGATGCACCCCATCAGTAGTCTTTCTAAGTTATAGATTGCTCCGTTCAATTGTGATTTCATCATCATCTGTTTGATGGAAATTTGTCACTATTTGCTGTTGCTCAATATGAATAAATCACTTCTCAGAAAACATCGCTCATCTTTCTCTTACTTGTGCCATACACTCACAGCTCATCTGTTGAGTGCAGGCCAAAGCGATGCGTGAGTGATGTTTTTATTCTATGCATCTATGATCGATACTTTACAATCACTCAGTGATGGTAGTGAATCTCATCAGTATGTGAGCTATATTTCTAGTGATGAAGTAAAAACACGATGATTGCCACCCTTGGTCAAGGCAAAAGGATGCAGTATGTTTTATTTCATCGTTACTATTATGCGTAGGACAATGTGTAAATGTTTTGAAATAATTCGTCTGAACATTCCAACTCGACAACATTCCAGTTCGAATTTCTACATATTAAAGTCCCCCCCCCATTCACCCCCCTCACTACGCCCTATTGCTCAACTACCTACGCTCATGAAATTGAGCTAAGGCTTTTGAATAATTCATCCAAACATTCCAATGTGGTAAATATAAAATATATAATGTTATTTTGGAATGCTATATGAAATACCATTGGTACACCCGCAGTATTGGCAATAAAACTGATTTTTGGCATTTAATTCGATGTATCGAACTTTGAACAGCTATAACTTGGCTTAGAGACATTCTAACACCGTACATCCTTCGGTAAAGTTGTTCAGCATATCCTGGACTATACTTCTATCTATTTGTTGGCATACTACTGGAAGAATTGTAGTCTGTAGAATTAAAAATGCAAAAATGTAGGTTTTCCCATACTAATCTCCATACAAATTTCAAACGCAATGCGCCACGCCGGGACAACACCAATCGACCCCAAATTTTGCACAGTTGTTTGGGACCCCAAAAGGTACCAAAAAAGTACTGTGCTCGGTTAATGTGGCTATGATTACGTTTTTCCATATAACAATGCCCCACCCTAATGTGTAGCCAGACGATGAACCACGGAAAACTGAATAAAAAAATTCTCTCATTATTTTTAAGAAAAATGAGTGAATTTTACATAAAAATATCAGATTTTTCGGATTTTATAAGGCTATTCCATATTCCAAAATTCAAACCATTTTATATTTTTTTTTGTTAATCGAGTAAATAATAGTCCAAATTTTAAAAATCTTATTGATTTTCCTGTTTCAGTCAATTTTATCAAGAGTTATCATATTCGCCGTGGCGCTCCTCGACGTGGAAATGGTTGGACGTCTACTCTTGGAACGCTTGTGTGGTTCTGTGTGACTGCATTTTTTTCTCGTACATAATGAATGTATAAATAAACCTTAACATTACAAAAGAGGTCGACTGTTGCCTTACCTTCAAAATCGTAAACCAAAGTCGCTTTCGGTTTAAGCACTTTACATCAGACGCCCCCCAAAAGGAAAACATACACAGCTAATGCGTTATGTTTGTTTTAGATTATTATTGTTTTATACTCAATTTTGTAATTGATTTTATAATATAAAACGATTGGGAATATCTTTGTATGAGATAATTTTTAAAATGATTAAAATCTGATATTTGTATTCTGGCGATAAATGATTGCTGAAGAGAGATTCTTGCAGTTCTGCAAAAATGTTGAACGAATGCTTTTTAAGTTTCTGGCGCTTTTTAAATCTTGTTTTCAGTTTAGTTACCTATCGTTTCTACGTTGTACTCTTAACTCCATTCTTTTTGAAAACCTTGAATGTTTGCATTTATTTTTCTGATGGTATTCGTCAACATGTTAAAAATGTGAAACGTTGTACTAATTTTTTTCACCACAAATCTGACTGCATTCACCCCACACAGTGACATTTTCGCACAAAAGCCCATGGAAAAGGTGCTTGCGACGAAGCCATTATTTGTCGAGCCAGTTTACAAATGATCAATGATGATCAAATGTGGACCGCAACTGAGTCGTACGATGTGGCAAGTAAAGCTGCTTTGTCACGCAATGTTTCAAGTTCAAATCTCAGAATAACATATGAAACGTGCCAATCGAACCAATTTATTCTGATGCTAGAGCAGAGAAAAATTGTTTCGAAAAATGCCAAACCACACCTGGACCACAATCATTTCACTATGATGAGACGAACGTGGACTTCAAATTAAAACTGAAGATATTTTCTTCCGGCAACACTTTTGAATTATTAAGACAAAATAAATCTGAAATTAAACATACATCTAAATGCAATAAATAGTAAAGTTAATCGCAAGTGTGTTTTACACAACGCGCTGGTGGGTAAAACTTCATACACCCAAGTCTCAGTACCAGCGAAGCGCGTGGCGGTACGTTTTTCGCGCACAAGGCGCTATTGAAAAATTCATATCTCCGTAAGTATTTTATTGCCCACTCCCAAATTTTTATGGCATCAAGAAAAATGATTTTCCTATATTATACAATAAAAAAAAGAAAAAAATCATGTCCAAGTTTGTTTTAAACTTTTCAATATTTTCCATGAAACCAATACGTTCAGTAAGTATTAATATACTTCATCCGAAAGCTGTGAAAAAAAGCGCACATTTCATGTTTTGGGAACTTTTTAGTACCTTCTTTACTTTTGACAGTACGAGCGATTGAAAAAAGTAGGTTTTTTTTAAATAGTGAAATTAAACACAAAAACGCTTTTAATCCACCTAACAGTGTGATGTGACATTTCTTATAACACTTATCACTCTGTTCGGATATTATATCGTTTGAGAACATTTAGAACTTGATGCTTCGCGATGTTTTTGGTAACACATACTACATGGGATAGTGACAGGACTCAGAGAATCGCTCAAATCAGCATAGGACAACATCAGTGCTAGAAATCACAAACAAAATCAATGAGAAAGCGAAAAAATGGCCCATAAAATAGACATACCAACGAATTATTGTTAATGCTCTGTTAATAAAATATCTAAATTCAAGCCGTGTGGTGTCCGGCGGGCTGAAATCTTTTTGCACTATTTCAGCCAAGAATAGAACCTCTGGGAACTGCTCCCATGTCGTAAGAGGCGACTAACAACATGCTAGAAGTTCTTAGGTCGAGGTATTGCTCCTTACCGAAGACTTAACCTGGGCGGACCTTAAGGTTCAGGGTTGTTAATCGATAATTAATCGTCATCGTCGATAACGTTAACCACCCGTCAACGTCATCGGAAACTCCGTTAACGATAATGTATCGTCGGATTCATCGTCATCGTCGATAATTCATCGGTGGTTATCGCGATACATTTTGCGTTACTTTCCCGTTTATTGGAGTTGAAGTTGATGCGGTTAAATTTCAATTGTTTAGAAATAAATAACTATTGAAGGACATGTTGTTGGCAGCTGAAAATCAATAGTTTGGACATTTTCTAAGCACAGGGGGGGGGGGGGTCCGACGATGTGTTAAAATCGAATTTTTTGTCAACTTTTCGGGAGTGTTTTATATTTAAGGGAATGTTATTGGCAGTTGACAATCAATAGTTTTAGACATTTTCAATACACAGGAGGTTCGACGATGTGTGAAAATAGATTTTGTTCAACTTTTGGGGAAAGTTTATTATATTGAAAAAGCTATTTGGTAAGTGAATAATCAGCTCCAATAAGACTTTAATTTGACTAGTATCGATGAACGCGGATCAATACGTACTGAAAATTCGCCGCGTCTGTTTTAATGAATCTAATTTCAAGTTCCGTTTTTGGCAACAAGCCCGTCCATCAGGTTAACGATCCTTTGTATTTCCCTTCAATGTTCGATATAATCGTTCGTATACATGTATTTCACAAACAATCCGATATTAGAAATAGGAAACACTTTCGCTGATTTATAACATCTAGAGCTATCATAACTCTTTGTCTGTATAACGTGTTATCACTCGATAGTTTGCAACCCAAAAAATATATCGTAGAGAAGGAATAGCGAAGTTAGTCTAAACAATGTCGCAATAAATAGTGATCCGGCCCATTAAGCAGATAAGATTAGTTTTTCTGGGCAATACTCCCACGATCGGCTGTGTGGAGTTGAGTTGTTTTTGTTTAGAAAACATAGGATACTCTCGGTAGCCGGCTACCCAGATTTTAAAAGAACAAAAAACTAAACAAGATCTTTTTCGAGCGATCGTGTTTTCGAAAACTAACTGAACTACAAACTAAGGGATCATCCATAAATGACGTAGCATTATATGGGGGAGGGGAGAGTTTTGCATTTTGTGATGATGTGTGACGACGGGAGGGTAGGGGGTCATGTCAGGCTATGTAGCTTTTTCAAAGGGGAATAACTAACATCGGTTTTTATTTAAAAAAAATCACGGGGACAGGGGGGAGAGTTACCGTCAAGCTACGTAATTACCAGGGGGTATTTAGAGGTTTGTGACGAAATGCTACGATGGGGGAGGGGGGTCGTAAAAATTACTCAAAAAATGCTACGTCATTTATGGATGATCCCTAATAAACTATGCTTTAGAGGTCGCATCGCTTGCTTGGAGCGAATCCTAGACCCTATTTGCTTCCAAACCACCAACTCCGCGACACCTATGGAAGAGTCTGATGAACCTTCGGTATAAGATTCCTCATTTTATTCAAACGATCGCCGGGTAAAATCAGCACCGACACGATAGAAACCACGAATAAATTCGTCGCGTGATTAAAAATTATTAAAAAATATAAGCAGTGCTCCTTATAGCCGGCTATCCGGAGTTCAAGTTGCTTATTTTGCTAATCGTATTAATACAACAAATGATAAATTTCCCAAATTCTCGGCAGCCGGCTTCCCAGAGCAATTATTACATGATAACGCTATTGGCACACTTACTAACAACTCTCCCCTTCCCGTGATACATGTGGAGATGCAGAGGATTCCTCGGTCTCTAGTAGCAACATGTATCGGACTAACATTCCTTCCTTTCCCAGAAGATCTGCATTCGGACGTGGCCGGCGTCGGTATTGATCAGCATGCAGGGATCGGAATAGATTGTACAATGTGGCTCATCATGTTATTCCCAAGCATGCTGTTCCAATCAACATTTTGCAACCTAATTTGGTTCTGGTCAATAACGGAGTAGCAACTACGGGCGATCTCTTATGCTTATGCTTATGTTAATAAAATATCTAAATTGTGGTTGGAAAACTGAATTTTCCTAAAGGGGTTATATATTGTACTGAACCAAAAAAAAAATCGAATTTTTTTTAATCGATTTGAAGTTTATACTTAACTCAAATTTCCAACGCGACTGAGAACTAAGAAATCGACGCTTTTTCTTGAAAAGGGCGATACTAGCAGTGATACCATTCAAAGAAAATCAGCAGTGAATATTTCCAGACTTGGTGTTATTTCCTATTTAAGAACTATTGTATTTTTTACATCCTAGATTGCATGATTCAGTGATCGAAACCCAAAACTTCATAAAGTATTTGAAGTTATTAAATTAAAATTTGTGTTTGCTATTGAAATTGACAAAATGATAGTATCACCCCTTTGGCGATTGTTTACTTTTTCGGTTCCACCTATCAGCATTGAAGTATTGCCCTTACGTATTTTACATTTCTTATAAAAGAAATGTATAGAATTCGCTCAAACTTTCAATAATTTTTCCGAGGCCCGGAGGGCCGAGTCTTATATACCAATCGACTCAGCTCGACGATTTGGGACAATGTCTCTCTCTCTCTCTCTCTCTCTCTCTCTCTCTCTCTCTCTCTCTCTCTCTCTCTCTCTCTCTCTCTCTCTCTCTCTCTCTCTCTCTCTCTCTCTCTCTCTCTCTCTCTCTCTCTCTCTCTCTCTCTCTCTCTCTCTCTCTCTCTCTCTCTCTCTCTCTGTGTGTGTGTGTGTGTGTGTGTGTGTGTGTGTGTGTGTGTGTGTGTGTGTGTGTGTAACGGACAAATTCTCATTCGTGTTTCTCAGCAATGGCTGAACCGATCTTATCCAAACCAATTTTAAATGAAAGAACTAAAAAACAGTATGAACGCTATTAATTTGTTTTTGATTCTGATGTTTAGTTTCCAAGATACGAATGTTTGAATGTGTAAAAATGGCGTTTTTTGCAGTTTTTTCTAATTATCTGCCGAAATTGACAACATAGATTAACAATTTATATGTTTTTAGACAGCTTTAACGAATACTTTCTTGTTTGTTAGATTGTTGAAATCGGACTATTATCAAAAGAGATATTTAACATTAAATGCGGACGAAAGATTTTTATCATTTCTCATTGCCAGAAATATGACCAAAAACATGTAATCTATTATTAACGCTAAAACGGCTTATTTTAGGTCAATAGTATCTTCGAAGAATTTAATGGAGGTAATATGCCCTTTCTTTTGGTATTGTGCTTTTGCTGATTAATCCCCCTATGAGTGAGATATTTTCACAAATTTTCTTGGAAGTGATTATATCGAAATGATGTCTTCAGCAAATTTGTAGCTCTTACTTTTGCGAATAACTTTACTGAAGACTTCAAATATCTATTTTGAATACTTTAAAAGTTATGGCTTGTTGTTTGTTGATTACTCTTTGTCGCCTATTTATTGTTCAATATAGTAATAATCCGTTGAAATAAGTTAAACATTATTTCGATAAAACGAATTTTGTATTTCATTTTTCTATCTACAACCGCTAGAAATAATCACCGAACACTTCCAAGTTGTATGGAAGGAACTTGATAACTTATCAGTACTAAAATGTTCATTTGTGCGAACCTTCTGACTGCAATTTTTCTAACTTATAACCATCGGATCGATCTGAAACATATCGGAAAATGAAAAGCGAAATAAATAACTCCAAGCAATGGCGTAGCCAAGCGAAGGTTTTGGGGTATAACACCATACAACTCCTCCCCACCACACCCAAAAAAAATTGGATTGAAGTTGAAAATTTATTGATGCAGACTGATTTAATTCAATATTACAATAACAATTATCTGATCCGTAGATTGATAACCTGTTGTTGTAAACATCATGAGGACTTTTGATAAATTGTCGGAATGGGGTCCTGATATGTAACTGATCTATTGGTCTTGATTTCACAGTTATCTAATTGCATCAATATCAAATTCCTGCCTGAAAACATTCCAATAGAAAATTTCAGAGTTCTGTAATCAATCATAATACTCAGATTTCTTTTCAAATTGAGCTCGCTTTTGTAGAGATGTACTGCAATAAGGGTCTTTATTTAATAGGAAGCGAAGTTAAAATTGATTTAATGTCTACCAAAAAAATGCATAACTTTTAATATTTGCTAAAAATGTTTTTGCCTTTCTCATTCACTCTAAAATTCGTCAATCTAATCCCGAAAGGAGGGCCGAGTGTCATATGCCAATCGACTGAGTGATCGGAAAATGTCTGTGTGTGTATGTATGTGTGTATGTGGAAAAAAATGTGACCTATGTTTCTCAGAGATGGCTGGACCGATTTGCACAAATTCCCATTGGCTGCTATTGAATTTTTTATTGATTGGACTTCCGGTTCCGAAGGCACGAGTTAAAGAGTGCAATCACACATATAAACTGAAATGAAAAATTTTCAAAATCAAATTTGTATTTTTGATGCCAAATGACTTTAAAATGCAAGAAACATTGAGATGTTTGACAAAAATTGACTTTTTTGGACTTTGGTACATTTTTGCCTTTCTGATATAGAAAGGTTATGCAATCACTCTAAAAATCGTCAATCATACCGGCCCGGAGGGAGTATGCAGTGAGGGGTTGCTACTTTAAAATTAAAACTAGTTTAAAATTTCTTAACAAGTTGAAAATTTTCGGCAGGACCTGGACCTCCCGGATCTTTCTCCATGATCCGCCGCTGGCTTCAAGCGATGTTTCAGTATCATATAGTATCTCAAGATCGTGGCTGTCGATCCATTGTATGTATGTGCAAATCGTACTGAACATGTAATATTCATTTCCACCATTGTATTGAACATAACCAGCCATGGAATCGTAGTCTGGACAAATGAGACAAGCACAATTGCACCACTAGGTGGATTAAAACAGGTTTTTATTTTGGGAATGCGTCGAGTTGAGACGAAAACGTAATATGATTAATAACGAGGATAACACTTTCCGAATGTAGAGAGAAATTTATGAAAAATGACGATTTCCATTCGACTCTAGCAGGTTCTGATCGATTTTGATGAGCATTTGATTTTTGTTGTATGACCAATTATATATATAGGTCAAATGTTTAAAAACAGTAATTTATGGTCAAGATAGCATCATTTTGAAACCGCCAATTTCGGAGGTTTAGTATCTTCGATGAGTTTTACAAACGTTAAACAGCGCATCATTTGATAAAATAATTTTGACGGTATTAATTTGTTTTTGTATATGTATATCGTCCAAGAAATATTAATGGTGAATTTTGTCAGGCTAATATTCATGACTACAATAAAGTCTCAACAAATTCGCTAAAGACACGAGCTCTGTTACTATTTTCTGAAAAATTAATTCTGCATAATTTTAAAACTTCAAAAATTACGGTTTCGGAATTATGCCGTTTGGACAGTATGATCGATTTTCACCAAACCCCCACCAAACCGAATTTCTGGCTACGCCGCAGACTTCAAGTAAGTAGAAACAAAGTCGTTCTTCACTCGTTCACAAGAAACTTCTTCGAATACTGAAGATCTATTATAATACATTGATATCCCGATTTTATCTGCCAAATATGAACATATCTTTGATGGGCTCTAGCAGACGAACAAGACTGAATTCGAGTAGATCCTTTCTTGAGCATGTTTTCCTTATCATGAAGATGGAAATATGCAAAAAAAAAGTTCATCATAATCAGAAATAGTTATCAGACTACATCAAGGGACGGGAAGAATATTTTAACAGCTTCAGTTTATTATAAAGAAAAAAAATTGCCCGATTTAGTCAATGTCCCCATTTTCTCCGCCTAAAATACACCATGAGATTGATAGAAATGGGTCTTTATTGTATGTATTATTCACTGCGTTTCACATTAATAGGTACAGTTCATTCATTCAGAGCACTGTGCACCCAGTGCATTAACGCAAGTGACGGAAGGTTATCGAAAAGTTTCGTGAAAATGAAAATTCCAGTAATGATGATGATTTTCCCAAACGGTTCGTTTTCGAGAGGTTTTTATTTGTTCTTTGGCATTAGGATTAGCGATAATAACTCAAATCAAGGATACTACTGGGAAGTCACCTTTAGAAAAAGTCGACGTCGAAGTAAAATTTGGAACTATGCACGCATGCACTTCAGAGATAGCGTGATATCAGAAGCTGCGATTTCATTTCCACGCTTTTTTGTAAAAAGGGCGATACTTACGTTTACATTTGTAAGTATCGCCCTTTTTACAAAAAAGCGTGGAAGGCTTTTTTCATACATGCGAATGAGGGCTTTGAAACGCAACAAATTAACCTAAAAATTTGGATTCTACGATATTGCTTTCTTAAAGTACAGCAAAAAATACAACGGGCGAAAATGTATTTTTGTTTGCTTATTTAAATTTTCGCCCTCCACGCTCCATGCAAACAAACAGGGCGATACTTTTTTGCTAGCAGTTTAGAGGCGAAACTGTTTTTTTTTTCGTATTTTTTAGGATTATCAAGCTGATACCAACTGTAAATAGTAACAATGATCGCTATTGAAAAAACACGGACGAAATCGGTGGTGCAGAACGATAGTTATTGTAAAAAACCGTAAGAGCGATACTTCATACTACTACTACTAATCGCCATTGGAGTTTTCGAACGAAATGTGTTGCGTGCCATCTATGGTGGAGTGCAGATGGAAGACGGAACGTGGCACAGGCGAATAAACTATGAGTTGTATATATATATATATATATATATATATATATATATATATATATATATATATATATATATATATATATATATATATATATATATATATATATATATATATATATATATATATATATATATATATATATATATATATATATATATATATATATATATATATATATATATATATATATATATATATATATATATATATATATATATATATATATATATATATATATATATATATATATATATATAAAAGATCGTCGCCTAATAAGCTTAATTACCTAAATCGATTACCAGTACAGTTCATAAACTCATGATTACCGCAAGGGACCATATTCCGGTCGTTAACAAGAAATACGGCACTAAACGTAAGTTGAAACTATAATCCTCTCGCACCATATGCTAAATGGTTGCTCATACTAATTGTTCCTATCAATTGCATTTGCAGGGAAAATTTAATTCGACTGAACAAATCGTATTTAAACTCTGGAAACGTCTATTGCATATTACTGTAACACCGAGAGCAAGCTCTTCTCAACTTTCTGAAGGATACCGAACTATTTAAACAGATCTGAAAATTGTATCACCACACCGACGATCCCCTAGCGAGCTCCAGTACACTCTTAAATAAAAGTAATCTCGAAATGGTTGGATTTCAATCATTTCGAAACTAAACATGATATAGTCTTTGCAATGATTACTTTCTCGGCTAGCTTTTAATCATTACTATGACTATTATGGGTTTAGTTTGAAAATGATTATTTTTTTCAGTCACACCGTTCCGCCATTCTCATTCGTCCCTTGTAGTTTGTTGATTCGCGCTATACTGTTCTGCATTGTTAGTTTATTGTTCATTGTAGCTTTTTTTTAAATTGCTTTTAAGCGTCCAGGCAGCTTGGCCAGCTAATAGTTGTGTATATTACGGTAAAAGTCTTTTTAATTGGAATTTGGATTAAGGCTGTCCTGCCCTGTAGAGAGGTAAACATTGTAAATTTTATACAAATGGTTTCTAACACTTTAATTTACAGAAGCTTGAAGTTTTCATTTTGTGGAACTACTGTAATGGATATGGTAATGCAGACCATCTATGCGGAACTTGGGCCGGAATTAGCCCAAACCATGAAAGGTAAGTTAATAGTAAATATTGAGAATGCATAGTGCATTGTAAGACTACTTCTTGAACCTTATCAGCACAGTTCATTGATAGCATTTTCGTTTTTGCCTAGTACTACACTGCCCATAATCGCAAGTTAGTCCAATGTTCTATGGGATTCCCTATCTACATGGAATTGACTTGCGATTATAGGTAATACACCGGTGTAGTGCAAAAAAGAAGGATTGATTACACCCAAGTTTGCATGAGTGTAGTACCGACTACACCGGTGTAGTTCACAGTCAAAACGAAAATGCCATTGCATTTCTAAACCAATACATACTTTTTATTCAAATAATTGCGATACTAAATCATAATGTATACAGTAAGCATGGGGTGGGAGCGTTTGTCCTTCAAATAATGACAGAGTGCCGGTTTTGTTGCCGATTCGTTTGGTGATTCGATGAACGGCAGGTAATCTTTTCACTCGGTTTGCTAGCTCCATTTCAATATTAACCAACAAACCGTTTTATTATCTTTGCATCTTTTCGACGGTGTTCTCGGGAGATATTAGTTCGCGGAGGCCCAGTAAGTTAAAAAGGAAAATGATACTGTGTCACTGGAGCCGGAAGACTAACTAGAACCAGCCAGGGGTGCGGCTCATTTTCCGGTTGAACTTTACTGGGGGAGGTTTACTGTAATTGCACAGGTACACGGCTCTTCTGTTACGCCTGAGTTAAGCGGTGTGGTAGGACTAATCAATTAGTAGCAGTTAATGACTATATAGGAATCCCCATCAAAGCAGCAAAACTGGACGAACACCGTAATTAAAGAAACGTTACAGTTATTTGGTTTATTCATCTATATTTTCCACAGGTCATTAGAATTTTTACTCAAGAGTATGTCTACCGTCATCGGGGGTTACTTTACGCCATAATTATTTTTTTATGTTTTACGTATGGTAGAAGTACCCTGAAATACAGAGAAAAGAACTTTTGGAAAACCAAGGTTGTGCATGAAATATAAAGAACTAAAATTGGTGTAGTCGCCTTCAAAGGGGTGGGGGTGGGGTCTGCACTGTTCGCCAAATAGGTTTTTTTTTGCGAAATCATGTACACTGCTCGATTTATTATTGAGGCTCATGAGCATTATTGACGGTGCTAATGTACACGCAAAAAGATGATTTGTAGGTTCAATAAAAATATGGATATTCAATAAATTTATTTATTATTTCAATAAAAAGATTTTTTGATCCCAATTTTTAATAATTATTTTAATGAAATTAAAACAAAATTATTGAAATTGAAGCTGTTTTTTTGAAAGCGAAATTTTATTGTTCTAATAAAAAATGTAGTCAGACCAATAAGTTTGTTGGTTGAAGTAATCAACATTAAATTGTTGGACGCAATAACACAAATCTTAGGTGGTTGTACGTCATTTCCCGGAATACCATTCCCCGGAATACCATTTCCCGAAAAACTATTTCCCGGAATGTACCATATCCTGGAATATCGTTTCCCGGAATGTACCATTTCCCGGAAAACCATTTTCCGGAATGTATCATTTCCCGGAAAACTATTTCCCGGAATGTATCATTTCTCAGAAAAACCATTTCGCAGAGTACCATTTCCCGGAAAATAAAAAAGCTCGTACCTCACCGACCAAACTTATTTTTAGAAGAACTGCTATGCAGCGAATTGTGTTCTAGGAGATTTTACCTACTTTAGAACATGAAAAATTGTTTGAAAATATTTTTAATTTTTTTTTGATCTAGTGGTTATTGCGGTAAAAAAGCAAGATAGCGATAAGATTGCAAAATTGTCATTTTAAAGATTTAATCTTTTCGATTCCGCGATGTTAGGAAAATTTATTTAAATTGATCATTATATGAACAGCTTACGGACGGCTCATGTTTTGAACCAAAAAGAAACTTGAGAGGATTTAAAAAACCATGTGAGGAATAAAAAGCACCCCAATGGATATCAATGACTTAAATGGGTACCAATAGTAACAAATACTTTCCAATTTTCCCACCGTAGGTAGTGAAGGGGTGAATAACTTCATGACCGTCTAATTCCTGACTAACATGCCCTTTATTTTGCCTGATATTTGTTCCAAATTGTGCGGATTCAGTTAAAATGGTATATTTTCAATTCTTTTACTATTTTGAATCGATTCCGTCGCGTGGTAATCTTCGGTGAAAAGCATAATACATCACTGTAGAATTTTTAAGATTTGAAAATTTTGTTATTGAAATAAAATGATATAACAGAAAATGGAAGGCGAACAGAACACCTAATTGTATATATTAACGATTCTGTCCTATCGTTTTTAGGTAAACTCCAAGCGTACAAAAAACTTTAAACGCATTTTTTTTAATTCACTTCAAACCACTAGTTTTGAAATATTTACAGAACATTGAATGTTATTTTTATCTATATGAAGTTTCTCTGAAAATACTTGGACTTTTATTGATTTTTATTCTCACTAATATTTGTTTACAGTAACAGTGCATTGAAAACGCCTTCAGTTATTTTAAATTTCACTTCGTATTAAAAATTTCTTTGTGAATTAGCCTTCTTTAGAACAATAGCAAATCAATGGAAATGGAATATGGAAATTATTTTAGAATTTTATTGATTCCAATACAATAAATACAATGAAATGGATTCGCTCTCTTTAAAATTTTCGTAATATATTTTTGTAATGCTATTCATTTTAAATTAAATTACGACTTTCTTTGATATCGCCTTCTTTTAGCATAGGCTATTTTCTGGACCTTCTTTTCAAATAAAATTACATATGCATGAGAATTAGTTTTTTTAAATTCATTAACATGATCAGCGAGCAAAGACAAGCTGTGAAGAGAACCAAACAAATATTTGAGTAGCAACATAGCTCTAAATGCAAATGTTCTCAAAGTACTTCAGATTTCAATAGTATAACAAATTTCTGAGAAAAAGTACGTTCCGGGAAATGGTATTCCGGGAATTGGTACATTCCGGGATATAGTATTCCGGGAAATGGTACATTCCGGGAAACGATATTCCGGGAAATGGGACATTCCGGGAAATGATATTCCGGGAAATAGTACATTCCGGGAAATGGCATTCCGAAAAATGGTTTAAAATAAAAGAGTATGTCCTAAAACAGTGTAATGCCCAGCCAGGAAACTTGATTTGGAGAGTTAATATAAGTCCTATAACGAAAAACAGTCAGCCGAGAAAAACATTGTTCAAGATTTACTATTTCATTGAGACTTATGAATTAGAATATAGGTACCTAGTTTTGATATTTTCCTCAACGTAGTTTTAATTGTGCTCCGGCATATCAAAATATGATCCCTAACATAAGTTATTTTTGACAAACATGCGAATGGGACTGTTATGTTGAATGAGAAGCTCAGTTCATCCATCTTTGATGAACTTCGCCTGAACTGCACAGCAACTTCAACCTGTGGAAAACCTCACTTGATCTTATGATGCAGGCAATCAGTGCCTGTTGTTTCTCTGGAAAAAACGTTTTCTGTGCGCCAGTTAGTTTACCATGTTCACTTTTCATTTTTTTGTTAATGAGTTTCTTGGGGATCTAGAAATATTCCTCGCTGTCTTTTCTGTCATTTCACAACGGATTACTTTATTACACATTTCTAGGTATACTAAGGATAGTTTTGATGCTTTTAGAAACGATAGCTTATTATATTTTTCGCGTCATTGCAAAAACAAGACAATTCACATATCAACTTGCAAATTATCGATATTTATTTTTGTTAAAAAATAACCCAAATTTAATGTGCTTGCACGTGCTGCTTTAAAGAAAATATTTTTCATGATCGGTTATTTGTACAGCAAAACTGCTTGAGAATGAGTTGCCAGGAATTAATTTCTATACTTTTTATTTAAAACGTTATATCTAACAAATTGCAAACAAAATGAGTTTATTAGGCCAAATATAAGCTGAGCATTGACTTTTTATCATCTACAAATAACAGAAAAAATAATAACTCTTTACATGTTAATTTAATCTTAAGTCGAAATGTCATATATAGTGTATCAAGGTTTCGTTGAAATGTTGTAGAAGTGATGTTTTGCATTGTGATGTATGGCCAAAACGACTGTAGTTAGCATCTTTTTTAAATGCCAAACTTCATATCTACACTAATCTATTTTAAAATTTTGATACTACAGTCGGGTCTCCATACCACGCAATTAACTGGAGTGTACAATTAACGCAATTAATCGGGGCGTTAAAAATGAATGCGCGTAGTAGGGATCCCATAGTCGGATTTCGACTAATTTAGGTTTTGGTCTAATATTTTACATTAAATATTCCGAGATTCTGATTATTTTGTAAGGTTTTGTCTCATGAAAATTTATCCAGCAAGCACTTCTTTTGGAATGCAACTATTCAACAAAGATTGCCATCTTTCTTTATCTCAATATTAAGATTTTTTAGAGGGGTACTGTCTTCAGCAAAGTTGCTCGATATGTCAAGGACTACTAGATGGTGACAGATTGGTTTGGAATACTCTCACTATGTGGCGCTAGTGAGTGTACCAGATTTCAGCACATTATAAAATATATCTTAAAAGTTTAATAACTTAGACAGATGGTGTTTGCGGCAAAGTTCTTGAGGAGGTCAAGGGCTACGCGACTATGGACAAATCAAATTGGAATAGAACCGCCAGGCGGCGCTAGTGACTTTGTAATATTTTTCAAATTCTTTATCTTGAGATCATGATAATTTAGAAGTGTGGTGTCTTCGGCAATATTCATCGGTGTGTCGAGTGATGCCCGAATGCGAAAAGATAATTTGAGAATTCACCCACTAAGCGACGCTAGGGAGAATCCCACTTACAGTACACGTTAAATTAATTTCTATCTTAAAACTTCAACAATTTGTGAAAATAATGTTTTCTGTAAGGTTTCTGAGGACGACAAGGGCTATCTGTAGACAGTATGGAAAGATTAAAATTGATTTTACCTGCTAGGTGGCGCTAGTGAGCATACAATTTTGTTTAATATCAGTTTCTCAAAATTATGATAATTTAAAATGGTGGTGTCTTCAGGAAAATTGTTCGAGGGGTCAAGGACTACCCGAGGGTGACAATAGTTTGGAATACCCCCGCTATATGGCGCTAGCGAACGTACCAGCCTTCAGCACATGGTGTATTGTGATACATTTCAAAAGTCTAATAACATCGGACGATGATGTTTTCAGCAATGTTCTTGAAGAGATCAACGGCCACCGACTTTTGGACAGATTGAATTGGAATAGATCCACCAGGCGGCACTAGTAAGCATGAAAAATTTTCAAAATATGTATCACGAAATCCTGATAATATTAGAAATGTAGTGTCTTCGGCAATATTCATCAGCTGGTCGAGTGCTGCCCGATTGTTTCAGAATCCACCCGCTAGGCGGCGGTATAGAGAATGCAATATAGTTCTAAATGGGGTTTTTCAATTAAGCAAACAAATAAAATGGTGGTGTATACCAATTTAAATTATAAAACAAATACTATACTATACTGTGGATGTAAGTGTTTCAGTTCTAGTTCCACATTCAAACACCTAATAAAATGCAGCGACGTAGTAAGAAAATTTTTCTGGGGGATATGAATTTTTCATGTATTTATATATACAATATATGTATGTATGTAGGCATGTATCTATGTATATATGTTTTTTTAGAGAGCAGAAAAAAGCTTTTTTTTCGAGAGTTGTCCTACTGGAGCTGTAGAGCTAGGTTCTCGGAAGGGCTCCCCGTCAGAATCACATACTACAATTTGCAGACGAGACAGGCAATGTCGCCCACTAAAACACTGGATTAGGCCAATTGTAGCGGGCCGTGATTCTGAATGTGATATTCATTGTACGGTTCAGGTATGTGCGGGCGCAGGGACTCGCGATCGCGTGTATCGTCGCGAAGGGCTCGAACATTTGTACGTTAACGTGCTCGATCGCGTGTGCGTTTGTATGTCGCGTGTACTAACGTGTACGTAACTTCGCGTGTATAAATTCTATTTCATAACCGTGTGCCTTTCGCATATTCGCGTGTGTTCTAGAATGATCGCGCGCGGACCGTGAATCTGATACTTAATTTTTTGTGTACGGTTCAGATTCCAAAAGAAAGTGGGTTCTTCCATATCATTAGAGTTCCCAATTATGTCGCCGTAGCACGCGTGGTCTATTGGATTTGAGCTTTATTTTTTTTTACTGAATGTATGGACCTAAATTGCTAGAATGAAGGCTAAAGATTTCCGGACGTGACCGATGCATGATCGCGCGCGTTTGCGGGTTCGCGTTTGAGACCGCGTTTGTAACTTCGTAAGTTCACACAATTGCCGGTGTGTTATCAAGTTTACGCGATCGCGGGCATAGGTGAACGTAGATGATCGCAAAGGGCTTAAGCGTTCGTATGTTGACGTGTTTGTCGCGTGTGCTCGCGTGTATGTGACTTCGCGTGTATAAATTCGATTTTGAAACCCTGCGGCCATTCATATATTCGCGAACCGTCATTCTGATCTTTAGTTTTCGGTGTACGGATCACATTCTAACAGGGAGAGAGTTACCCCATATCACTAGAGTTTCCGGTCATGTCGCCATGAAACGTTTTGTCCAGTGGATATTGGAGTTATTTTTCAATTTTATTATTTTTTTATTAATTAACAAGGACCTAGATTGTTGGTACCGAGGATAGAGACTTCCGGACGAATCCGATTCATGATGGCGCAAGCGCGGGAGCTTGTAGGTTGACGCTTGAGATCGCGTTGGTAAGTTTATGAGCGCTGAGATTTTTACCTTATCACCGGGGTGTAATCAAGTTTGCGAGTTCGTGGGCATAGGTTGCTTGGAAAATCGCGAGGTGCTCTAACGTTTGTGCGCTGACGTGATTTTATAACGTGTGTTCTTGAATGGTCGCGCGAACCGTGAGTCGCGTGCGTGAGGGCATTTTTGTAGGTTCCCGCTTGAGGCCGTGTTTGAGAATGTGTGAGTGTTAAGACGTTCACTATCACCATCTTTGCTGACCCAGCTGAAGGCGGGTGTAGAATGCCAGTATAGGACTCGGAAAGAAGAAATAAAGGACAATATATGAGAGACGTAATAGATTAGATAGGTACAAGATACAGCTGAATTTATGATCATCACATGAAGGACATACATTAGTACTTCAAACTCTACCAATACTTGAATAGCCAACCACCACACATAGCACATCCTTTCTCAATTATCTATTTGTTACTGGTTGATTGTCGGCTATGAGAGGGTAAATAGAGGAAAGGCATAGAACAGAAAAAAGGCTCATATCAGCCCTCCCGGCCTCCTCGGTACACCACTATCGAGGCGTATTGTAATCAACATCTTGAACCGGATTTCTTATATAAATAAAATTCTGATAGAAACTAAAAAGAGCTCCTTATATTTAGATAACTCTATTGAATCTATTGTGGCTTGATGATGTTTACAATATCGTCAATCCCATCAACCTGCGAGAGCGATAAAGAAATAGATATTACATGCATCTAAACTACTTTTAGGTGTTTGGTGATGTGGTTCACGTGGATTGGATTTCTTCAAAAACTACGTGTTTCAGTTTATTAAGTTGATCTAGTTGAGCATTAACTAGTGGCTGAACAGTATGTTTAAGAGAAGGTTCCATCCATAAGAGATTGTCATCTCTGTTTCTGAAAACAGTGAATCCGATTCGTTATAGACGAGTATCACTCGCCATCTTCACGAGCCAGAGCGACAGAGCGATTTAAGAGGAAAAAACACCCACCTTCAGTCTGATCATCTCTTATACATGACAGTCCATTGATCCGAATAGAATGACTCGATCACTATGCTCGAAATCAAATGAGTCCTCGAACAACCGAACCAGTATGTTCCCCCATTTGAAAGTAGAAACATTTATATCAGCCGTCCGCCAAAACACTCGATCGAATGATTATTAGTCATGAGATTCAGAGATCAATGAACCAGTACTTGCTCGGATCTCCCACTCTTATCGACCAAACAAGAGTACGCGCCCATCAGGCTCATCACCCAAGCCTAGGGTTTTTAGAGAGCAGAAAAAAGTTATAAAAAAACCAAGAACAGGAAAAACAAGTACAAAAACCAACAACTCAGGGAACGGGTTTGGACAGCCACCTGACCCGCTAATACAACTACTTTTGCACGGAATCTGATTCCTCCCCGGCACTACCTTACGGCATAAACGTGGGAAGAGATTTTCTAATGTGCACAGCACACTCCAATCCAACTACTCAGTAGTTAGTTCTTTCAGTAGGGTTACAGAACCCATCCTTGACACACTACCAGAGATGGGTACGGTTCTCAAAATCTCAACACGTGTAAACGAGCGGTGCACACCGTATGCGGATTTGATTTCGTTCACACGGTGAACGAAATCAAAACCTCAACCGAGTCTCAGTTTCGAAAACCAAACCGAGTCACTCCGCACCGTTTACATGTGTGCACGAGTTTCAACGCGTGTTGATGTATTTGCAACAGCGGTTTCGGTTCGGCTTTAGAAAACCGAACCTGGTTTTTTTCTGTACGCGGTGCTTCGGTTGAAAGAAGAAGCAGTAAAATAATATGCAGTGCTGCCGAATAGACAAGCGAAATGAATGAATTTCCTCTAGTCTTTTTCATCCAAAAAATCATCATCCAAAAAATCATATAGATGTTGAAAAATTGAATTTTGGTCGATAATCTTTAAGTTCAAACCACTAATTCTATATACTTTCCCCAACTAAAAAACCAACCCTAGGGTGAAATCGACATGAAATCTAAAGTTTAGAATCGCTGTCTTGGATTTCAAAACGGCCTTTGAACCTCTATATGTCCTTCTTATATCGAAAATTGTTGAAATATTAGTATTTGCGCTAGTGTATCTGTGTACTGCATTGCAACCAGGGATGCATGAAGCACAGCACGAGAGCCTAACACGAGCTGAGCGTCCGCTTTGAACGAACCAAAAGCAATAAGCACTGACACCGCTCGTGCTAGGTATCCTTCGTGCTCGAGCTGTAGGATTGGAAGAGCTAGCACAACGGGTTAGCACGATGAGCTAGCACCATGAGCTAACTCGGTAAGCTGGCACAGCTAGCGCGGTGAGCTAGCATGAGTTAGCTCAATGAACTGGCGCGGTAAGCTTGCCCGATGAGCTAGAACGGTGCAGTAGAGTAAGCTATGGAACGAAAGAATAGGACTAAGCAAGAAATAGACGTTGGTAAATGTGCGACAAGTTGCGGCAAAAAACGATGCAAGCATTGTTACTCATACTAACGCGTTTTATTTTTTTTCTACTTTGCTGTAGCTGAGCTATAGCTCGGTGCAGCGTGTTAGCTATCACCGTGCTAGCGAGAGCTCTCGCTCATCGGTGCTTGTGATACTTGTTAGCTCAACGAACTTAGCTCTGACAAATTACATCACATCTTGTGCCTGATTGCAACTATTATCGAATTAAGGATTTCAAAAGTGAATCTTTATTCAACCATATGTCACTTATATTACATAGTTTTCGTTAATAGAACGCGATAAAATTTGCTCTGCAGAGTTTTGCTCCGCCAACTTGGATTTCGCGATGACGATGGATATCAAGCACGATGAAACAGCCGCTATCTTGATTTTGGATCTATAGAAGATTTCAAAATGATGATGATTTCAAATGATAAATCGCCACGAAAATAACGCCGTCTCAGAGTTCAAAATATAGCTTCTTTTTTAATTTATGGTATCAATTTTTGGTTTTCAGACATTGCCCTCATATGGAAAATATCCATTATGTACGATTTCAGTTAGTAAATTGTAATCATGAAAAGTTCGCCAACTCGGATTATCAAATTACGGCAAACATCAATTCACGACCTTTAGACATCTTTCGAATTTTAAAAATATCCATGTTGCATGGTTTAAGGTTATAGATTATCATGAATAGGTCGCTATATTTAATTTCGGTCTGCCAGTTTGGATATAAAAATAGCGGAGGCTATATACTTTATTTTACTATCGAGTGTTAGACAATTTCTTTTAGCAAAAATATACATATTACACACTTCTTTAAAATAAATCATAATGAAATGACGGTTATATTGACTTAAGATCAGTCATTGATGATTTCAAAATGGCGGCGAACATCAATTTTGGGTACAAATAAGATGCATGAAGGAAATTTTTCAATTACCGAAAAAATATTCAATATTATAGCCAAAGCAATTTTCATTAAACAGACTGGCACCACTAGCACTCCTGATAAATATTAACCCGAATAGACAACCGCAACACAACCGAGGTTTGGTTTCGTATTTTTCGTGTTTCGTTCAATACTTATTCATCGGTAAACGAAAACCAAAACCAAACCGGGGTGCTGTGTAAACGAAATTTCGGTTAGATTTTCTTACCTCGGTTGAACACAACCAAGAATAAAACCGTACACGGTGTAAAGCAAATGAAAACACGTGTGGAAATTTCGTTTACCGTACCGGTATTCAACCGGTTTTTTTCCCACCTCTGTACACTACCAGTTTTCGATTCCTCGTTGAGCTTCCGACTTGAACGCGAAACTACTCGCTCTAGTCTTCGACGATGGGCCTAGCCTACTCCGACGGAGAATTCCCCGGTGGGAGACGTTCTTTTTAAACCGAGCAAACCAGGTGCCGGAGTCAGTTCGGCGATTCCGGTGGAGCAGGGGGTTCGGTTCGCTGGTGCTCCGACGACCCGTGACTGGTGGTGTCTCGTCGCGGTCTACTTAGTCTAGTCCCCGGCGATGAATCTAGCTTACGCTGACGGAGAGTTCCCCGACGAAAGAAGTTCTCCCGAAACCGATTCTTCTTTAGTTTTCGCCAACCGGTAGGGTGCCGTTGTCGGTCTGGCGATTCTAGTTTGAGCGTGGCGTTCGGTTTTCTGGCGTCCCGACGACCCATACTCGGTGCTCTGTCGCAGTCTACTCGACTAGTCCCCGGCGGTGGATCTAGCCTACTCCAGCGGAGAGTTCCCTGGCGGTGATTGCTTTCCCGAAGCTATAGCTCGCTATTTATCACGCCATTTCCGTTGTAAGGCGGCCATGATCTGCATCACCACTCTACTGATCGCGTTCCACGTGTTTACGTCGCTTGTCATACTGTAGGCTACATTATCCGGGTTAATGTCCGGTCCTCCCGTTTTAAGTAGCTCCCTGCACGTTGCTGCGAACCTCGGACATTCGAAGACCACATGCTCACAATCCGGGCACAATGGTGACGTTACGTGCCCCAACCGATGAAGATACTTCCTGAAGCAGCCGTGGCCCGACAGGAGCTGTGTCAGGTGAAAGTTCACCTTCGTGCTTCCTATTGACCCACGTTGACAGGTTTGGGATGAGCCGGTAGGTCCATTTTCCTTTTTCTGTACTCTCCATTCCTGCTGCCACGTCGCCATCGATTCAATTCTCACCAACTTTCTCGCGTTTCTGGTGTTACTTTGATTGTAGCACTCGATATCTTCCACCATGGTGATGCAGATAGGGATCATCCAGGCGATAACGCATATTGCCTCCGACGTTATTGTTCTGTTCGTGTTCACGACTCTTACGGCCATCAGCCGGAACATCCTGTTCAGCTTTTCGCGATTCCACTTGGTTTTCAACGCCGCCCCCCAAGCGGGAACCCCATATTGCAGTGTTGATGACGAAACCTAGATAGTAGACGTCTCGTGCTGCTTCTCGGGCCGCCGACGTTTGGTATGATCTTTGCTATTGTATTCGTTGCCTTCGCCGACTTTTCGCAAACGTAGTCGACGTGGTTGTTGAAGCTCAACCGGTCGTCGATTATTGAAAGGCGAGTTGAGGGCTGTTGAAAATCAATAGTTTTGGACATTTTCAATGCTGAGAGGGGGGGGGGGTCCGCCGATGTGTCGAAATGGAATTTTTTTCAACTTTTTGGGAAAGTGTTTTATATTGAAGGGCAAGTTGAGGGCTATTGAAAATCAATAGTTTTGGACATTTTCAATGCACAGGGGGGGTCTGCCGATGCATCAAAATGGAATTTTTTCAACTTTTTGGGAAAGTGTTTTATATTGAAAGGCAAGTTGAGGGCTGTTGAAAATCAATAGTTTTGGACATTTTCAACGCACAGGGGAGTCCGCCGATGTGTCAAAGTGGATTTTTTTTTTCAACTTTTTGGGAAAGTCTTTTATATTGAAAGGCAAGTTGAGGACTGTTGAAAATCAATAGTTTTGGAGATTTTCAATGCAGAGGGGAGGGGGGGGGGGGTCCGCCGATGCATCAAAATGGAATTTTTTTCAACTTTTTGGGAAAGTGTTTTGGAGTTTTGGCTGTTGAAAATCAATAGTTTTGGACATTTTCAATGTTGAGGGGGGGTCCGCCGATGTGTTGAAATGGAGTTTTTTTCAACTTTTTGGGAAAGTGTTTTATATTGAAGGACAAGCTGAGGGCTGTTGAAAATCAATAGTTTCGGACATTTTCAATATACAGTGGGGTCCGCTGATGTGTCAAAATGGAATTTTTTTCAACTTTTTAGGAGCGTTTTATATTAAAGGGAAAGTTGAGGACTGTTAAAAACAATAGTTTTGGACATTTTCAATGTACAGGAGGCTCTGTCGAAGTATCTAATTAAGAATGATTTCAACTTTTTGGGAAAGTGTTTTATAGTAAAGGGCAAGTTGTTGGCAGATAAAAATCAATTATTGACATTTTAAATGAGCTTGGTGTCTGTCAATGTATTACAAATATTAAACAGTAAGGGCTTTTGATAAATGTTTAAGCAAAGGAGACAGACCTCGAACAAATTTTCAAAGTAGATTTGTTTTTAAAAAGATGATTTTTTCACTATGTGAAGGACGAGGCTCTATAATTGGCAAAATAGTAAATCCTTTCTGGAGCATATTTTTCTTGTATTAGAGATGCAAAATTAGCAAAAACCAAAAAATCATTTATTTTAAATTTTGCGCTGGAAGACCCCCTTAAGGGAAATTTTTACGAAATAATCCGAAAGGATTACAAGACTATGTCTAGGGACGATAGAAGAATATTTTAATAGCTTAGATTTATTAAAAAGAAAGATAACAATATAAGAGGGGTGCGCCCCGCCGCCGCCGATTGTAGGTAAAAATTAGAGGTGGGCACCTCTAAAAAATATTTCCCGAACTGACCTGACCATTAAAACGTTTCTGTTGGAAAAGCCTTTGCACTCCGTAACACAATTAAAACTACTTTTAGAAAAATACTAAAACAAGGTGGTCTAATTTTTAAGGCTCAATATCATCAATATCAAGTATATCATGTATAGTTTTTTTTTCTCGGCTTGCTTTTTTCATTGTAGGACTTATTGACTCTCCAAAACAAGGTCATTGGATGCGTGGTACGCATTTTTTTCAACACATCCTTTTATTTTACGAGCACTACATTCATTTGCTTTCACACATAAATAACGAGCATAATCCATAACAATAAATCAAGGAGTTAACATGATTCTGCGAAAAAAATTTTTTGGCGTAAAGTAGCCCGCCTTGTGGGGGTGACTTTACGCCAGTTTTAGCTCTTTAGATTCCACGTACAATCTTGATTTTCCAAAAGTTTTTTCAATGACTTTGGAGGTACTAGTTCCATATGTAAAATATCGAACAGTTTCAAATTTAAAGTTGCGTGATCGTAGTTCAAGTATTGATTTCAACTACCCACAACTTGTCCATCAATATAAAACACTTTCCCGAAAAGTTGAAAAAATTCAATTTTAACGCATCGGCGGACCCCCTGTGCATTGAAAATGTCCAAAACTATTGATTTTGAACTACCAACAACTTGTCCTTCAATATAAAACACTTTCCCGAAAAGTTGAAAAAAATCAATTTTAACGCATCGGCGGACCCCCCTGTGCATTGAAAATGTTCAAAACTATTGATTTTGAACTACCAACAACTTGTCCTTCAATATAAAACACTTTCCCGAAAAGGTTGAAAAAATTCCATTTTGACACATCGGCGGACCCCCTGTACATTGAAAATGTCCAAAACTATTGATTTGCAACTACCAACAACTTGTCCTTCAATATAAAACACTTTCCCGAAAAGGTTGAAAAAAATCCATTTTGACACATCGGCGGACCCCGCTGTACATTGAAAATGTCCAAAACTATTGATTTTTAACTACCAACAACTTATCCTTCAATATAAAACACTTTCCCGAAAAGTTGAAAAAATTCCATTTTGACACATCGGCGGACCCCCCCTGTGCATTGAAAATGTCCAAAACTATTGATTTTCAACTACCAACAACTTGTCCTTCAATATAAAACACTTTCCCGAAAAGTTGAAAAAAATCCATTTTGACACATCGGCGGACCCCCCTGTGCATTGAAAATGTCCAAAACTATTGATTTTCAACTACCAACAACTTGTCCTTCAATATAAAACACTCTCCCGAAAGGTTTAAAAAATCCATTTTAACGCATCGGCGGACCCCCTGTGCATTGAAACTGGCCAAAACTATTGATTCTTGAGTGTAATGTACAAAACGTTCTATTTTTGGCGTAAAGTAATCATCGATGACGGTATTTCAAAACCCACTCGTCAAAATCGTTCCAAAAACAAAGATAATTACAAAAATATTGATATCCGTCATTCCCCCGACGAACTAGTTATGAAAAAAAGTTCAACAGGCGTATTTTTGGAGTCAATACGTTTTTATGTACAACGTATCCAACACTTAAATTTATTTAGTGTAGCTCTGTCTACAAATCAATATAATCCTAACAATAGCAAAACAAACTTTAATTTCGTTTTTACTCTTAATTTACTATAATAAACACTTAATTTACTATTATAAACCGAAGCTGTTAATGTATTCTACTATAGTCCCTAAACATAGGCTTATAACATTTTCTGATTTTGTATAAATTTCACTTAAGGAGGTCTTCCAGCACAAAATTAAAAAAAAACTCTAAGGCACGGAAAATATGCTCAAGAAAGGATTTACACGAATTGGACTTGGTTCGTCTGCTAGAGCTTATTAAACATATGTTAATATGAGGCTGACAAAAACGGGTAAAAAGCCGATAAAATAAGGGGCTGACAAAATCGGGTTAAAAAGCTGATAAAATCTGGGTAGACAAAATCGGGAGCTGATAAAATCGGGTCTTCACTTTATTAACTTTTCTAAGTAACAACTTGAACAATTTTGAATTGCTCGAAAAATAAAAAAATGGATAACGCAATTAGCCTTAAATTATTGTAGACAAATAAAAGACCTTTATCAGCCCCCGATTTTGTTTATCCCCAATTTTGTTAGCTTTTGACGATTTTGTCAGCCTCATATTTATCAAAAAGAAGAAATTAACAAAACAATGTTCCAAAAAAAATCAATTTTGACACATCGGCGGAACCCCCTGTGCATTAAAAATGTTCAAAACTATTGATTTTAAACTACCAACAACTTGTCCATCAATATAAAACACTTTCCCGAAAAGTTGAAAAAAATCAATTTTAACGCATCGGCGCACCCCCTGTGCATTGAAAATGTCCAAAACTATTGATTTTGAACTACCAACAACTTGTCCTTCAATATAAAACACTTTCCCGAAAAGTTAAAAAAAAATCAATTTTAACGCATCGGCGGACCCCCCTGTGCATTGAAAATGTTCAAAACTATTGATTTTGAACTACCAACAACTTGTCCATCAATATAAAACACTTTCCCGAAAAGTTTGAAAAAATTCCATTTTGACACATCGGCGGACCCCCCTGTACATTGAAAATGTCCAAAACTATTGATTTGCAACTACCAACAACTTGTCCTTCAATATAAAACACTTTCCCGAAAAGTTGAAGAACATTCCATTTTGACACATCGGCGGACCCCCCCCTGTGCATTGAAAATGTCCAAAACTATTGATTTTCAACTACCAACAACTTGTCCTTCAATATAAAACACTTTCCCGAAAAGTTGAAGAACATTCCATTTTGACACATCGGCGGACCCCCTGTGCATTGAAACTGGCCAAAACTATTGATTTTCAACTACCAACAACTTGTCCATCAATATAAAACACTTTCCCGAAAAGTTGAAAAAAAAATAAATTTTAACGCATCGGCGGACCCCCCTATGCATTGAAAATGTTCAAAACTATTGATTTTGAACTACCAACAACTTGTCCTTCAATATAAAACACTTTCCCGAAAAGTTGAAGAAAATTCCATTTTGACACATCGGCGGACCCCCCTGTGCATTGAAAATGTTCAAAACTATTGATGTTCAACTACCAACAACTTGTCCTTCAATATAAAACACATTCCCGAAAAGCAGAAATCGTTAGAATTTGGATTATTTTGCATCCCTACATGTGTGCTGGATCGCTCTCACTCCCAAAATCATTTGGCTAAATCATCATCATAAGGAGTTTCTTACAATAATCATATACAATACCATCAACCCCGATTTTGCATCTTTTCTATCGTACCTGATTTTCTCAACTTCATAATCCTGATCAAAAAAAAAATCATAATCAGGCCGTGATCACAGGCGGTGATTTTATTGCAATGATTTTTTGCTAGCACATTATCGGTTCAGAGAAAATCACTAGCGATTTTTTATGGTTGTGATCATAGCATAGCATGATCAGCAGTGATAATTATCACTGATGATTTTTGATTTTTGGTGATTTTCCCAGCACTGATCACTTCCAATAGCTACAGTGCACGCTGATCTGCATCTGCTGAACAACTTTGCAGTTGCTGACCAACAACATCTCCGTATTGTGGTGAGCTATCTGCAGCTTGATGCAGTTCTCGATCGCATCTATTGTCGCGTCACCGACACCTTTACTAGATTCTCATCTATCACCGTTAGTGACACGTCGTTTGCGAAAACCACGATTTCCTGTGCAGCCGCAGTGTCAAGACTCCATCGTACATCACGTTCCAAAGAGTTGAACCGGGCATGGAGCCCTGAGGAACGCCCACTGTGACTCTCATTGACTTTTGCCCTTCGTTCGTCTAGTACAGCAGCACTCTACTCTGGAAGTGGCTCTTCAGGATCCGGCATGGCTTCCCAGCTGGCGCTGCTAAACGGATTCTTCACATCTATCGTGATCACAGTGCAGTATCGACCTCCTCTTCACTTCTGTTTAGATGCCTTCTCAACACTTCCGAGCATTGTCCGAATAACCTCCAATGTCGATACTCTTTTGCTGAATCCGGACTGCATATTGGACAGTCCGCGCTCACGCTTCGTGCTTTTCGTCAACTTGTTATGGATATTTCTTTCCAGGAATTTTCCGAGTGTGGCCAGCAGACATATAGGACATATACGAGGCTGGATGGCCCGGTGACTTCCCTGGCTTTGGCAGCAACACCAGCTTCTGTACCTTCTACCCGCCAGTATCGCAGCCTGCAGCGCCACGTTTGATCGTCGTTAGTCCCTTGTCACTCGTCTGTGTTTGCTCCTTCTTCTTCGCCGTACGGTGTCGGTGATCAGGTAGTTGGATCATGCTTCAATGATTGTCTTTAGCTTACCCGGGCTCATTTCAGCTGGCGTTGACGGGCCCTCATCTTCACCATCACGACTCGGTACGCGTCCCCCAGGGATTGTCGTCTACTTCTCAGCACAGCCCCTTATGGCAAACTGGCTTGCTAAGCTTGATATACCGTTTTAAAGCGGCCCTAGCTTCCCAAAACGTCGTCTTGCGCTCCTCTCTCACTCTCCGATCTTGCTCTCTGAGCCCGCCTTCTGGCTCTGAGACAACCAGGGTGCAGCGTACTGAGCTACTCAGTACCCAGCGTGGCTCCAGCTTTCGTGGCATTGTAGCGCCACAATCCTTCAACGTTCTTGAGTTCGCTATCCGGCCGAACTGCCGCAACAAAGAGGTCTTTGTTGAAGGCTTTCGTCTTCCACTTTAGCTTGCCGGTCGTCCTTCTCCGTGCAGTAGCAGGGTTCCGTTGGCCGATGCACACAGAATGTGGCGGAATTTCTCTCGGTACCGATTTCCGTTTCGTGAACCAGTTTTGTCACGACACCAGAAGCCATTTAGCTCCCCGCTTCGCCGCGATCTACTTAATGTAGTCCTCGGCGGTAGACCTAGCCTCCACAACGAGCCGAC
The DNA here is from genome assembly GCF_030247195.1 of Topomyia yanbarensis. Lineage (NCBI taxonomy): Eukaryota > Metazoa > Arthropoda > Insecta > Diptera > Culicidae > Topomyia > Topomyia yanbarensis. Next base: position 273,534,826 of record NC_080671.1, read on the forward strand.
CGGTAGGTGCCGAGGTTTGTCGCCAATTTTGACTACAAGGCAATATTCTCAGAAAATAACTTTTGCAAATGAAGCTTTGAGAATTCCATTTAAAATATTAGGCATATTTTTGTTGAACATATTCAATTTCAATAAAATATTTCGGGGGGGGGGGGGGGTGATTGTCCCCAACCCCTCCCCCTCCCCCCTTCCGCTACTATGCCACTGATAAAATGAAAGGCAGCAGAACATGTACTTAGTTCAAAAATTGTCAAATTTTCAGATTTGCACGGTAATAGCACTGTAATTTATTAAATAAGTTTTTCCATTAATCGATTAAAGATTGTTTACCCAGCGTTCATTAGGACATCATTGAAAATTTTATTGTAAAATTAAATTTCATATTTCGTGAAAGAAACTGAATACCTCCATTAGTGAGCGTGGGCTTCCTCATCACAGTCCTAGAATGCATTTTCAATTCTCTACTAACATCATATTGCAAATTACCTTCTAATTTATATTTTCCATTGTTTTAAGGTTACACTTGTTTCTTGTGTGAAGTGAATGACAATGTAATTTTTGGCGATATAACTGTTCTTAGGCAACATTTTGTACAGGTACATAGATTGAAGTTAGCAGTTAAAAATGCAACACCATTTACCTGTATAGAAATTTTGAACAATGGTCAACGGTGCGGAGCCCAGTATTACAAATTTCAAAATTTCCAACAACATTTGCTCAAAAGCCATCCTATACATTCTTTTGGAAATAAAAATTATAGTTATAGGGACGATCACATAACTGAAAATAATAATGTCTATGTCCCAGAGCAAACAGATTTATTTAAAAATTTGAAAGGTGTAACAAATAAGACGTTTTTCAAAATACCATCTACACTTAATGATATCAACTGTTTCACATGTGACTGGATATCTGATATTCGTTGCAATGTCTCGATTCCGGAAAAAACATATACAAAACGTAATGAATAAAACAGAAGAATTGATCGAAAAAGTGGAATCATACCTTTGGAACAAATTTAAAGTATTTATACAAAAATGCAATGGCCCTGTTTGTCCTGAGACCGTAGTAAGAGTTGTCAACGAATTTACCGTGAATGATATTTTCAAGGATGTCAGAAACATGCAAATTCAAATGGCTAATATGTATCTGAAAGCCAAAGCAAAAATCCCCGAACCTATTGAAGTTGTATTGGAATCTAAAACTTTTAACACAACCAAGAGAATACACACAAAAAAGGAGTAGTTCATAGGAACTCAACGAAAAAAACAAAGGATTCGTTTCAGTACATATCTATCCGAGATATTTTGGCATTAGTAATGAGAAATCCCGAAGCTATGGAAATAGTTGAAAATGAGCGAAATGAGCCTGATGGCATCTTTAGATCGTATAGAGATGGTTCAGAATTCAAAAATCATCCATTCTTACAAAAATTCCCATCAGCACTACGGCTAACGATGAATGCAGATGATATTGAAATAGTGAACAATTTAAGTTCTAGATCGGGGAAGCATAAGATATGCCACTTCTATATAAAAATTCAAAATTTTGAGCGCGTCAGGAATTCAACATATAACACCAATTTTTTGGTACTCTCTGTGAATTCAAATGTTTTAAAAAAACATGGATATGAGAAAGTATTACGTCCTATGTTGGATGATTTGAAGCAACTAGAATCAGATAAAGGCGTACAAATATGTTTTGGCGACGCAACGTTTGCTTTAAGGGCCGTGTTATGCAGTTTTGCTGGAGATACATTAGCAGCTCACGATATTTTTGGTTTACTTAGTCCTAGTGCTTCATTTTTCTGCCGTCAGTGTTATATAACTAAAATGGATATGAAGAATGGAACTTTTGGTGCTATTTTCCAGCAACGATCAATCGAGTCACATCAGCATGACGTAGATACGGTCCAGCGTTTGAAAAATATACGGGCTGAGCATATGATCAATCAAGGATCGTCTAATTTTAGATCATTACGTAGGCGACAGCGCAGTGAGGTAGATTATTCCTTTTCTATTACCACAGATAACTGTCATCGACACTATTACTCACAACCACAACTCATAACCAATATTAGAATGTAATTTACTTATAATATTTATGTTTTTTTATTTATTACAGTTTTAACAAGTTTCGGTAATTCGCCCTTCTTATAATATTCTTTTCGGGTATGGATCTGAAACTTTCCTATTCAAAAACACAAGTCATGGAACGTCTCAATAATTTATCTAATTTCTTATTTTGTAACCAATTTGTCAACTATACTTTACATACTGTCATATTCTTTCTTTATTCAGATTATAAGCGAGCGTGGGGTTTCCAATAGATGTGTACTAGAGGATTTAAAATACTTTAGAGTAGCCACAAATTTTGGTTTTGATCCTATGCACGATTTACTTGAAGGTGTAGTCCATCAAATAGTAAAGCTATGGAAATAGTTAGAAATAGTGGTATGTGTATACATTAAAGAGAAAAGATTTTTCGACTGTTACTCATTAAACACACGAATTGAAAATTTCAATTATGGATCTGTGGAAACTAGAGATAAACCATCTCCAAATTTTTCATCGAAGAAACTCTCTGAAAAAGGAAACAAACTAAAACAAACTGCAGCGCAAACATGGTCATTATTACGCGTGTTGCCTTTTATTTTACATGATTTGATCCCAGAAGATGAACCACATATGCTCCTTATCAACCTGCTTCAAAGTATATGCTATATTTCATTTTCAAACATAGTAACCGAGGAAATGGTTCAAACATTGGATCAAAGCGTAAAAAAGCTACATTGCGAATTTAAAGAAAGATTCCCGAATAAAACACCAATAAATAAATTACATCACTTGGCACACTACGCTCAAAACATAAGATCTACATCTGTTACCAATGAGTTCAACTGTATGCGATTTGAAGCCCTAAACAAGTTACCAAAAGGTCAAATGAAAAACGCTCAGAATTTCAAAAATGTATCCTTCAGTTTAGCAAAGCGATTGAATTTGAAACAAACACACGCAATCATTAATCGGAGTTATTTTCAACGAGTTGACATTTTATCGGAATCGATCGTCACTAAAGAAAAAATGCCAAATTCTCAACTGCTGCAATCATTTCCCGACCATGTTTCTCTTATCAAGCATTTGACAATAGATGGGATAAACTTTCAAGACGATGTCGTTATCAAGTACAGTGAAAAGGATACAAATCATAAATTGTTTGCGCATGTTCATAATATCTATTATGTAAATGAAAAATTGTATTTTATTGCTGAACGTTTAAATACAATATGCTTTGATCATAGATTAAACAGCTATCATCTTCTGCACTCCGGCGAGTTTATTCGGATACCAGAAGAATATGTTTATAAACGAAAATCGTATAACTTATGGGTTACCGACACTACGGAAAATGCTTTTATCGCGTTACAATATTTCGACGAATTCCATTAAAAACCATTTTCCATATAATACTAAAATTCATTTTTTTTGTAAGTATGTTTCTAAAATGTACAATGGTTTAATTCCTAGTATATGAATTTAGCCTAGGTTAAAAGAAAAATAAACAAAATATTTTGTAATTGTGAATGATTTTGTTCATTTCCGTTGGTGTTTTTTACTATGAACTAGATATGTAATATTGATATAACCACATATAAGTAAATCAAAGTATTTTATACTGCATTAACTTTTAGGTGCTGTCCATATACCACGTGAATATTTAAAAGGATAGAGGCGATACGATAAAGTTCTCGTTTATCCATACGCAGGCAAGTTGGGGTGGCATTACGATGTGGCCATGATGCAGCGGATCGTTCGCTTTACACCCTGAACCTTTTTCATCGATGATCATATTATGCAAAGAGTTGGGGGATAAATGTTAAAGCGACCGAATTATAAACAGAAGCGAAAGTAAACAATGAGAGCCACTCATTGTAGATATGTCTTTTTGAAAAAAGCCTCAAGAACTCACCTTATCGTTCCATGTTCTGCCGTTATAAGCATATTTGTCCCATGTTCTATGGGATTCCCTATATACATGGGATAATTATGCGTAGAACGGCAGTGTTCTCACGTGTAGCTAATGCAATCATTCGCCTTGTAGCCGGGTTTTTCTCGTCTGTCGCTTTCTCATGAGCGTATGCACACAATCTGGTTTGATATCCGCAAAATTAACGGTTTTTCTGTCCACGTGGTATATGAACGGCTATTTACTACATTTTCAATTCTGCAGCATGACAACAGCAGTATAAAACTGCAAATTTTCGATTATATTTATTTGTCTTGATAAGTTTCTTCGTAGTAAACTTGCTCATCTCTCTAACTGCGTTTTCTTTCACAGACAATGAAATTACATCAGTAGATATATTTTTGGATCTCACTCAGCAAACCGTGATGGGAGAAAACGGATTGAATCTTAAGCTCGGGTCGTGGCTTCGAATTGAAAGAGCACAGAAAAACATAGATATATCATCTATTCCAAGCACGGTAAAAACCACATATAACTGACTAAATTTTATCATTCATCGTTCAATATTGCAGAGCAAGTGTTCCACGACAACACGAGAAGATCAGAATATTGAAAAAGAGGACATCATTCGAATTTTGGAAAATAGCCCAGAATGTCAAAAACTAATGCATGGAAAACTGGCAGAAGGAGTCTCGTTGGCAAAGAATGAAAAAAACCTGATCTGCCGAGTTCTATGTTCAGTTTTCTTCGGGAAATCAGTTGCCGATGGAATGTAAGTAATTTTTTCGTCTAATTTTTATATAATGAAATGTGTGTTATTGAAAAATTGGAAAAAATCTAAATCTGCTGAGTTCTGTGTTTATTTTTGTTGAGGAAATCAGTAACCGATGGAAGCTAGGTAACGTGCAGTTTTGGTCTATACAATAAAATGTAGCTAGCTTCGTGAAATAAAATCTGTTGTGTAAACATGGGTATTTAACATGTTTATAAACCTTTCTGCTAATATACAACTTGACAGCTCAACTTCAGTTTCTAGTAGTTGATAGAATAATTGCTGAAGTTTCGCATTTAAGTACATGAAGGCGGGTTCGACTCTAAATGCACTGGAAGAGGATATATCAAGTATCGAAAGTACCAATTCAAACAAAAGACTAATTTTCTTCACACATTAATTTGATCTTGGTAGGGTAATACTCTCAGTAACTGAGCATGGGAGCTACGATTTCTGTTCTGCTGCGAATACTCACATTATCAACATGGAACAAATACAGTATCGGTGTTTGTGAGATCAAATTCATCTGATCTCGTCTGCTCATCCGACGCGAGGTTATAAATGTATTGATCATTGGAAATTTAGTGATAAATTTGGCTTAGCGAGTTTGAATCGCAAACCAAATGTATAACAGTGTACTTCAGCCGGAATTTATTGCACATTATTATACACACACATACATACACACACAGACATTTGCCGATCTCGACGAACTGAATCGAATGGTGTATGACACTCGGCCCTCCGGGCCTCGTTTAAAAAGTCGATTTTTACAGTGATTGCATAGCCTTTCTTTATATGAGAAAGGCAAAAAGGTGCGAAATCGGCAAAGTCCAAAAAAGTCGATTTTTATAAAAAAAAATTTTTTCGTGATAACATAAAATCTCGACGTTTCATACATTTTAAAGACGTTTGGAATCAAAAATACGAATTCGATTTCTGAAATTTCATGCCCCCCCCCCCCTTTGAAAAAAAATTGAGTTCCGGCTTATATGGGAATTTCATATGCGACCGGACGGTTCAGTCTATATTTCCGGAATCATATAACCGTCTATGGTGGTCAATGTAGTCAACAAAAGTTTGGTTGGCCGTCGGGGACCTAGAACAGCAAATTTAAGTTGTTTGAGAGGCATTTTAGCGAAATTTTTACCTTTTTTGCTTTCATCGGAGTATCGGTTTGAATCGCAATTTGCTATGTAATCGCACGCCACAACCTGTAACTCCGGAACCGGAAGTCGGATCGGGATGAAATTAAATAGCCATTTACGAAGGCGCAACACCTTTCATTTGAGACTAAGTTTGGTTGAATCGGTCTAGCCATCTCCGAGAAACCGATGTGACTGTTATTCTGAATTTAGATACTTCCGCCGGGTTTTCTAGAGCCGATGATGGTGGCCAATGTGGCCAAAAAGACTTTGAATGGATGTTAGTGACCTAATACTACAAATCGAAGCAGTTGTGGTCATATTTTGGAAAAAATTTCACCTTTATACATTCATTGCAGAATTTATTAAAATCGACATTTTCTGCGTGATCGTGCTCACCACCCTATAATTTCGGAACCGGAAGTCGGATCCATCAGAAATTCAATAGCAGCCTATGGGAACGTTGTATCTTTCATTTGACACTAAGTTTGTCAAAATCGGTTCAGCCATCTGAGAAAAATGAGTGACATTTTTGGTCACATACACACAGACGCACATACACACACACATACATACATACACACGCACAGACATTTGCCGAACTCGACGAACTGAATCGAATGGTATGGGCCTTCGTTAAAAAGTCGGTTTTCAAAGCAATTGCAATACCTTTCTATTGAGAAAGGCAAAACGTTTTTTTTAACTCGAACTTCTTTGAAAGATTATTATTTTCGTATTCAGCGATACTAAATTAATCTAGAAAACACTTTTTCTCGTAACTGAATTTTTCTTGTAAACTAGTGTAATCTTATTTAAGACCAACAGAGATATGTGAAAAACAGAGCAATTTTCACTCGGTGCCTAATAACATCACCAGTTTTTGTCGGATTTTCGTGATCTTAGGCTTAAAATTCACGTGAGAAGTCTGCCTGTCACATAAGATTTTAAAAGATTTTTTTTGCAGATTTATTTTTTTATGAAAAATCATCCAAAAATTAGTAATTTTACCAAACACCACTTTTTTGACTTTGGTTGCTCTTAACCCTAAATTGTTGATATTTTATCCTAACATGCTATACATTTTTGGAATGGGCACATCAATACCTTTCGTTTTTGTTAATCGGAAGATTTGTTTCTGAGATATTGACCAAAAACTGCAAAAAGTGCTCAAAAACGCCTTTTTTAAAAAAATCACAGAAACGGTTCTTTGAAAAAGAAAATGGATATGATTTTCGTGCTCAGCGACCCAAAATTGACTTAGAAAACACCTTTTTTCTCAACTTCATGCAATTACCCAAAATTTGTAAACTAGTGTTATCACCAGAAGCTCCTTCGCCGCCTAATCTTTTGGGGGCCGAAGGTTCATCGCAGCCCTACGCTTCAAACACTAACACAACTGTGGTCCCGCGCAAGAAACAGCACATCTACAGATGCTTAGAAATTAAAAATGGATTAACAATAGGACCAATCTAACGACAATCTACCTACTTTTGTTGAATACAATGTTTACATATATCTTTCTTTCATTAATTCGCCATAATGAAATAAAAAAATATATGTAAACATTGTATTTAACAACCCTTGGGGTTAAAGCCCAAATAAACAAACAAACCAACAAACACCTACAAATTTAAATTTTTCTATTTTCAAATATTCTGTTAGAACCGTGACAATAAAAAAATGAGAAATTTGGCATGCTGCATTACTGACGCATACGATTGTCTAAAATGTGAGGTTGAAGGAAAACCGGCGGAGGTAGATATTACTTCAGTACTTATCATATTACCCCCAAGTTTTTTAAATTGGCATATTTTGCTTTTCCAGGCTGATTGGTTCTGGGAGAATAACGGGGAAAAATCTGGTCCACATACGGGATTTATTTACTATTGGGTTAGAAATTCAAAGACCAAGTCTCCAGCCAAATCAAGTCGAAAGCGTCCAGCCCCGTCCGATTATACGCAAGAAATTGCAGACGCCATCGAGGAATTGCAACAAATCGACGCAAGCGCGGAGAACAAAATGCGAGTTCTGCAGCTAATGGAAACAAGCTTTAACTATAGGGAGAGGATCCGTTCAAAGCCAAATGCGTACTTCTATTTAACTTCTGAATTTCCAGGGTTTTACCAATATTCAGGAAGTTTGGTAATGGTCTCCACAATATGAATTACACCAAGTTTTGTAACCTTCTATTATTACAGATTTTAAAAGAATTTGAAATGATGTTTCCTGCCCAGAACGACAATCCTTCGTTCGAATCGATTGCCCCGCAAATCCTCATGCTAAACGATCATTTTAACGAAGTTGCGAGCAGTGAGTAGTTGAATTTACAAAATTTTCCTTCTTATATTTTAGTTGCCACGCTAAAAATTAACACAGTTCTAATCTTTGTTAATTATTTTGGCTTTCAATCATTCTCATATGAGACTGGCTAGTCTAACTCTCTACTCTAAGTTTATAAACGATCCGCTGTAGATTATTTATCTGTCTTCCAGTTTTAATATCTTTCGTTTTTTTTTTGAAAAAAATCTTAAAAGTCAATATTTTACTGAAGAGTTGATTCATGATAAGAATTATCATGCAATTTCAGATGAAATACGATGCCTGATGAAATTACGAACACAACTAACGAATCAAGGTCAGTCGACAACGGCGGAATGGGGACTGTCTTCGTTGGAAAATCACATATGCGATATAGTTAGATGGAAGAAAACACAAGAAGAATGTATCGAATCCTTCGTTGAAAATATTGATGTAGATCACCCAATAGTGTTTTGCATCGGGTTTGTATTATATCGTCCTCGATAGCCACATTATTATGTCCTCAGATAACTTTTACGAAATTTTTGATGTACTGTACAAAACTTATAAAGTGTTCAAGTTAAACGTCCCTACAAAAATACAAAAAATACTAGCATTCTTCGATGTATTGGTATATGGTACAACCAAATTTAGCAGAATGCAAATTATAAATAATCTAGTAGAACGTGTACGAAAATCAATGATACAAAAATAATTATATGTATGCCTGAAAAAAGAATATCTTCGAATACGCAAATTATCAAATTGAATAATTGCATAGACTGTATCGTTTCAGATTTACATAAAGAAATCCTCCTACGATGCAGTGGCTTGTCCAAGCACCTTAGATAGCTTCTATTCCCTAATTCTCGCCAGTGAAATACTCCGCCACCAAGCTCGCCGTGGGGAAGTGCACACTACTAACCTTGTCTTTTTCTATTTGATCCAATATGTTTTATGCTTTTACTATAAGCTTTCAGCGACCAGAGCACCAGCTCTGTTTATAGTCATGGAAAACCAATCATCACTAAGTGTCTGTAGTAGCAGTTTCAACCCTAACCCTTCTTGCATCGATTCACACAATTAGGAATTATTCAGAAAAAAGTTGTCCAAATTTGACTCACCCTCCCCTCATGTCACAAATATTGTTAACACTCCCTCCCCTAATTACGGAAAAAATCGGTAAAGACATGTTACGTCACGTTTTAGTTTACCTTGCCTCCCTCATATGTAAGAAAATGTAAAATATTGCTATCCCCCACTCCTGTTATGTAGTTTATGAACGGTCCCTGATACAAAATCTTATTTGACGGTCAATAGTGACACACCGCCTTAAACACGAACTGACTCCATGCCAACGGTGATAGTTCGTGTTTTATAATTCTATACTACAGCTAGGATTCGGACCCGGACTATGCTCGGATGCGTCGAAGTTTGCCTGCAGCACAGCAGTTCGAGGAGAATGAAGACGATGTTGCATTGAATAGTCAGGATCTTCCCCCGCAAGAATGCCATTACTGCCCCTCGGAGAGACCGTGCTGAAGCGCTACTCGCGCTGTGTGCGGACTGGGTTCAGGTAATAAATCGTCTTGTACAGATAATAGGCATAATTTCTCGAGTACTTTTTCAAATGGACGTAAGTAACATTGAGAGCCTCTCTTTGTTTACTTTCTCTTTCGTTTATTACGACGTCATTACAACACTTTGTACTAATTTTCCAGTACAAATCGAAAGCCGACGGTTTTTACTACAATAGTATGCAAAGAGTAGAGTAGTAAATGTCGAAATGGCCGAGTAATAATAGTGATATCATACATCGACCACCATCGCCTAGCAGTTGGTGTGTCTGAATGACGAATCAATTGAATGTGATATTACGGGAAATTGCCTATTCCTAGTTATATCAGGACATCGTAACCATCATCAAACCACCAGCTTTTCTGGGTAAGAAAAAGGATAACATCATCATATCTGGCGTTCGTTCCAATGAGAACCAAGGAATAGACTTTCTCAACTGTCCAGGATATTTGTTTGTGACTCAAGCTGAGTAAAACGAATCGTATCGTTGGCAATTAAAAGAAGTGCAAGCAGCAGTTGGAGAACTTATAATCGCAAGAAATTGCCGGTGGAAGGACAGCTTTTAATATAGGTTTGCACTTTAGGAACAATATTATGTGACACCAAGGAAGCAAGTTACTTTGAAAGAAAACATCGCAGTGTAAGCTACTTCGGCAATTTAGATGAGTTGAGCGATCATCATAATCCTTCCAAGGTACATGATTACCTGCTGGTTCTTAATTACATGTCCTCCAACCTAACAATTGATTTTATTTTGGTTCTCTCCTTCGTGTAGGTTTCATCGATAAACGGACAGAGAAACTAGCTGCCTAACATGTTCAGTTGCACTCACGATCTGATCAGTTACATTTCCCCGGAATGTTCCCCGGCAGCAATTATCAACATGTCTGTCCCGGTTGATAGTATGTTCATGAACATGTTGAATGTCGGCGCAGTTAACACAGCATTAACGACCCATGCAGGAGACCAAACAAGCTCGCCGCAACAAATACGTAGGCGCAATCGGTATACCAAATAGAAGTAATGAACACCGGTCCACCGTCAAGCCAGAACCAACACCCTATCGCGTCCACCGAGTGTAAGCCTCTCGCAGCAGCCTTGGAACCCGGTTTCTGCAATTCCTGGAAACGATTTTATTGTGTTCCAATATTCGAGGAAGCTAATAAATAATTTAAGTTTATTTTGCTGTTTTCTTTTTCTTTGATGTTTTAAAATTCTTCTTTTTCTTGCAATGGTTTCATTTTCAGTTCGTCCCTCGGTCGCCTCACAGAAAAGTAATCATCAGCAAACTAAAACGAGAAAAGTTTGCATCATGACTAAACACGATTTAATCATTTCCAAACTAAATAAGGCAAACCGGAAAATGATTGAATTTTAAGCATAAAAGCTTACTTTTTTCTAAGAGTGTACGGTATTATTTTCCATGAAAAATACCCCTTGTTTACTTTCTTTTTGCCTTTCTCAATAGAAAGGTATTGCAATTGCTCTGAAAACCGACTTTGTAACGGAGGCCCGGAGGGCCGAGTGACATATACCATTCGATTCAGCTCGTCGAGTTCGGCAAATGTCTGTGTGTGTATGTATATGTGTGTATATGTATGTGTGTGTATGTGCGTCAGTGTGTGTACGCGAACACAATCTCACTCACTTTTCTCAGAGATGGCTGAACCGATTTTCACAAACTTTGTCCCAAATGAAAGGTGCAACGTTCCCATTCGACATTGAAAATGTAGCGTGCAATATAATTCGCGGCGTCGGCGGTAAACCATGATGATGGGTTATGTTCTATCAACGACCATGCGGTACCTAGTTTTCCGTGTTCGATTTATAACTGATTCTCTCTAGAATAGCTATCTTACAATTTCATTGATTTCGTTTCTCTTAGTCTTAAATTTGCCGAAACAGCCCACTAAATTGACACAATAATCGAAATATCGCACGTTTACTCTCGTTGTAGTTGACAACCGGGTTGTCAATCAGCAATTGAGTTATTTGATACCAACAAAACGTGCACATATTTTATGTGTTTTGATATATACAATCATACGTGGATTAATCTATATGAAATGGAAAAAAACAACGTTATATTTCACGAATACTTCAAACATTTTACATCGTTTGCCATCATATTAAAAGTATGTACAGTTTTTCCGCACACATATGAAAGCTAAAAAGAACTACTTAGACAGTGCGAAACCATGCATATGATATGCATTCATTTAAAAATTTATTTATTGCGTATTGCTTTGAAACCTACTTTTGTTGAGTCGGTAAAGTTCAACTTCGAGTTAAATTACAATATATTTCTTTCGTTTTATTTAAATGACTTAAAATTAGCGAACATTTTAGTCACGCTTCGATTTTCGCTTTACCATTTCGATCAATGCATACCGTTTCAAACAACAGTCAGTGCGGTGCCAGGGACGTTGCACTTTAGGGGGTAGAGGGGTATAGCAAATTTGTGACGATGTGTGACGAGGGGGAATATTGTGACAAAATCCAGCGAGGGGGAGGGAGGGGTCGAAATTCGCCAACAAAAGCTACGTCATTTGTGTACGGGAAGGGTTACGATAAGGGTCGAGCTAACTAGGGCTGAACATTTTCGATACGCACAAATTTTAATCTTTTATGCGGAACGAGTACAGTGAGGGACAGTGAATTAGCACATTTACATATATTTCCATTTCAGCGCGTGTGGAATGGGTTATAGTTACTTCACAGGTCCAAACACCTTGTATGCGTGCAATCTACCTAGCCTTCTTGTAGTTGAATTAGTGAGTACTTCTCGTTGTAGCTGTTATCACAGACTAACAGACATAACACTCGAAAATAATGCTTCGCCCACTTTATCGGTCATTTTAAATATATTTGTAGTTGGGACTGTGGCCGCTTTTGAAATTATGGCGCCACTGACATATGAACAAGCATATGGGGGATAGACCACCAGCGAAAAATTGTTCCCAAACCTGAGGGGTAACCCACCAGCATATGTGTATTTGGGACTGTGAATAAAAGGTGGAGCTAGCGTACTGGGAAAATTGCCGGATCGATATTTTTTAAGGAAATTCCCTCATAGTGTTATGTCTGTTAGTCTGTGCTGTTATTCTGAGGAAACACGTGTTTTGTGGCTGAAAAAGCGTGGACACAGAATTAGCACACTTGAAGTTTTTTGTGTCTATTTTCCGAACAAAACGAAAAATACAAAACAAACCTTGTATATTCATGAAAAGCAAGCTTTAAAATACTATACCCGATCACAATGCAATAACAAGATTATAACAGAATGCAATTTTCGTAACAAGCTGTGTTATAAATCTGGTCTCGTTAGTAGTTAAAATAACAGAAAATTATAACAAGTAACAGCTAAAGATATAGTATTGAAATATTGTTGTTATGTGTTTCTGATAGGGTATGCCCCCTACACGATCAACGACATTTACTGAAGATCATTTTATCACCATGGAATCAAAATAATCTATCACTTTTGCCGACTGAAATCCAAAAACATCGTTGAACGAGATCATGGCATGTCAGTGAGCAGGAGAACCATACGAATATGACGTCTCAAGAGGTTTTGATCTCCTTTATTGCACAACATAAACTACTTATTTCTAAAAATAATTCAACGGTTACAATAAACCTTGCTAAGTTGGACGCCTGCAACTTTATGGAGAAAGGTTTTTTGAGGCGATGAGTCGAAATTAAATCGATTTGGGTTGGGCAGTAAATGTTATGTTTAACTTCCACTAATGAGGCATCATAATCATCAATATAGGTACCATAAAATAAGTGCAATGCCGGTTGTCTTGTGTATGCTTTTTTCATGGCACAGTAGGGGGCCAATCGTGAACATTGATGACGGAATGGATCAGTATCAGTACACTGAAACCTCCATTTACGAACTCTTTTTTACGTAAAATTCGATTTACGTAACTTTTTACGAACTTAATTCGAAATAACGAACTCTTTTTTTACGAACTAAATTCGAAAAAACAAACTCTTTTTGGAAAGTTTGAGTTCGTATATTACAGCATGGAATTATATACTTATGTATTCTTAGTTAATTGTTACTAATATAAGTTGGGTATTTTCGGAATGGCGTTGACGAGTGCATGACAGAAATCGATGTCTTGAGCCATTTTGGAATCCAAGATAGCGACTTCCGCTTTAGATAAATTCTCTATAACCTCAACAATATGGTTATTTTAGGAATGGGGTTGACGAGTGCATGACGGAAATCGATGTCTTGAGCCATTTTGGAATCCAAGATGGCGACTTCCGGTTTAGATAAATTCTCTATAACCTCAGCAATATGGGTATTTTAGGAATGGGGTTGACGAGTGCATGACGGAAATCGATGTATTGAACTATTTTGGAATCCAATTCTCTATAACCTTAACAATATGGGTATTTTCGGGATAGGGTTGACGAGTGCATGACGGAAATAGAACCCATATTGTTCGTTATCAAGAATAATGCTCAACCGGCAACCGTCATATTGAACTTGGAAAAATTTCCAATTGTCCATTTTCAGTATCTACTTGTCAAGTCCGTTCCAAAAATACCCTTATTGTTAGGGTTATCGAGAATATTGATCAACCGGAAGTCGCCATCTTGGATTTCAAAACGGTTCCAATTGTCCATTTTCAGCATCTATTTGTCAAGCCCGTTCCAAAAGTATCCATATTGTTAGGGTTATCGAGAATATTGCTCAACCGGCAGCGGATTTTCAGTATCTACTTGTCAAGCCCGTTCCAACAATACCCATATTGTTAGGGTTATCGAGAATATTGCTCAACCGGAAGTCGCCATCTTGGATTTCAAAACGGTTCCAATTGTCCATTTTCAGCATCTACTTATCAAGCCCGTTCCAAAAATACCCCTACTGTTAGGGCTATCGAGAATATTGCTCAACCGGAAGTCGCCATCTTGGATTTCAAAACGGTTCCAATTGTCCATTTTCAACATCTACTTATCAAGCCCGTTCCAAAAATGCCCATATTGTTAGGGTTATCGAGAATATTGCTCAACCGGAAGTCGCCATCTTGGATTTCAAAACGGTTCTAATCATCCATTTTCAGCATCTACTTGTCAATCCCGTTCCAAAAATACCCATATTGTTAGGATTATCGAGAATATTGCTCAACCGGAAGTTGTCATCTTGGATTTCGAAAAGGTTCCAATTGTCCATTTTCAGTATCTACTTGTCAAGCCCGTTCCAAAAATACCCATATTGTCAGGGTTATCGAGAATATTGCTCAACCAACGAATATTAATAAGAATGTGAAGCACACTTTTTTTTACGAACTAAATCCCAACTAACAAACACTTTTTTACGAACTAATTCAATTTATGAACCCCCGGTTTGGTTTTTAAATGGAGGTTTCAGTGTAATTGTGCATAATATCGAGAAGGTTATGGAGTTGTATTGTTAGTCGTTAGCCACTCCAAGGATTGAGAGAGCTTCTCTAACATTGTATTTAGTAGTCAGACAATTCAGCCAAATCTGACTATTTCAAATTTAATCAAATGCCTATAGAACAATAGTGGAAGCTTACCTTTTTTGGAAACGTTTGTATTAGTTGCTGTTCTGCAGCGCATGAAAAAACCAAATACAATTATTTATTTGCTTCAGATAATTATGGGGTCCTTGGAAAGAAATCTGAAATTTTTACCTGGTGGGTCTTATTAACATCCTACTCAACTACTCCACTAACCATGCATATAAAATTTGGTAGACCTCCCGATCAGAAAGGAATAACAAAATTATTACATACTGTGTTACTTTGTTATGATAACAAGTTGTGTAATAACTCTGGTCTCGGTAGTTGGTAAAATAACAGAAAACATAACAGAAATTCTTCTAGTATATATCAAAAATCTGACAACCTGTGATAGGCTTCTATCAGAATTATAACAAATTTTGTTAGGTTCTCCCACGGTCAATATAGCTTGTATTACCTATTGTATAGTATCAACAAATTTAGCGTGCAGGTCTAAAAATAGAATAGAATAGAAAAATATAGCATACATTAAGGCGTTTTCTTTTTGCAGCAAAAAGCTTCATGTAGCAAAAGCTTTTTATAGTTTGGTCAAATGATTGCATACATGGTTATTACGAATATATGACACGCTGATGGTTTTATTTGTGCATTATAGCGATTTGAACATGGGTATTCTGAGTTTTATGTGGATGTTTCCTGCATGAACCAACGACGTTGCTTTCGACTAATGTTTAATGTTGATTTTTTCTAGTCCGTAGTGCTGTGTGAGGCGATAAAGAATAGTGTTAATCCGCATTCAAGGTTATTTTGCCAGTTCGGTTCGGTCCTCAGTCTTTTGTTCGCGTGTGAGGATTAAACAATAGCCAGCTGTATAAGCTGGATCGGTTCGTTGTTGGACACCAGTTTAAAGCTAAGTGGTTTTTGTCTTTTGTAACACATTTATTACTTTCTTCCGTCTGCGCGGGCTCTGACCCCGTGCGTTGACGTTTTCTATGGTTCCCTCTCCGGATGGTCAAATGGAAGTTGAATCGGGTTCAACTTCTAAGGCTCCCCCCCGGCCCAAATGCTATCCAGAACTCTCAACTGGTCCATTTGTGGTCTTCTTTCGGCCCAAGACTAAATCACTGAAATCTTCTTCAGATTTCTAGAGACCTGACGGAACGGTTCTCGGCTGTGACCGAAATTTCAAAGGTCCGCTCAGACAAGATAAGGGTGTTGCTTGCCAACTCAAAGCAGGCAAACGATATTGCTTGCTGTGAGCACTTTACGCGGGATTATAACGTGTATATTACAGCTATAAAAGTACAATCCGAAGGCGTCGTAACCGATGAGAGTTTGACGTGCGAGGATCTGCTGAAGTACGGGGTTGGCCGTTTCAGAGACCGCTTACTTCAACCAGTGAAAATACTTGAGTGCAAACGTTTGCACTCAGTAGTAGTTGCGGGGGATGGTTCAAAAACGTACCCCCAATCAAACTCTTATCGGGTGACCTTCGCTGGTACCGCTTTGCCAAATTTCGTCCTCTTGCACAAGGTTCGTCTGCCTGTGCGTCTGTTTGTGCCGCGGGTCATGAATTGCACAAAGTGTAAACAACTGGGTCACACAGCCACCCATTGTAGCAATAGGGCCCGCTGTGGAAAATGCGGGGAGAATCATCTAGATGATTCGTGCAGTAGGCAAGCCGAAAAGTGTCCTTACTGTGCGGAGAGTCTGCATGATATCTCGGCATGTCCCGCGTACAAACTACGCGGGGATAAACTGAAACGTTCCCTTACGGGACGATCCAAACATTCTTTCGCAGAAATGTTAAAGAATGCTACGCCACCATCCTCAGCAAACATCTATACTCACTTGCCTCCTGACGAGGGCGAGGCTGGTAACCCCCAAGAGGGAACATCTACTAGGGTGCCTAGAATTTATAGGAAGAGGAGAAACATTTCCTCTCGTAAAGTTCCTTGTAAAGGCCAGAAGGTGTCCCTTGACGGGGCTCCGAAAGTGACATCCATTGGAAGTGTTGCAACCAAACCGAAGCAATTAGCTCCTGGTCTCGGAGGATTAAGCTCAGAGAAGGAGTTCCCAGCACTTCCAGGAACATCAAAAATCCCAAGTGTTCCTTTGTTTCAGTTCGAGAGTAATCACAGCACTGGAATTATAAAACTCTCGGACATAGTGGACTGGATAATAAAAACTTTCAATATTACTGATCCTATTAAAAGTCTTATGTTAGCTTTTCTCCCTACAGTGAGAACATTTTTGAAGCAATTGACTGCTAAATGGCCCCTCCTCTCAGCGATTGTATCCTTCGATGGCTAACTCATCGAACGAGGTCACGGATTTGATCACTGTTCTACAGTGGAATTGCAGAAGTATCATCCCGAAAATCGATTCCTTCAAAATTTTAATAAATAATTTGAGTTGTGATGCATTTACATTATGTGAAACTTGGTTAACTTCCGACATAGATCTCAACTTCCACGACTTTAATATTATTCGCCTGGATCGAGACACCCCCTATGGAGGAGTGCTTTTGGGGATCAAAAAGTGCTATTTCTTCTACAGAATTAACCTTCCCTCGATAACAGGTATTGAAGTTGTCGCTTGTCAAGTAACAACCAAAGGCAAAAGCCTTTGCAGAGCTTCCATATATATTCCCCCCAACACCGCGGTTGGGCACCGACGGCTACAAGACATCTTAGAATCCCTGCCAGCACCGCGACTAGTTTTAGGAGACTTTAACTCTCACGATACAGCATGAGGTTGCCTCTATGATGATAACCGGTCTTCCTTAATTCAGGATCTTTGCGATAACTTCAATTTGACAATTTTAAACACGGGTGAAATGACACGGATTCCTGCTCCTCCAGCGCGCCCGAGCGCCTTAGACTTGTCCATTTGCTCAACATCGCTGCGGTTAAGTTGCACGTGGAAGGTAATTCCTGATCCCCACGGCAGCGACCATCTGCCGATTGTAGTCTCAATCAATAACGGTTTAAGGCCATTGAAATCAATCAATATTTCATATGACCTCACACGAAATATCGATTGGAAGAGCTATGCTGCCGCGATATCCGACAACATCGAATCTACCCAAGAACTTCCTCCGGAGGAAGAGTACAGGTTGTTGGCTGGCTTGATTCTCGACAGCGCGAATCAAACTCAGACTAAGCCAGTACCCGGTGCGAACATACAAAAACGCTCTCCTAATCCGTGGTGGGACAAAGAGTGCTCAGACGTGTACGCGGAGAAGGCCGCCGCGTATAAGACCTTCCGGGACGACGGGTTACCCGCTAGCTATCGACAATATGCGACGTTAGAAACGCGAATGAAGAGTTTGATGAAAGCCAAGAAACGTAGTTACTGGCGCCGGTTCGTTGACGGACTAACGAGAGAAACATCGATGAGCACTCTTTGGGGCACGGCCCGGCGTTTGCGAAACCGAAACAGTACTAACGAGAGTGCAGAATATTCAAACCGTTGGATATTCGATTTCACCAAGAAGGTTTGTCCGCCCCGGCACAGAAGATTTACCGCGCCGCGTCTTCTCACGATAGCGCGAACGAAACACCTTTTTCGATGGTGGAGTTCTCACTTGCTCTCTTGTCGTGTAACAATAAAGCTCCGGGGCCAGACAGAATCAAATTCAACTTGTTGAAGAATCTGCCTGACTCTGCCAAGAGACGCTTGTTGAACTTATTTAATAAATTTCTCGAGGCTAACATTGTCCCACTCGATTGGAGACAAGTGAAGGTCATCGCCATCCAAAAACCAGGAAAACCAGCCTCCGACCACAATTCGTACCGTCCGATCGCAATGCTATCCTGTATCCGGAAGTTGTTCGAGAAAATGATCCTATCCCGCCTAGACAATTGGGTCGAAGCAAATGGCTTACTGTCAGATACACAATTTGGCTTTCGCAAAGGCAAAAGGACGAACGATTGTCTTGCGTTGCTCTCAACTGAAATTCAAATGGCCTATGCTAGCAAAGAGCAGATGGCATCAGTGTTCCTAGATATTAAGGGGGCTTTTGATTCAGTTTCGATCAACATTCTTTCAGAGAAGCTGCACCAGCATGGTCTTTCAGCGACTTTAAACAACTTTTTACTAAACTTGTTGTCGGAAAAGCACATGCATTTTTCGCATGGTGACTTATCGACATCACGATTTAGCTACATGGGCCTTCCCCAGGGCTCATGTCTAAGCCCCCTGTTATACAATTTCTACGTCAACGACATTGATGAATGTCTTGACAATTCCTGCACGTTAAGGCAACTTGCAGACGATGGCGTGGTGTCTGTTACGGGACCCAAAGCTATCGATCTACAAGGACCATTACAGAATACCTTGGACAATTTGTCTGCTTGGGCTATTAAGCTGGGTATCGAATTCTCCACGGAGAAAACTGAGCTAGTTGTATTTTCAAGGAAGCGTGAACCAGCACAACTACAGCTTCTATTAATGGGTCAAACTATCGCTCAGGTCTTCACAGTAAAATATCTAGGGGTCTGGTCCGACTCGAAAGGTACTTGGGGATGCCATATTCGGTATCTGAAACAGAAATGCCAGCAAAGGATCAACTTTCTTCGTACAATAACCGGAACATGGTGGGGTGCCCACCCAGGAGACCTAATTAGGTTGTATGAAACAACGATACTGTCGGTAAGGGAATACGGATGCTTCTGCTTTCGCTCCGCCGCGAACATACATTTCATCAAACTCGAAAGAATTCAGTATCGTTGTTTGCGTATCGCCTTAGGGTGCATGCAGTCGACCCATACGATGAGTTTCGAAGTGCTGTCGGGCGTTCTCCCGTTGAAAAATCGATTTTGGGAACTCTCATATCGATTGCTCATTCGATGCGATATCTTGAACCCGGTCGTGATTGAAAATTTCGAAAGGCTTGTTGAGCTCAATTCTCAGACCCGTTTCATGTCCCTGTACTTTGACTACATGGCGCAGAATATTAACCCTTCTTCTTACAATCCCAACCGTGTGCATTTCATAAATACTTATGAATCTACTGTTTTCTTCGACACATCCATGAAAGACGAGATTAGTGGAATTCCGGACCACATACGCCCACTAGTGGTTCCAAACATTTTTTATAATAAATTCCGAGAAGTCGACTGCTCTAAGATGTTTTATACTGACGGATCAAACCTCGAAGGGTCCACTGGCTTCGGTATTTTCAATCAAAAGTTCACCGCCTCCTACAAACTCAGTGACCCTACTTCAGTTTACGCCGCAGAACTAGCTGCCATTCAGTATACCCTTGGAGTCATTGAAACATTACCCGCAGGTCATTACTTCATCGTTTCGGATAGCCTCAGTTCCATTGACGCTATTCGCTCGATGAAACATGGAAAGCACTCCTCGTATTTTTTGGGGAAAATACGGGAGCTACTGAGTGCTTTATCTGACAACTCTTTCCAGATTACCTCGGTATGGGTCCCTTCTCATTGCTCCATTCCGGGCAATGAGAAGGCAGACTCCTTAGCTAAGGTGGGTGCATTAGAAGGAGACGTTTACGAAAGACCAATTTGCTTCAGCGAATTTTTCAGTATTACTCATCAGAGAACCCTCGAAAGTTGGCAAACTTCGTGGAGCACTGGGGAGCTGGGAAGGTGGCTACATTCGATAATCCCTAAGGTATCGACGAAACCTTGGTTCAATGGGATGGATGCGGGTCGTGACTTCATTCGTGTGATGTCCCGACTCATGGCAAACCATTACACGCTGGATGCACATCTCCGGCGTATTGGGCTCGTGGATAGTGGTATCTGCGCTTGTGGCGACGGCTATCACGACATCGAGCACATTGTCTGGGCGTGCACCGAGTACAGTTCCGCCAGGTCTTGGCTAATGGATACCCTGCGGGCCCGAGGAAGACCAACCAACGTCCCGGTTCGAGATGTGCTGGCAAGCTGCGATGTCCTCTATATGTCCCTTATATACACCTTTGTGAAAACCATCAATATACAAATCTAACTGTCCCTTCTTATTCCTTATCATTCTCAGAAGCCTCTTCCACCTGTATCAAAGCATCTGTATCGAATGAGCCAACAAACACGGGACCTACGGCACGAAAATAACACGCTTAACTCGAAATGTAGCCGATCCACATCTGAGCCGTACTACGAAATCGTCTGGAAAAACCCCTGCCATCTTGAGGAGGACCACCCGGCGTCCCAGTACATGATTCCCCTGATGAAGGCCACCCGAGTTTGTAATCCATCCGTTGATTTCACGATGCCTGAAACTGAAAAAAAAAATTTCCCTGCCATCTTTGTCTACCCTCTCTCCCCTGACTCTTATACCCAGAAGTAACACCCCTACCCCCCCCCAATATCATAACGAAGCATTTAGCTGTTGTTGTCTCTTCTAGTTTTAATTATTATATTATATAATCTCGTTGAAAATTCCCAACTCTACTGCCCACAAAAATAACTATAATTACGAATCTTTACAAAATTCAATCATGCCCTCTAGTTATTCCTACTTTTAAGATAGTCGTAAAAAATTGTCCCCCTTAGTTAAACATTATTTGCTCCAATAATCTCACTGATAAAAATGTCAAACCATATTGCCACAAAAACTAAATGACGAAAATAATATTATCCCCTTGTATAGATATATAAGATAGCATTAGTTCCATTTTAAAAAAATCAATATGTAATCCCCTAGTTTTAAGCAATTTAAAATGTAAAACAAAACAAAATTGGCACCTTTAAGCTAACGCAACGTGCCTTATCAAATAAACGATTTGAATAAAAATAATGTTTAATGTTAGCATAATATTCCTCGCATCCGTCAAGGGCAAAACGATTATAGATGCATCTTGTTTCCAGAACGCACACATTGAACTTTGCCAAAGCCTAAGGACTGTTTGTTTTCCTTGTGTCATACGCTTTGTTTTCGTGCAGTTTTACTCACTACTACAGCTGCCTTTATTACGATAGACTGAATAGCTTTATAGTATCTTTGCAGATTAGGAAAGTGGGTTATTTTTAGATTCTGAATAGTGCACTTCGGTGCTTCTCTTGTACGCTAACATGTTTTACACGATTTCTAGTAATAATGTCGATGCGATATGGTAACATTGAGCGGATAATTTACGTACATTATTTAACGGAGAATACGATGAATGTTATTTATGATTCCGAATAGATTCAAAGAAACAAATACCATGGTTCTGAGGATTGATTTTTGAAATTTCAAGAGGTTTTATTATTACACATTTAATATGGGGAAGATTAAGCAAACCAGTACAATTATCTCAATCTAATAAATTCCTAGAAATACAAATCTTTTACGGTAGTGCAATCTATCAACTGCGAATATTATAACAGATAATCAGAAAATTCGAGATATTGTTGAGGATTCTTCGGTGTGGCGAATTGTAGAATATTTTATGTTTTTCTAAAATGCATTTTTCATTCCAAATTTTATTATTTTTAAGGGGAATTATTCAATATTTTTACATGAATGTTTTTAGCTACTTCAAGCATTATTTAAAACACATTTAAATTGTTACAGCGAACAATAATACCAGCTGGGATATGTATATAATTAGAGATTTCAAAGCCATTTTGAAATAATTATAGCTTTATGCAGCATACTCACAAATATTAATCTTTCAACAATTTGAACAGGTCGCCTTATTTTGTTTTAAATTTCTACAAAATGAATCAAGTATCTTGATTATTACGAAAATTTGTTAGCTCGATGATTTTTTGAGAGGAACGAAAACCATCGAATACAGCGGAAACATTAGAACATTACGCATTCAAAGCAATTGTCAGTTCAACCGTAAAATGTCAAACTTACCTTACGTGGAATGAAAAGATACAACAATCAAGTAAAGTCAAACATTCTTATGCGAAGTTTAAATAAAAAAATGCAATGCTTTAGTAGTTCGGAGAACGCACAAACTGGCCAATTTTAATTGTGTATGAAAACCCGCATAAATTGGAGAAATCGGACTGAACATCCTCGAAGATCCTCAAAATATATAACGATATTGTAGAAATCAGTATACATCAGAAAGTTTTTAAGCTCTGAAAATTCGTTTTTGCAATATGCACAATCGGTTAAAAGAAAATTAATTATATAACCATTTGACTAAACCATAACAAATAGTTTAAAAATGCTTTTTTATTTCAACTCGCGTTTTATTATTTCATCTTGAGTGCTTGATACTTCCTGCATCTTTTTCAAAATAACTTTTATATGAAAATTATAATCTTTAGAATATCTTGTTGATAACTTTACGATTCCAAATTTTTTTGAATAAAGGCGTTGAAATCATTAGCCCCATATTCGAAATTGTGTGTCAGACGAGTGTCTCAGAAAATAAATAATCTCTTAATCAAAATGCAACCAAGTAAGTCAAACACCTTACTGACAAGTTTTCCGACCACTTACATCTAAAACCTCGAAAATTTGTTTTAAACGTTGAATAACGATGCATGGAAAGAGACTTCAGCGTATTAGTAAATTGACGGTCTTTTGGGTAATGTAACAATCATTCACAGTTGATTGTTTAATTTGTTTATTGGGGCTTTAACCATATGGTCATTTGCCCGCTTTACAGTTTACCGTTAGCGTTCAAAGATAATTGTGAAAGAATATATGTTTAACTTCTTATAACATCATCGTTATATGCGTACATTAATATCATATTAGCAGTTCAATGATATCACCAGAAGATATAATCTTGATATATGTTTGCTCGCCTTGCTGATTGGGATATCACAAAGAGAACACAGTAAGTAATAAATATCAACATGAGATATAAATTTGATAGTTTTCTATTATGTCGTTCTGATCGGGCTACTTGGCTGAAAATTAAACCCAAATTGCTGAGCTTTCAACATCTTGGATTGCTAAAACGTTCAGTTTATAGAAATTTTGCTGAAATTTTTCAACGTCATGCGAAAATTGAGAAAGCTTCTAATCCCGGTTACAAAATAATAAATTACAATTAATTACTTCCTATAGCCTGCACTCTATCTGATAATGAATTGACAATTATAACTATACAAATTGAACCTGACAATAGATGCAGACAGTGGATCTTCAGGAGGCACCTCGACAAAATGCTGTGTAAACCGTAACTCAAAATTTCCTGGACCAATCGTACTGACTTTTGCAGTTTTTCTTCTTCACATCATTGCCCAGGTAACTACAAGAGCTTTTTGCAAAATGCTTAATTTTATTATTTGTACAATAGCATTTTTATCGTTTATTAGCAATAATCAGACTTTGGCTTCAAAGTGCTACGAAAAATTCGAAAATCGACCACAACTAAAACTAAACTAACTTAAAAAATGTAGGCAAATTAAACAGCTTCACTCATTTTGATAGCCGTAAGTAAACTCACAAACGAAAACAATTTTTATTCAATGCAGTTCTGCATCCAATTATAAAATTTCGTTCTACGGTTTGTTTTAAAATGATTCGACTTCTGCTAACTTGCAATATAACTCTTCGATGTGGCGTTTTGAAATGAGCGTGTAGCGTACCCTATAGATAGGACGGTAAAGAATATCAAAAAATGGAATTTTAAACTCGATTATACCTGTATTTCGTACGGGATAAAACTTGCTTATTTGCCCTCATATGGTTTGTGTGCAACATGAGGCATAATATTGCACATAAAGGTCGAAAGGTTGATTCAAATTTTTGAGATGTATGCAAGAGGAACATGGCGGTAAAAAAGTTTTTTTAACAATAACTTTACATGTTTTAAATGTCATACTAATTGACATAAAAAACTGTAATTTTATTACAGAATATTATTCTCAGTATCATTTTAAATCATAATCCATTTAACAAAAATCTTCCGAAATGGGATAGTTTTAGAGATATTAGGAATTCAGCTCCTGCAAAAATAATCAATTCGTATAATTATGCCCTTTTTAAAGTAATTCGCGTTACCCCATCAAAAAAATATTTTTATAATTGATATTATTTGCAGTCAAAAATACAAAGCTAGCATTTTTCGAGTTTTATTGGAAATTGAAAGCATTATCATTAAAATGATAAACTCTAGGAAACAATTTGAAATTATGTTGTCGAGGTTTAGTATTATCTGGACTGAAATATTAAACATAACATGCACACAAAATTCACTTTTCGTAATCAAATTCCAATATTCTTAAAATAATTAGATAATCTAAGTTATCGTATTCGATTAAGGAGAAGAAACTATCCAAATCTTTCCAAAAATATATATTTTTCTTATGTAATTATTAGTCATATCACATGAGAGTATTTTCGCAATCAAAGTTTAACTCCGAATATTTATATAGTGGAACCGGTTTGGACGGAGTTGCACCGGATCAAGACGTAAAATTTAACGGGCGTTTAAAGATTTCGAAATCAATGTAAATGATTGCAAAAGAAATTTCAAACTGATTAACTCTACGAAACACTTTATTATAAAAGTTTAACTACATGCCACCGAAATTTATAAATAATAAAAAAGATAGGTAGGAAATGTCAGAGACATAACCGAAGTGTAGTAGAATACACTTTGGGCTGTTAATTCAAATGTTACAATTTTGACTACCTTCTGATCGTTGTATTAAAACCAGTTACTTCGTTATTTCTAATGGAAATACCGAAATATCGGTACACGTACGTCGAAATCTAAAATATTCGAACATATTTATCCTCATATGGTAATCCTGAAAGAGCATTTAATGAAAGTGAAATAATTCATTTGGTAACAATAGAGAATCGGATATACTTGTGGGTGAACGGAGAACAGTGAGTCTAGTTATGTACGGTATGCAAACTAGGCTCGATGACGGATCCAAGACATAGTGTCTCGATCATATACATTTGGAACAACATCGGATGTTGTTTCAAACTGTTCTCAACTCCTATTCGACAGCTCTCACAACGCCACCCATGTTACGGCTTGGTAAGGTCAAACTGGTATCGAGGGGGGTCAAATGAGGTTGTCTGACGTATTATTGATGGTCACATCATTAGCTTCTGCATTAGAATCGTCAGACAGACTTAGTTGATTATAGAATTAGGGATTTTTTATAAAATTATTTATATAAGATATTATTTTTGCTTCAGGTAATTGATATTCGAGCTTGTAGAATCCATTGAGCGTCTCATATACGAGTTCCGACGGAAATTGAGGACTCGATGAAAGAAATCTCTTCTATGAGAGGGCGTCGAAATGCCGAAAGAGATGAGCAGTGGTAAGCGAGTTTAACAAGAGGGAATGAAACACTTACTACGCAATATTCGATTCAACAAAGCTGAGAAATAAGTTTCTAAATGTGTACTACCAATGTCATACAATTCAGCGCATTTGCCGGAGGGTTAAGTATGGAAGATCTTTTGAGTAAGTGAATTTTATCATTAATGATCATTACATTACATATTTATATATATTTAAATACGCAAAATACGTGTCGATTTCTTGCTTCCGGGAAGGAATTGAAAGTTTTACTGTAATGTCAAAATCCAATTGATGCAAATATTACATTAAGGCGGGGCTGGTTGATGAAATGATGACCTCGGAACATGTCTGACGCTGTACACGAAATGAGTCATCGGAAAGTCAATTGAGCTGAAACCTACCTAAATTCTTTAACCAAGCTATTTGCAGCTATATATTTAAATACATGCAAACATCTTTTTCTGTGAATCACTACCAGCTAGTGGGAGATAGGATAGTTAACACACACAGTAGAGAATCGAATATACATGTTAGGACAATTACTGGTAGCAATTGAGGTTTTATGGTAGTTTTATAGTCACTCATAAAACTTATATTGCACTTGTAGCGTGCTATAAAACTTCAATTGTTACTTGGGTATTTTAATAAAACCTTTCAGAAATTAGTCAAAACTGGCAGCATTCGTATTAACAGCCTGAAGTGTACCTCATTACGGTAATGTCTCTGACACTACCTACCCATCTTTCTAATCTAAAACAGAAAACATGTTCTGAAAACCTATTAAATGCATAACCTAAGGCGATTTAAAGCTACACTTTTGGGCAATCCCGACGAAAAACAAAATTACGTGTTTGTCCAACGAGCTTTCTGTCCCGTTGTGGAATTATGCCCACTTGTTGCATTGAAGTTTACCCTCCGACAATCTGACATGGCACTCTATTTTTAGATTTGGCAATAGATTATTAGAGAGTCGACAAAAGAGATTATGACTACTAGAGGCGCTACTGTCTCCATGTATTCACAGACTGAAACATGGGGTCTCGCTCTAGCATATTGTATCCCATTACTTTCACTTGTGTGTACTTGGGGCAATTGACCTTTCTACTCCCGTTAAAAAAGAAACGATGCCAAATTATTTCGCGAGGAAAACAAAAAAAATGCACTGCAAAAACCGGTTGAGGTTAGGTATTTCGTGAGGCAAACAAACCAGTCTCCTTTGGTTTGACTTTTCATCTGTGGTTGTAAATAAGCTGTCAGAAATCTTAATATGTGTCAAACTAATGAGCTTAGCATATGTAAGAGTGAGATAATAAACCATCAGTATTAGCAGCGGCATGCGACCTCTAGTAGTTATAATCTCTTTTGAGTTGAAGCAAAAATTGGTAACTCATACTGTCTAACGGACATTTGCATTTGACAGTACGAGCTACAAAATTTTGCTTCAACTCTACAGAGATAGTTGCTATATTAAGTCTGATCAAGAGAAAATTGACAGCCATAGCTTCAAGAAATGTGGCTCAAAAAAAAAGGACTGAACTTGAGATTGTTGAAGCGCGTAATAATCTTTAAAATATATGTTCCATTTTTGTTGAACAGTTGACAATTATCTAATGGCATTTTTGTTTTTGACAGTGCACTACACCGGTGTAGTCGGTGCTACACTCATTCAAACTTGGCTGTAATCAGTCTATCTCTTCCTTTGCACTATACCGGTGGAGCACCAAGAAAAAAAGAAAACGCTATAATATTTTGTAAAGATAGAGTGATATTTGACAAAATATTGGGGAATATGCTGAAATCAGAATAAAAGACATAGGGTAAAGTGCCTATTTGCACCATACTAAGCAGGATACCTCACTAATTTATTAACTTCTCGGCCTACAAACAATGGAATGCGTAAAAATTGACATCAACAGCTTTGCTTCGTTGTTAAGAACCAATATAATAACACAAATGCGCTGAAAACAGTGAATTTCTCATGTTTGAGCGCAACGAAAACTCGAATCGAGTGCCCTATTGTTGCTCTACCATTTGAGTCAATGCGTTGAACAAAGATGGCAGACACTGTTCTAACAGACGGCTTCAAATGGGTAGGGTGATAATAGAAACATGGCGAAAATGGGCTCATCACCCTATACCAACGTCGTTGCATATACTGCATTTTCGACGAAAAATATTTGCAATCTGATTGTAAATCGTTTCATTCTCGAACAACGAAATGGAACGGTTTATCAATCAATGTGTTTGAAAAATGTTTCTTTAATTTGCTTTTCATGAAGCCAACCGGAGCACAAAGTCAATACCACTATACTTTCTACTTGAAACGTTTATATAAGATGTTCATTTGAATACAAAAAACTTGTTCTCGTTTGAATATGTCAAACTCATCTTGTCTAGACGTTTACTAGAGTACATTAGTGTTTTTTTTATGAGAGACATGTTACGTAATGATGTGTAGCTCATTATACGAATGGAGCAACTATTCCGACGTAATTTAGTTTAAATTATTTGCCAAAAATTTTCACAGAAATCGTTCTAGTTGACATGTCGGTTTGCTCTGGTTTACCCCCGCATAAGTGCTTTTGAACATTTTGTAAAGCGTTATGATTGCGATTACAGAGGAAAATGTTGGTTGAAATATATATATATATATATATATATATATATATATATATATATATATATATATATATATATATATATATATATATATATATATATATATATATATATATATATATATATATATATATATATATATATATATATATATATATATATATATATATATATATATATATATATATATATATATATATATATATATATATATATATATTTATATATTAGGCGTATTTTACCCCATCTTTTCCTAAATAATAATATGCTCAAACCATAACCAAGCAAGTTTCTTAGAGTATAATTTTCGCAATAACCCTGCAATTGTCACGTATGTTAATCGACAACGAATGCAGTACCAGCAGCCGTATTCCGAGCGTATGAGAAATCGATCAAAAATATTTTCAAAAAGAAATTCTATAAATGTATTTTTCTTCAAAAGATTCTCTTCTCTTCCTATCAAATTCCGAAAATTCAAAGAGAAAGAAAAAAATTAAATCTTTAAGCAAAGAGATAATGTAGTTCAACTATCCTCCGCCTTGCCTTTTATAGTAATTAGGCTGCGCACGCTGACGAAGTCGACATAAAATAGGCTTTTACTGTGAGCCGTGTTTACAAACATTGCATCACAGATTAATGGCAATGTGCATGGCTCACAGTAAACTTCAATAACTGTCGACTTCGTCAGTGTGCACAGGCTAATATCTAACTGGTACATATATAATCGACCAACAGACTTTTTCTAGACATAGCACTTTAAAAATATTTCCGATAAAAGCTATATTATATGGAAATTACATTTTCATGTGAAATGGGCGATACTTAAAACTTAAATGAAGGTTTCGAAACGCAACAAATTCATCCAAAGATTTTGATTCTTCAATGTTGTTTGCCCAAACTACAGTGTAAAATACAACGGGCGTAACAGTATTTTTCTTTGTTTATTTAAAGCAGTGGTTTTCAACCATTTTGTTCCATGTATCCTAGGCCATTGTAAATTTTTTTTTAATTCTTAAAGCCCCCCCCCCCCTCTCATATTGTGACAAATATCAAAGTAAGCTCAGATGCCAAATTTCCAGGGCCGCCGAGACGGGGGTCAGGATGTTTCCTCCCGGGCCCGGAGTTCTGAAGGGCGCCCGAATTTTTAACAGAAACAAAAATTTTGACAAATACTTTTTCGACAAAAAATTATTTGAGAATGCAATTAAAAATTCAATATCTTGTAGGGGAACATGGGGAGACTTGACCAAGCGCAAAATTTTATTTTCGGCTATTGCGTCTTCTATTCGATTCTTAATTTTTTTTCAAAAATATTTTTATACTTGTTTCGATCCCTTAAGGTAATTTTGAAAGTTTGGAGTAAAAAATCCTTTCCTTGCAGAAAATATTACGTGATTAATAAATTTGCATTAAATGATGTAATTTTTTATCAAACTTTGTATGGACATATCTACTCAACTACTAATTACTATTAAAGGACTAATATACCATCTTAATCCTTGTGAAGCAGTGAAATGATTTTACATAAACTAGAACATTGGAATAGTTATTACTAGAATTTGCATGACATTAAACGCAATAACTAATGTTGGGGAGACTTGACCAAGATTTTATGGGGAGACTTGACCAAGTGGCAATTAGCTGAAGAAAGATACAAAATTCCTGATATTTATTATGCTTTGGTATCTACTGTTAATGTTAATCACGCCATAAAAAAATCCCATCTCAAACAAAAGTCTTGATATTTTAGTATTAGTATACAAAGTTAGCAATAGTAGGACGGATTTTGTGGCGTGTGAACACGCAATGCAAGCAGTGCAGTTAATCCTTAAAAAGAAATTCATTAAAAAAATAGAAATTTATAAAATGCAACCCTTTTATATTTTTTACTGCTACCTAAGGATCTCGACAATACGGAAAAAAAATAATTACAGTATGTTTTATGTCATTATTTTTTGTTATGATTTTTCAAAATTCTCTTGGTCAAGTCTCCCCACGCCTTGGTCAAGTCTCCCCGCACACAGTTATAGAGATTTTTTATACGAAAATTCCTAGCCTGAATAAAGAAGCGAATGACCTTAAGGCTGAAATGTCTATAATCTAAACAAAAATATGATCAGACTTGTAAGGGTTAAACAATTAAATGGTTTGATTAGAAGTCATGAGGTTGTCTTCAAATTTCGCCAATATGAAATCGATTTTTTTGATTTATTGAATTTCCAATCTTCGAAAGCGCTGGATTAGTATCGGAAGTAATTATTGAAAGAAAAAAACCCTGCTTAGGTTTGCCACACCGGTTTTTGAAGGCGAATTCCGTGTCTTCGTTCAGGTAAATCTTAATTCGCCTGGAAGAATCCATTGGATTATTTTGCAATTTTGCGTTGCCCTTTCCTTTACCAGTAATCGTCCAGCACCCAGTCCTCATAATCATCATCCTCGGGTTGCAGGCCCTAATTTTAAGGAGGGCCCCTCTTGGCGTTGACAAATATTATTTTAAAAGTGTCATTTGGGTTTACTTTACCCCACTGAACCTTTGCTTCAATGGATCAATGTTTCTCACAAAGATTCTCGAAAGAAACTGAAGTATGATTTCACACCTCGTGTTTGTTTACTGAGGAGCAGATCAAAGTTCGCTCGGGTTATCCTTCACAGCGAGAGTGGTTGGTGCTTTTGGTTTCTTTGTGAATATCAGAAGAAACGAAGTACTACACCCAACTAAATCAACTAAACTGTTAACAAATGCAAAAACATACAACTAAATGTGAACGGCAGATGGCACAGAAAGATGGAGTGCTTTACCAAAACATTACACTCTACGGTAAATGTGAAGAAAATAAGATATTTTTCGTCCTAGTACAACGAGCTACATAAGAAATAAAACAGTGCATATTTATTTGTTTTAGGCATTTTATACAATAAAAAACAATGGAAGCGCTCCAAAATTCTGTCGAGTGATCATTTTAATTCGAAATTCTAATTGATTTCAACGCATACCCATGTGTCTCTTGAAGTTTATCCCCTGCTCAGTAAAACTGCTGATCAAAGTACCACTACAGGCGGTAACCCTACCTCTACTTGAGAGCTCCATTGGTCAAATAAGTCATCAAAAACTCTTGATATACAAAAAGAATTCGAAATTTATCCAAAAATTTAAATTTAAATATATTTGGTTTGCCGTTCATTGTTACAAAATTCATAAAAAATCATATTCAGATACGAGATGATATCGAAACCTTTTTGTAAAGGGGTCGTACTAAATGACGTAGCTTTTTTCGGCGATTTTCGACTACCAATTCCCCTTTGCAAAGAGGCCAGGGATGGAAAAAATACGTTTTACAATTCTTTCAAATACGGCCTTTTATCAACATTTTCATTATGACAGCAAATTGCGTACACAACAAGCCCCTTTCAAGACGAGTATAGTGTTAATAGTTCTGTTTTGAATTTTGTATGTCATTGACCATGAAGAGAAGATCTCTCAGTTCACAATCCTGCAGCTGCCAATGATTCTAAGAAGAATACGTTCAACTAATTTACTAAATTGTGTTTGATTGATTTCGAAGAGAAAATTTAACTCTGCTACCAAACTAAATCAACTAGTTAGCAAGATTAGCTAACTAATGTAGCAAGTTAAATCCGCATTCAAAATCTTTTCGTTTTGGAGGAGTGAGTGTGAGACTTTGAACGTCGCTTCCTGAACGTAACGATTTTATTTTTATTTTTGAACTATTTACTAGAAATCAGCAACATTCTTGTAAAATATTTTAAGGCGTGCTAACACACCAACACAAATAAAAGAATAATTCATGTTTTTGCCTTTCTCAATAGAAAGGTATTGCAATTGCTCTGAAAACCGACTTTTTAACGGAGGGCCGATTGACATATACCATTCGATTCAGTTCGTCGAGTTCGGCAAATGTCTGTGCGTGTGTATGTATGTGTGTATGTATGAGTGTGTGTATGTGCGTCTGTGTGTGTATGTGACCAAAAATGTCACTCATTTTTCTCAGAGATGGCTGAACCGATTTTGACAAACTTAGTCTAAAATGAAAGGTGCAACGTTCCCATAGGCTGCTATTGAATTTCTAATCGATCCGACTTCCGGTTCCGGAAATTTCATCCCGATCCGACTTCCGGTTATGGAGTTACGGGTTGTGGCGTGCGATCACATAGCAAATTGCGATTCAAACCGATGCTCTGATGCAAGCAAAAAAGGTAAAAATTTAGCTTAAATGTCTCTCAAACAACTTAAATTTGCAGTTCTAGGTCACCGACGGCCAACCAAACTTTCGTTGACAACATTAACCACCATAGACGATTCCGGAAGTGCCCGGGAAAAACCACCATCTTTCAAAATTAACGAACTCACATCAGTTTCCCGGAAATGGTTGGGCCGATTTTCACAAACTTAGTCCCAAATGATAGCTATAATATCCCCACAGATGTATAAAATTTTGTACGAATCGCTTATATGGTTCCGGAAATATAGACTAAACCGTCCGGTCACATATGAAATTCCCATGTAAGCCGGCTCTCAAAATTTTTTTCGAAGGGGGGACCCCATGAAATTTCAAAAATCGAATTCGTATTTTTTGATGCCAAACATCTTTAAAATGCATGGAAGATTTCATGTTGAGATTTCATGCATGAGATTTCATGTTATCTCGAACTTTTTGCCTTTCTCATATAGAAAGGTTATGCAATCACTCTGAAAAACGTCAACCTAATCCCGGCCCGGAGGGCCGAGTGTCATATCCCATTCGACTCAGTTCGTCGAGATCGGAAAAAGTCTGTATGTGTGTGTATGTGTGTATGTATGTGTGTGTATGTGTGTGTATGTGTGTGTATGTGTGTGTGTATGTGTGTGTGTGTATGTATGTGCGTATGTATCAAATAATGTCACTCATTTTTCTCAGAGATGGCTGGACCCATTTGCCCAAACTTAGTCTCAAATGAAAGGTGCAACCTTCCCATCGGCTGCTATTGAATTTTGGATCGATCGGAATTCTGGTTCCGGAATTACGGGTTTCAGAGTGCGGCCACACAGAAATTTCTCATAAAAACTATAGGAAAAATTAAAAATAGAATTTTTATTTTTGATGCTAAATGTATTCAAGGTGCATAAAACGTCGAGATTTGATGCAAACACGAAAAAAATTTGACGAAGATTCACTTTTTTGGATTTTGCACATTTTTGCCTTTCTCATATAGAAAGGTTATGCAATCACTCTGAAAAACGTCAACCTAATCCCGGCTAATTTTTTTTTCGACTAGCATAAGGTTTCTGGATTTTAACAGGGGCGTAGTTGATGGTTTACGGAGAGGGGTTACACCCCCCCTCTACTGTTCACTCCCCTCCTTTAAAAATCTCCTTAAATCCACCACCACTTCATACCCCTCCCTTTCAACCCCATCATCTTTAAACCACCACTATATTACAAAGCATACCAATTTAAGCTGGGCAGTCGTTCGTTCATGGGACTTTCGCCCTCCTCACATACTCATCCCCGCATGACAAAATGAGTTAGCAAGCAGATAACATTGATCTAATGCTGATTAGGCTAATGGAGTATGATAT
The DNA here is from genome assembly GCF_030247195.1 of Topomyia yanbarensis. NCBI lineage: Eukaryota > Metazoa > Arthropoda > Insecta > Diptera > Culicidae > Topomyia > Topomyia yanbarensis. The sequence continues at coordinate 273,569,489 of NC_080671.1, forward strand.
TTTTTTGTTTCAAGTGTTTCACCGTCGACACGTAGCTCATCAAGTTCGTGGCTGGCATGCCATTGCGTATAAGTGCAAAGTGTACTAAGAATGTAATGGACATTTCCACAATTATGTTGAACATAAAAAGCCTCCGTGCCATAGTTTAGAGAAATGAGAAAGGCACAATTGCACCGCTAGGTGGTTTAAAACAGGTTTTTTTTTATAAAAAATCGACTTTTTGGGACTTAACCGATTTCGCTCCATTTTTCAATTCAATATTACCGTGGCTGGTCTTTCTTTTGCAAAATTTTAGAACTCGAATAATGATTTCTTTTCTTGTATATAGTTATCAAGTCATGTATAATAAAATTGTAATGTATACATTTGAAAGCTTTTAATAAATATAAGCAACTAAAAAATTCTCGTGTTAATGATTGAGAAAGGCACAATTGCACCGCTAGGTGGATTAAGTGGGACAATTTGTTGTTTTTCTGCAGTATCGTCGACACATATCTCGATTTCGGTATAAAATTAGAAAAATATTCTAGAAAAAATGTATTAGATAACAGGTAAAACTAATAATTTTGATAATTTGTGGATTGAAATTTAAATTAAACTATGATTTGAGCCAGAATAACAGTTTTACTGACTAAATAATATTGATCATGAGTGGGAATATGCTTATCTTGAATGGAACTAAAAATAATTTTGATTAAGGCTATAATTTCTGCCCTCTTTAAAAGTTGCAACATGTTTCAAATGAATTACTGGTATACCAAATGAAATATATATATATATATATATATATATATATATATATATATATATATATATATATATATATATATATATATATATATATATATATATATATATATATATATATATATATATATATATATATATATATATATATATATATATATATATATATATATATATATATATATATATATATATATATATATATATATATATATATATATATATATATATATATATATATATATATATATATATATATATATATATATATATATATATATATATATATATATGGAAATGATTTAATAGGTTTTAATGCTCAAATTTCTATGAAATGCGATATATTTCATAGAAATTTGAGCATTATTTAATAGTACATGCTATCTAAACATGCCAAAAGCATATTAGAATGTTTTCCCAAAACAGCATCTATAACCCCCGAATTTAGATTTTCTTCATAACAAAATGCTACCAAAAAAGCTCCTCTAGGATTGAATAGCTGAAACTGGTGGTCTCCCTCATGATTATTTGTAGTGCGATTTAATATTAAAAAAACGCTTTTAATCCACCTAACAGTGTGATGAGACATTTCTTATAACTCTTATCACTCTCTTCGGATATTATATCGTTTGAGAACATTTAGAACTTGATGCTTCGCGATGTTTTTGATAACACATACTACATGGGATAGTGGCAGGACTCAGAGAATCGCTCAAATCAGCATAGGACAACATCAGTGCTAGAAATCTCAAACCAAATCAATGGGAAAGCGAAAAAATGACCCATTATATAGACATACAAACGAATTATTGCTAATGCTCTGTTAATAAAACATCTAAATTCCTCAATCAATGCATTGTGGTGGGAAAACTGAATTTTCCTAAAGGGGTTATGTATATTGTACTGAGTCAAAAAAAAAAACATTTAGCCTATACATATAATTGGTCATACAACAAAAATAAAATTCTCATCAAAATCGATCAGGACCTGCTAGAGTCGAATGTAAATCGTCATTTTTCATAAATTTCTCTCTACATTCGGAAAGTGTTATCCTCGTTATTAATCATATTACGTTTTCGTCTCAACTTGACGCATTTCCAAAATAAAAACCCGTTTTAATCCACCTAATGGTGCAATCGTGCTTGTCTCATTTGTCCAGACTACGATTCCATGGCTGGTTATGTTCAATACAATGGTGGAAATGAATATTACATGTTCAGTACAATTTTCACATACGAACAATGGATCGACAGCCACGATCTTGAGATACTATGTGATACTGAAACATCGCTTGAAACCAGCGGCGGATCATTTAGAAAGATCCGGGTCCTGCATAAAACTTTCAACTTGTTAAGAAATTTTAAACTAGTTTTAATTTTAAAGTAGCAACCCCTCACTGCATACTCGCTCCGGGCCGGTATGTTCTCATTTTTTCCACATACACACACATACATACACACACAGACATTTTCCGAACTCGACGAACTGAGTCGATTGGCATATGACACTCGGCCCTCCCGGTCGCGATTAGATTGACGAATTTTAGAGTGAATGAGAAAGGCAAAAACATTTTTAGCAAATTTTGAAAGTTATGCATTTTTTTGGTGAGCAGTTCTATGTTTCATAGACATTAAATCAATTTCAACTTCACTTCCTATTAAATAAAGACCCTTATTACAGTACATCTCTACAAAAGCGAGCTCAATTTGAAAAGAAATCTGAGGATTATTATTGATTACAGAACTCTGGAATTTTCTATTGGAATGTTTTCAGGCAGGAATTTGATATTGATGCTATTAGACAACTGTGAAATCAAGACCAATAGATCAGTTACATATCAGGAAGGACCCCATTCCGACAATTTATCAAAAGTCCTCATGATGTTTACAACAACAGGTTATCAATCTACGGATCAGATAATTGTTATTGTAATATTGAATTAAATCAGTCTGCATCAATAAATTTTCAACTTCAATCCAATTTATTTTTTTGGTTTGGTGGGAGGGGGGGGGGGTTGTATGGTGTTAAACCCCAAAACCTTCTCTTGGCTACGCCGTTGCTTGGAGTTATTTATTTCGCTTTCCATTTTCCGATATGTTTCAGATCGATCCGATGGTTATAAGTTAGAAAAATTGCAGTCAGAAGGTTCGCACAAATGAACATTTTTGCACTGATAAGTTATCAAGTTCCTTCCAGATAACTTGGATGTGTTCGGTGATTATTTCTAGCGGTTGTAGATAGTAAAATGAAATACAAAATTCGTTTTATCGAAATAATGTTTAGCTTATTTCAATGGATTATTACTATATTGAACAATAAATAGGCGAGAAAGAGTAATCAACAAACAACAAGCCATAACTTTTAAAGTATTCAAAATAGATATTTAAAGTCTTTAGTAAAGTTATTCGCAAAAGTAAGAGCTACAAATTTGCTGAAGACATCATTTCGATATAATCACTTCCAAGAAAATTTGTGAAAATATCTCACTCATAGGGAGATTAATCAGCAAAAGCACAATACCAAAAGAAAGGGCATATTGCCGCCATTAAATTCTCCGAAGATACTATTGACCTAAAATAAGCCGTTTTGGCGTTAATAATTGATTACATGTTTTTGGTCATATTTCTGGCAATGGGAAATGATAAAAATCTTTCGTCCGCCTTTAATGTTAAATATCTCTTTTGATAATAGTCCGATTTCAACAATCTATAGCTTGTTCGAAAGGTATTTGTTAAAGTTGTCTAAAAACATATAAATTGTTAATCTATAATGTCAATTTCGGCAGATAATTTAAAAAAACTGTAAAAAACGCCATTTTTACGCATTCAAACATTCATATCTTGGAAACTAAACATCAGAATCAAAAACAAATTAATAGCGTTCATACTGTTTTTTAGTTCTTTCATTTAAAATTGGTTTGGATAAGATCGGTTCAGCCATTGCTGAGAAACACGAATGAGAATTTGTCCGTTACATACACACACACACACAGACACACACACACACAGACATTGTCCCAAATCGTCGAGCTGAGTCGATTGGTATATAAGACTCGGCCCTCCGGGCCTCGGAAAAAATCTTGAAAGTTTGAGCGAATTCTATACATTTCTTTTATAAGAAATGTAAAAACCTGTTTTAATCCACCTAGCGGTGCAATTGTGCCTTTCTCAATCATGAACACGAGAATGTTTGCGTTGTTTATATTCATTAAAAGCTTTCAAATGTATATGGTCTGTATTAAGTCAGACCGGACTAAGTGACAAAATCTTGATTTAGAGAAAAACGAGTTTAAAGTTTGAATCGCAGCATCCTTTACATTATAATTGGAAATAATTTTTTGCCATAATTCTTGTTTATTGTTACATGTTTAAAATCTGACAAAAGTCGGATGTAGCTGACGAAATGCTTTATCCATTGTTATCATTTTCTCATCTTTTGATGCTTTGCGACTTAGTCCGGTCTGACTTAACACCGACCATATATTACATTTTATTATTATACATGGCATGACAAATATACAAGAAAAGAAATCATTATTCGAGTTCTAAAATTTTGCAAAAGAAAAAACAGCCACGGTAATATTGAACTGAAAAACCGATTTAATCCACCTAGCAGTGAGATGCGATATTTCTTACACATATCACTATTGGATTAGTTTGCAGAACTCATGAGAAGTAGGCACCCAACTAGAGGTTGGATGAACACAGTTTCTAGTCTTGCACGAATCAAAACTCGAATAAACTGAATAAATTATAGAAAATCAACAAAACGAACGAAATAGAAAGTAAAGCAAAAGATGAAATAATAGGTTTTCAAATTCATAAAATGAGTAGAAAAATTAATGTAAATCAAAATTATAAAATACACGAATCAAATTAGATGTTTATTAAATATAAATTAAGATTATATTTAGAAATAGTTATAAGATAAATAGAATAAATTGACTCGTACTAACAAATTGAATGAAATAAAAGGAATGACTGAAAATGAAATGCATAAAATTGAAGATATGAATAAAATGAATCAAATGAATCAAATGAATCAAATGAATCAAATGAATCAAATGAATCAAATGAATCAAATGAATCAAACGAATCAAATGAATCAAATGAATCAAATGATTCAAATGAATGAAATGAAACAAATGAATCAAATGAAACAAATTGATTTAATTCATCTAGTGAATACAATGAATCAAAAGAATGAAATGGATGAAATGAATAAAATGAATGGATGAACAAAATAAATAAAATAAATAATAAATGAAATGCATAAATAAAACAAACGAATCAAATAAACAAAATGAACTGAAGTGATAAAATGAATAAAAAGAAGAAAATGAGCAGAATAAAATGCATTGATTAAAATGAAAAATTAAACGATGGTAAAAGGTTATAAAATAATATTCTTTAAATTTAATTGTATCAAATAAATCATTTGGATGAAATGATTAAAACTGAAAAAGTAGTCAGATTATTAAAGTGAAGAAACTGAACAAAATGAATAAAACTGGGAAAAATGAATAGAATGCATGCAATGAAAACAATGAATAAAATAAGTTAAATGAATAATATGAGTAAAATGCACAAAAAAACTAAACTGATCAGAGTGAATCCAAAGAATGAAACGAATAAAATAAGTAAAATGACGCAGATGAACAAAACGAATAAAAATATGCTGAATGGAATAAGTAATTAAATTGAAATTATCGTATATTTAAAGCTAAAAAACATTTTTGAATAAAGAAAATGAATAAACCGGATTGTACGAATTTGAGAACCATTGCATCAGAAAGTTTTAAAATGTTTTTGAAAATCCCATCTTTTGAGAAAACTCTAATAAATATACAATGGACTTTCTAGGGCTTCCGTCTTTTTAGGTTTTATTCTTTTCGTTTTCATGCTTGTTTACTTGACGGCGTCGTTTTAAGATTATCTGGTGTATATACTTTATTGTTGGACCTTAATAAGTTATCAGGAACCTGGAACGTTCAATTTGCTTTGGAATTCGAAGTTTACTTTTTGGTCACATATTCCCGAAAAAAGATTTATGTGCAGAACAGAATTTACTGGTCCAGTATTTTAACGCGCAATTGAATATAGTAAAGTAAGACAAGGTCACAGGTGCTTTTAAGCCCCTTGAACAGAAAATGATAGAGGGAGAATGCGATTCGTGAATAAGACAGGTAGATATTTCAAAGTTTTTATTTGCATTGAAGTTAATAGTGTAAAATGTCGTAAAAGCCATGCATTCAGTTGATTGCAATGCAGTCTCTTTCCATTCCTCCTTATAGCTTGCATATTGTTTCGTTCGGAATTCTCGTGCAGGTAATATTGATAAATAAGTCCTATACAAACCAATACTGTGAAAAAGAAATGTTTCAAACTACTCAGTATATGCAGATATGGACGACGATAAGTTAGAAGACACATTGTAGTTGCATTCCCCATCGAGAGTGGGTACTTTGGGAGACTTCTTTTTCTGGATCTAATTTGTGGATATTTTTGGTCTTTGGTCCGTTATTTTTCATGAAAGTTCGTACAAATACAACGAATGTGCATTTTCATAGTATCATTACAAAAAAGTTGTTCTTAGTTTTCACATGACATATTTGGGCATATACTTACCTTACCAGGCTAGGGCCTTTTTTCTCTTGCTGTATGCAGAAGCGGTCTCCAATCCACTCGGTCCATTGCTGCTTGTTGCCAGCCTCGCAGTCTTCGAAGGGTCCGCAGGTCGTCCTCTATCTGGTCGATCCACCGTGCTCGCTGTGCGCCCCGTCTTCTTGTTCCTGTAGGGTCGCCCTTAAGAACCATCTTCACCGGGTCGTCGTCTGATATTCTCACGACGTGTACAGTCCACCGCAAACGTTCTATTTTTTGCGGTATGCGCGATGGATGGTTCTTCCAGCACCTGATACAACGCATGGTTCATTCGACTGCGCCACGTTCCTTTTCCATCAGCACGCCACCATAGGTGGTACGCAACACCTTTCGTTCGAAAACTCCAAGGGCGCGTTGGTCCTCCACGAGCATAGTCCAGGTCTCGTGGCCGTAGAGGACCACCGATCTAATCAGCGTCTTGTAGATAATCAACTTCGTGCGGCGGCGAATTTTGTTCGACCGGAGCGTACTCCGGGGTCCAAAGTAGGCACGATTTCCCGCCAAGATCCGTCTCTGAATTTCTCTGCTGTTATCATTGTCGTCGCTTACCAGTGAGCCCAAATACATGAATTCGTCGACCATCTCGATTTCGTCACCGTCAATCCGAACTCGGGATGGGAGGTTCACATTGTCATCTCTAGAACCTCTTCTTCTCATGTATTTTGTCTTCGAAACGTTGATGGCAAGTCCATTCCTGCTGAATTCAGCTTTCAGTCTTTGAGCATATAGCCATGAATTTCCTTTATTATAGTGTAGATACAGGCTTTGAATACAACTGAATTAAATTTGAGTTGATGTAGCAGCAGACAAAAAATAGTTTTGTTTTCTCAAACCTTCACAATTACATCGCACACATGAAATATGCTTGAATATTAATAAATATTTAAAATTGGCAGAAGATCTTATCACACAACTTAGAAATGGATACAGAAATAGCTAGGTAGATGAGAGAGAAGGGAGACAGAGAGAGAGAGATGGGGGTGGGCGTGTGAGGAATGGCAAATGATGGTTAAGGCAGTGACCTTATTTTTATAGGTATGTTATGCAATATATTATTATCATAAATAATGTAAGTAGTAATTTTTGCGCCATAACCAGTATAACCTAAATCTCGCAAAAGAGCTAAATTTTCGCTAGAGTTTTGGGCTTCAAACATACAGTTGCTTTCGGTGACGCCACGAGTATAATTATATGAGAAATCTGTTATCTCACTACTAGGTGAATTACTTGTTGATCTGTGTATTGATATACCATCCATCATTTATCTCATGATTGAACGCAACGCCTAATCCAAGGGATAAATACATGAACTCGCTGTTTCACTACCAACACATTTTTTGTCTTTGAAGTGAACTTGTATATTGATTTTTGAGAAATACTTCATTTATTATAGAGGTAATTCACAAAATGTTCTCAACATCGAATTCCTTGAATCACGTAGATGTGTTTTCATACCCCGATATTCAAAATCGGTTTAGTTTTGCCCCTAAAACACCAGTAAAGCAATACTCTGTATGAAACAATCTCATTTTTAGTTAGTGGAAATTGGTAAGCGAAGAATAAAAATACAAAATGTTTAATATCTCCGCCGCTCGTGCGCGGCAATATTGCATTGTTCGAAAGTTATTTGCAAAAAACCTGCCATGTTTTGACAAAATCGCCCATATCTCAGAAAGTAAACAACATATCGAAAATCAAAAATAGTAGTGTCAAATGGCAACGTTAGGTCTTTCATTAAGATCGGTTCAGCCATTGATGAGATAATTACATGTCATTTTGTACATACATACATACACACACATACAGACATTGGGGGCAGCAGGGACAGGAGGACAGAAGTTCAGGGGCTTAACAACCCCCGGAGCTACTGCGAGGTGGGGAGTCTTGCTAGGATATGGTGGGGCAAGGCAATGTTGGGCTCTTGCAAACCTCTAGAAAAAGCCATATAAATCCGAATGCAGCTCCGACGAAGCGAGTCGGTGCCGCTTCCGCTAAGGTTTTACCCAAGACTTTAGCATAAAGCACCCTTACCCAACGGGAGTGCCAGCCGGCACATTAGGATCGACACCAGTAAGATCCTAATTACGGCATACTGGCGGCAGAACACGGATGTGAATAAGGATTTCATCGAAATTATCTACGGACCGACAGCCACGCCATTCCACTACCCTAGTAAGGATGGGTGACACTTCCCCGAACCGGCGAGTGGGCTAATGGTGCTGGCTGCCCCCCGTCCCAGTAAAACTTTGGTAGGTCTCCAAGTACGTTCGAAACCCGCCACCTTAGCTGGTGCAAGTAGGCTCAGTTGAAGGTTCCTGGCTAGCGCCGATCCGGCTCTGAACGCTGTACCCCATGAAGGACCGCGTCAACCTTTGCATGCGACCTCACTGCTCGCAAAGGTAACCATGGGATCATGTGAGGCGACTACTTATTACGGGCGTAGATAGCGGCTTGGAGTTGGGACCCAAAAAGCATGCAAGAAGACAAAATCAACAAAAACAACAAAAATTCTAACGGAGCAACTGTGATGAACCCGTTCGCCAAAGGTGGGCTAGCGAGGTCACCGACCCAGCATAACGAACAAGTGCAACAGCAAGTGCAACCACAACAGCAGCAGCAGCGAGAGCAGCCTAGCGAGTCCATACAGAGCACGAGCGGCAACAAACCAACTGGACGCCACGGAAAGCTAGGATTTCAGGTGCGCACACCGAAACCAAGCGTTACCCAAGAAGACCAGCAGTCTGGGTTACCTAAAGTGACGAAGTTGAGGCAAAAAATTGATGAACTCTACGAATTTGTGAAAAGCAAGAGCAACGTGCACGGACATATCAAGGATCTAGTGATTACCATCAAATCCGCAGTAGCAGCAGCCGAATGCGAACATATGGCGTTACTAGAGCAAGCTGAAAACGCCGAAAATGCGCTAAAGTCCACAGCGATAGAAGAAGCAGAAGCCTATGAGACACCGAAGGGCGGCCGGGATTCTCGTTCTCGTGAAAAGAATAAGGGAAACACCAGGAGAGGAGGAGGAACCGAAGAAGCCTAGGAAGGTCGGTGAAGGACAGCGAAAAAACCGACAATCGCAGAGTGAATGGCGTACCGTACCGTACCGAAACCGCAGAAGAGAGGAAGAAAAACAAAGAAAAGGAGGAAAAGAAGAAAAAGAAGAAAGAAGACCTTCGGCCACGCCAGCAGAAGCAGAGGGGAGACGCTCTAGTCGTCAAAGTAAACGAAGGCGTGACGAACGCTGCGATCCTCAAAAGGGTGCGAGAGGATCCCAAGTGGAAGGAGTTGGGGGAGAACGTTATAAGAACCAGGCATACTCAGAAAGGCGAAATGCTGTTCGAGCTGAAGAAAGATCCATTGATCAAGAGCTCGGCCTACCGGGAACTTGTGGCAGAAGCGGTGGGAGGAGAAGCGAATGTGAGAGCATTAGTTCAAGAAGCAGTGGTCGAGTGCAGGAATCTGGACGAGATCACAACGGAAGACGAAGTGAGAAGCGCGCTAATAGAGCAAGGAAACCTGGAGATGGAGCAGATATCAATAAGATTGAGGAAGGCGTACAGTGGCACACAGACAGCAGTGATACGCTTATCGCCAACCGCAGCCAACAAGCTTATGTCGACCGGTAAGATCAAAATCGGGTGGTCGGTGTGCTCGTTGCGATTGATCCCTAGAACCACTAAACAAATGGAGAGGTGTTTCAGATGCCTGGGTTTTGGCCATCAGGCAAGAAACTGTAGAGGCCCCGACAGATCTGATCTGTTCAGAAAATGTGGGGAGAAGGGACACATTGCTAGAGACTGCACAAAGCAACCGAAGTGCTTGCTCTGCACAAATGAGGTCGAAAAAGACCACATGACGGGAGGCTTCTTATGCCCAGAGTACAAAAAGGCGAAGGCAAGCCAATAATGATGGAGGTTACCCAGCTCAATCTCAATCATTGTGACATTGCACAGGGTTAGGGTTTCGGGAGAAATTCCGCCGCCGGGAAACTCACCGACGGTGTAGACTGGCTCCACCGCCGGGGACCAGTTGAGTAGTACGCGATGTAGCACCGGGCTCGGGTCGTCGGGGCGCCAGCGAACCGTACGTCAGGCTCCACCGGAATCGCCGGACCGACCTCGACACTCTACCGGGTAGCTCGTGAGTAGGCTAGATCCACCGTCGGGGATTAGACCGAGTAGACCGCGTCGAATAGCCAGAAGTGGGTCGTTGGGGCGCCAGTGAACCGGAAGCTACGCTCTACCCGGAATCGCTGGATGGACCTCAGCATCTGCTGGCTGGCTGTTGAGTAGGCTAGGTCAACCGCCGGGGACTAGACTGAGTAGACGAGGCGGGGAGCTTAATGGCTCACAGAAACGTACATCGGTATCGAGAGCGGTCTGCCGCTGAGGAATTCACGATAGGGCTGATTCGGCGCCGTGGACTACCCGACAGAATCGTGACGAAAAGGGGAGCTAATTGGCTCACGAAACAAACACCTGTAACGAAAGAAACTCCGTTGTCGGGGAATTTTCAATCGGACTAGGATAAGCGGTAAAGCTGGAAGATTTTAGTAGAGCTAAATGGCTCAAGAAAGCGGGTATCGGTGTCGGGGGAAATTCCTCCGTCGGGGAACCATAGGTCGGAGTAGGATGAGTTCACCGTTGAGCACTATCCAAGCGGATCGTGATGAGGCCGGGAGCTGAATGACGCACGGAAACATGAGCTGAATGGCTCAGGGAATCAGCACCTAAACGGCTCACCACAGGGACGAGAAATAAACGGCGACCTAATGGATGGAGACAAGAAGCAGGAGAGGAACCGAGAGTTAAATCAAAGCTCATAGATCGTGTCACACCATAAACTAAGCGAGGCTCCGAGATAGAGCAGCAGAAAGAGGTGCGACGAAAGCGCAACGAACCCCCCCCCCCCCCCCCCACGAAGTAATTCGATGACGTAGTTCCGTGGGGAAGAAGGGCATAAAAAGTAAAGAAAGTTTTTAGTGGTTAGGCAAGAACGTGAGTCGTGAGTCCCACACAGTGCCAATACACTACAGGCCAGGCTTTTGAAGCTTTTTTAACCTTACTATTAAAAAAACACAAACAGATATTGTCTCAATTTGTCGAGCTGAGTCGATTGGTATAAGAAACTCGGCCCTCCGGGCCTCGGAAAAACTTTTCAATGTTTGAGCGAGTCCTATACATTTCTTTTGTAAGAAATGTAAAAAGGTGCAAAATCGGCAAAATCCCAAAAAGCCGATTTAAAAAAAAAATCGTGATAACATAAAATCTCGACGTTTCATGCATTTTAAAGATGTTTGGCATCAAAAATACGAATTCGATTTCTGAAATTTCATGGAGCCCCTCCTTTGAAAAAAATTTTGAGTTCCGGCTTATATGGAAATTTCATATGTGACCGGAACCATATAAGCGATCCGTGCGAAATTTTATAGACATCTGTGGGGATAATATATCTATCATTTGGGACTATGTTTGTGAAAATAGGCCGTACCACTTCTGAGAAACTGATATGAGTTTGCTAGTTTTGAAAGATGGCCGCTTTTCCCGGGCACTTCCGGAACCGTCTAAGGTTGTCAATGTAGTCAACGAAAGTTTGTTTGGCCGTCGATGACCTAGAACTGCAAATTTACGTTGTTTGAGAGACATTTTAGCGCAATTTTTACGTTTTTTGCTTTCATCGGAATATCGGTTTGATTCACAATTTGCACGCCACAACCCGTAACTCCATAACCGGAAGTCGGATCGGGATAAAAATTAATAGCCGTTTACGGGGACGCAACATCTTTCATTTGAGACAAATTTTGGTTGATTCGGTCTAGCCATCTCCGAGAAACCGATGTGACTGTTATTCTGAATTTAGATACTTCCGCCGGGGCTTCCGGAACCGATGATGGCGGCCAATATGACCAAAGAGACTTTGAATGGCTGTTAGTAACCAAGTACTACAAATCGAAGCAGTTGTGGTCACTTTTTGGAAAATTTTTCACCATTATACATTCATTTCAGAATTTATTAAAATCGACATTTTCTACGTGATCGTACTCATCACCCTGTAATTCCGGAACCGGAAGTCGGATCAATTAGAAATTCAATAGCAGCATATGGGAACGTTGCACCTTTCATCTGGGACTAAGTTGTGAAAATCGGTTCAGTCATCTCTGAGAAAAGTGAGTGAGATTGTGTTCGCATACACACACAGACGCACTTACACACATCCATACAAGGGAAGCGACAGATCTGATCTGTTCAGAAAATGTGGGGAGAAGGGACACATTGCTAGAGACTGCACAAAGCAACCGAAGTGCTTGCTCTGCACAAATGAGGTCAAAAAAGACCACATGACGGGAGGCTTCTTATGCCCAGAGTACAAAAAGGCGAAGGCAAGCCAATAATGATGGAGGTTACCCAGCTCAATCTCAATCATTGTGACATTGCACAGCAACTGTTGTGGCAGTCAACAACAGAAATGAAGTGCGACGTTGCAATTATTGCAGAGCCGTATCGTGTCCCTCCCGATAACAGTAACTGGGTGGTGGATAGTGCAGGGATGGTGGCAGTCCAAGTGATGGGCGGATTCTCTGTTCAAAAAGTGGTGGATAGCACACACGAAGGTTTCGTGATCGCCAGGATAAACGGCGTATTCGTTTGTAGCTGTTATGCTCCTCCACGGTGGACACCAGAGCAATACAACCGGATGCTGACGCATTAACCGACTCGTTAGTCGGGCGAACGCCGGTTGTTATAGGAGGAGATTTCAACGCTTGGGCCGTGGAGTGGGGTAGCAGGCTGACCAACGCACGAGGTTACAGCCTATTGGAAGCACTGGCGAAGCTGGACGTAAAGCTATGCAATGAAGGTTCCGCTAGCACATTCCGTAAAGACGGTCGGGAATCCATCATCGACGTAACATTCTCCAGCGCGTCGCTGATAGATGACATGAATTGGCGAGTTAGTGAGCAGTAAATACATAGTGATCACCAAGCCATCAGAGGCAGTCAGAAAAGAGTGTAAGGTAACATTCCGGGCGGCTAGGGCCGCTTTTAAATGTGAGATAGTGTTCTGCAAGTCCACCTGCTACAAGGAGCTGTGCAGAGAAGTAGACGCTAACCCCTGGGACAATGCTTACCGTGTCGTTATGGCCAGGATCAAGAGCCCAATGACGCCAGTCGAAATGTGCGGCGACAAGCTGAAAATTATCGTGGAGGACCTTTTCCCGAAGCACGACTCAACCGCATGGCCGCCTACACCGTACGCTGATGCAGATGGTGGAAATGCAGGTGACAATCGGGTTTACAACGACGAGCTCCTTATAGTGGCAAAAGGGCTGAAAGCGAAGAAAGCTCCCGGACCGGATGGTATCCCCCACGTGGCACTGAAGACTGCGATCCTGGCGTTTCCGGACATGTTCAGGATAGTCCTACAGAAATGCCTGGACGATGGCTACTTCCCGGATAGATGGAAGATCCAGAAGCTAGTGTTACTGCCAAAACCAGGGAAACCACCAGGAGATCCAGCATCGTATCGGCCAATATGCCTGCTGGATACTTTTGATAAACTCCTGGAAAGAGTCATCCTCAACAGGCTGACGACCTACGCTGAAAGTGAGACGGACTATCGCAGAGACAGTTCGGGTTCCGGAAAGGAATATCGACGGTAGACGCCATCCGCATCGTCATCGCGAACGCGGAGAAAGCATTGAAGCAAAAGAGAAGGGGTAATCGCTACTGCGCCGTGGTAATGATAGACGTGAAGAACGCGTTCAACAGTGCTAGCTGGGGAGCCATCGCCGTAGCGCTGCATAGAATGCGGGTTCCGGACTATCTGTGCAAGGTTCTGAAAAGGTACTTTCAGAACCGAGTACTGGTCTACGAAACGAACATGGGGCAGAGGTCGATTAGGGTAACGGCGGGAGTACCTCTGGGCTCCATACTCGGCCCAACGCTCTGGAATATTATGTACAACGGAGTGTTAACATTGGAACTGCCCAGGGGAGTGGAGATCGTCGGCTTTGCAGATGATGTTGTCCTGACGATAACGGGTGAGACCCATGAGGAGGTGGAGATGCTGACGGCAAAGACAATAGGCATCGTGGAAACCTGGATGGTTAACGTCAGGTTGCAGCTAGCTCACCACAAGACTGAGGTAGTGCTGGTTAGCAATCGTAAGCAAATCCAGCGTCTCGAGATCAGCGTCGGGGGACAATCTATTCCATCGATGCGCGCGCTGAAGCACCTGGTTGTGATGGTTGACGATCAGTTGAATTTCAACTGACATGTCGACTATGTATGTGAAAAGGCTGCGAGAACAACTAGCGCATTGGCAAGGATCATGCCGAATCACGGAGGGGCAAGAGGCAGCACGAGACGTCTCCTGGCGAATGTCTCATCCTCAATCCTGAGATACGGCGTACCGGCCTGGGCTGCTGCGCTGAACTCAAAGCAGAACCGGACGAAGTTGACAAGCACTTTTCGCCTAATGGCTGTTCGTGTCGCAAGTGCGTACAGAACGATATCGTCGGAGGCGGTATGCGTAATTGCCGGGATGATTCCCATCTGCATCACTCTGGCTGAGGACGTAGAATGCTACCAACGGAGAAATGAACGTAATGCAAGGAGACTGGTTCGAGCGGACTCGTTGGCTAAGTGGCAGCAAGAGTGGGATTACTCGGAGAAAGGAAGGTGGACCCACCGACTCATCCCGAATGTGTCTACAGTTGTCCGGGCATGGATGCTTCCGGAAATACCTACATCGGTTTGGACACGCTTCGTCACCCCTTTGCCCGGAGTGTGTGAACGTGCAAGAGACACCGGAACACGTGGTCTTCGAATGCCCCAGATTCGAAGAAGTCCGAAAGGGTATGTCTGATATAACAGTGGATAATATCGTCGAAGAGATGTGCCGCGACGAGCATATCTGGGACGCTGTCAACAGAGTTGTTACGAGTATACTCTCCGAGCTGCACAGGAAGTGGCGAAGGGACCAACAAAATAACGACATTGGTTAGAACGCCACAGTAGAACCACAAATAGGGTTTCGGGAGAATTTCCGCCGCCGGGAAACTCACCGACGGTGTAGACTGGCTCCACCGCCGGGGACCAGTTGAGTAGTACGCGATGTAGCACCGGGCTCGGGTCGTCGGGGCGCCAGCGAACCGTACGTCAGGCTCCACCGGAATCGCCGGACCGACCTCGACACTCTACCGGGTAGCTCGTGAGTAGGCTAGATCCACCGTCGGGGATTAGACCGAGTAGACCACGTCGAATAGCCAGAAGTGGGTCGTTGGAGCGCCAGTGAACCGGAAGCTACGCTCTACCCGGAATCGCTGGATGGACCTCAGCATCTGCTGGCTGGCTGTTGAGTAGGCTAGGTCAACCGCCGGGGACTAGACTGAGTAGACGAGGCGGGGAGCTTAATGGCTCACAGAAACGTACATCGGTATCGAGAGCGGTCTGCCGCTGAGGAATTCACGATAGGGCTGATTCGGCGCCGTGGACTACCCGACAGAATCGTGACGAAAAGGGGAGCTAATTGGCTCACGAAACAAACACCTGTAACGAAAGAAATTCCGTTGTCGGGGAATTTTCAATCGGACTAGGATAAGCGGTAAAGCTGGAAGATTTTAGTAGAGCTAAATGGCTCAAGAAAGCGGGTATCGGTGTCGGGGGAAATTCCTCCGTCGGGGAACCATAGGTCGGAGTAGGATGAGTTCACCGTTGAGCACTATCCAAGCGGATCGTGATGAGGCCGGGAGCTGAATGACGCACGGAAACATGAGCTGAATGGCTCAGGGAATCAGCACCTAAACGGCTCACCACAGGGACGAGAAATAAACGGCGACCTAATGGATGGAGACAAGAAGCAGGAGAGGAACCGAGAGTTAAATCAAAGCTCATAGGTCGTGTCACTCCATAAACTAAGCGAGGCTCCGAGATAGAGCAGCAGAAAGAGGTGCGACGAAAGCGCAACGAACCCCCCCCCCCCCCCACGAAGTAATTCGATGACGTAGTTCCGTGGGGAAGAAGGGCATAAAAAGTAAAGAAAGTTTTTAGTGGTTAGGCACGAACGTGAGTCGTGAGTCCCACACAGTGCCAATACACTACAGGCCAGGCTTTTGAAGCTTTTTTAACGTTACTATTAAAAAAACACAAACAGATATTGTCTCAATTTGTCGAGCTGAGTCGATTGGTATAAGAAACTCGGCCCTCCGGGCCTCGGAAAAACTTTTCAATGTTTGAGCGAGTCCTATACATTTCTTTTGTAAGAAATGTAAAAAGGTGCAAAATCGGCAAAATCCCAAAAAGCCGATTTAAA
Organism: Topomyia yanbarensis; assembly: GCF_030247195.1. Classification (NCBI taxonomy): domain Eukaryota; kingdom Metazoa; phylum Arthropoda; class Insecta; order Diptera; family Culicidae; genus Topomyia; species Topomyia yanbarensis. The sequence continues at coordinate 273,586,215 of NC_080671.1, forward strand.
AAAAAATCGTGATAACATAAAATCTCGACGTTTCATGCATTTTAAAGATGTTTGGCATCAAAAATACGAATTCGATTTCTGAAATTTCATGGAGCCCCTCCTTTGAAAAAAATTTTGAGTTCCGGCTTATATGGAAATTTCATATGTGACCGGAACCATATAAGCGATCCGTGCGAAATTTTATAGACATCTGTGGGGATAATATATCTATCATTTGGGACTATGTTTGTGAAAATAGGCCGTACCACTTCTGAGAAACTGATATGAGTTTGCTAGTTTTGAAAGATGGCCGCTTTTCCCGGGCACTTCCGGAACCGTCTAAGGTTGTCAATGTAGTCAACGAAAGTTTGTTTGGCCGTCGATGACCTAGAACTGCAAATTTACGTTGTTTGAGAGACATTTTAGCGCAATTTTTACGTTTTTTGCTTTCATCGGAATATCGGTTTGATTCACAATTTGCACGCCACAACCCGTAACTCCATAACCGGAAGTCGGATCGGGATAAAAATTAATAGCCGTTTACGGGGACGCAACATCTTTCATTTGAGACAAATTTTGGTTGATTCGGTCTAGCCATCTCCGAGACACCGATGTGACTGTTATTCTGAATTTAGATACTTCCGCCGGGGCTTCCGGAACCGATGATGGCGGCCAATATGACCAAAGAGACTTTGAATGGCTGTTAGTAACCAAGTACTACAAATCGAAGCAGTTGTGGTCACTTTTTGGAAAAATTTTCACCATTATACATTCATTTCAGAATTTATTAAAATCGACATTTTCTACGTGATCGTACTCATCACCCTGTAATTTCGGAACCGGAAGTCGGATCAATTAGAAATTCAATAGCAGCATATGGGAACGTTGCACCTTTCATCTGGGACTAAGTTGTGAAAATCGGTTCAGTCATCTCTGAGAAAAGTGAGTGAGATTGTGTTCGCATACACACACAGACGCACTTACACACATCCATACAAGGGAAGCGAGGGCGAGAGTGACCTCGCTGGGCAGAGCGATGGTACCAGCAACCCGGCGCGACCGGGGCAGGGGGCGTTAACCCCTGGACGCTGGTCACCAGGAAGAAGCCGGCACCGACACCGGAGGTACCGCCGCCCGCGAAGAAGGCCAAGGACAGAGGCGAGGTCTTGTGGTTAAAAACCGACAAGGACAAATACGCCGACGTCCTAAAGTCGATGAAGGCGACCGAAAACCTTTCGGCCCTTAGGCAAGATGTGCGTAGCGTGAGACGCACCAACACGGGAGAAATGCTTCTGGTACTGAAGTGAGGCGCACAATCTAGTGCGGTGTACAAGGCCTTGGCCCAAGAGGTCCTTGGTGAAGGCGTCCAGGTCAGGTCGCTAGGGGCGGAAATGACTCTCCAGTGCAAGCATCCGGACGAGTTCACGACCGCAGAAGCTGTCGTCGCAGCCGTTAAGGAACAATGCGACGTCACAATCGAGCGGGCCTCTGTGCGATTTAGAGATGGACCCTCTAGCACCCAAGTAGCCTACCTCAGGCTACTGAAGACGGATGCCAAAAAGGTAACCGAGAAAGGGAAGATGAAGATCGGCTGGTCGGTATGCCCTATTAGTATACCCCAGCCGCCTTCAGTGGATAGGTGCTATCGGTGCCTTGAGTCCGGCCACAAAGCATACGAGTGCAAAGGCATAGATAAGAGCAAACTATGTCGTCGCTGTGGCGAGGAGGGACATAAAGAGCGGGGGTGCACTAAGGCACACAAGTGCCTTATCTGCACCGCTAAGAAGCAAGCCCATAAACATGCTATGGGCGGACCTTCGTGTCCATTCGGTGAGTTAAATAAGAAGAAGCCGTGAACGTCACACAGCTAAATCTTAACCATTGTGCAGCAGCCCAACAGCTGCTGTGGCAGTCGGTCTCGGAGTCGAGGACAGATGTCGCCCTCTTATCAGACCCGTACAGCATCCCTGCCGGCAACGGCAATTGGGTGTCGGACGGGTCTGGAATGGTGGCAATCTGTACAACGGGACGGTTCCCGGTTCAAGAGGTAATACACTCCTCCGCCGAGGGTGTTGCGATTGCCAAGATCAATGGTGTGTTCTATTGCAGCTGCTACGCTCCACCAAGGTGGCCAATAGAACAGTTCAACCAGATGATCGACAGACTCTCGTCAGACCTAGTGGGCCGGAAACCGGTAGTCATAGCGGGAGACTTTAACGCTTGGCAGTGGAGTGGGGCAGCCGCTGTACAAATAGCAGGGGTCAAGCGCTAATGGAGGCGCTTGCGAAACTCGATACTGTGCTAGCTAATAATGGCTCCGCTAGTACAATCTGTAGAAACGGGGTGGAGGCGTGGATTGACCAAACATTTGCCAGCCCGAGTCTGGCTCCAGGCATGGAATGGAGGGTAGACGAAGGCTACACCCATAGCGATCATTTAGCAATCCGCTTTAGGATCAACTATGTTGTGTAGCATCCGAGGGCGGGAGATCCCTGTCAGGTACGCGGGTGGAAGTCCAATCACTTCGACAGGAGGCCAACACCGACAGTCTAAGCGGGGATGCGCTGGTAGCCGTTCTATCACGCGCGTGCGACGCCACTATGCCGAGAAAAACACTGCCAAGAAACGGCAGATGCCCGGGATACTGGTGGAGTGCCGAGATTGCAGCTCTACGGTCAGCCTGCCTCAGAGCTAGGCGTAGGATGCCAAGAGCTCGCACCGAGGATGCAAGAGAGAACCGCCGTGAAGTGTTTCGAGCTGCGAAATTGGCCCTTAACAAGGCCATTAAAAGCAGCAAGAGAGCGTGTTTCGACAACCTGTGTGAGAGTGCCAACGCGAATCCGTGGGGTGACGCCTACAGGATTGTGATGGCCAAGACCAAAGGGGGCTCTTCACCCCCAGAACGGTCTCCGGACCGGTTGGCAACGATTATCGAAGTACTCTTCCCGTCTCGAGCCACAAGCCCCTAGCCACCTGCACTACGAGACAGTGCGGGCACGGCCGAAATGGTGGCTACAGTGACGAATGAAGAACTACTCGCAATGGCTAAATCCCTAGCAATGAACAAATCTTCAGGGCCGGATGGAGTTCCAAACAACGCTCTCAAGCCAGCGATCATAGCGAACCCGAACATGTTCAGGCTAGCTATGCAGAGATGCCTTGACGAGTGCCGTTTCCCCGATTGATGGAAAAGGCAGAAATTGGTGCTGTTGCCGAAGCCCGGGAAGCCGCCAGGCGACCCATCGGCGTACAGACCAATCTGTCTGATCGACACGACTGGCAAACTGCTTGAGAGGATCATCCTCAACAGGCTAACCCCGTACGCGGAAGCTACGGACGGCCTGTCAAGCAACCAGTTTGGCTTTCGGAAGGGTAAGTCCACAGTGGACGCTCTCAACTCAGTGATAAATACTGCCGAGATAGCGATCCAACGGAAAAGGCGAGGTATTCGATACTGTGCGTTAGTGACACTTGACGTGAAGAACGCATTCAACAGCGCAAGCTGGGATGCCATCGCGCTCTCGTTACACCGGCTTAGCCTACCGGTGGGTCTGTACCGGATCCTGGAAAGTTACTTCCAGACCCGCTTACTGCTATACGAGACCGATGCCGGTCAGAAAAGGGTTCCGATTACCTCCTGGGGTCAAGATCATCGGCTTTGCCGACGACGTAACCTTGGAGGTCTACGGGGAGTCAATTCCTGAGGGAGAACTAACCGCAGAACACGCGATCAGCACGGTGGAGGAATGGATGAGCGCGAGAGGCCTGGAGCTCGCTCATCATAAGACGGAGGTAGTTATCGTCAACAACCGCAAGTCGGCACAACATGCAGTTATCCATGTGGGAGAAGTCGCGATCACTTCACAGCGAAGTCTGAAGTCTCTCGGAGTCATTATAGACGACAAGCTGACCTTCGGCAGCCATGTCGACTATACATGCAAGAGAGCGTCGACTGCTGTTGCGGCTCTATCGAGGATGATGTCCAACAGTTCAAAGGTGTGCGCCAGTAGACGTAGGTTACTGGCAGGCGTTGCCGTATCTATCCTCAGATACGGCGGCCCGTCATGGTCAAGAGCACTGAGGGTAACCAGTTACCTACAGAAACTGGAGAGCACCTACCGCGTGATGTGCCTCAGAGTGATATCTGCCTACCGCACGGTATCACACGATGCATCCTGCGTGATAGCGAGCATGATTCCAGTCGGGCTGGTCATTCGGGAAGATGAGAAGTGCTTCGAGCTACGTGGAAATAGAGGAGCCCGCGAGCGCACAAGGGTGACCTCGGTCGCCAGATGGCAGCGTGAGTGGGACAACTCCTCGAAAGGTAGGTGGACCCACCGGCTGATATGCTAGGTATCGAGCTGGGTGGGAATACCCCATGGGGAAGTTCCCTTCCACCTGACACAATTCCTGCCAGACCATGGCTGTTTCCGATAGTACCTCCGCAGGTTCGGGCACGCAGAAGTCTCAGTTTGCCCGGACTGCCCAGGTGTAGACGAAACTGCCGAACACATACTTTTCGTATGTCATCGGTTCGACGTCGAAAGAAGAGCAATGCTTAACGTCTGTGGCTGGGACACAACCCCTGATACCCTTAGCCAGCGGATATGTCAATCGGTGGAGAAGTGGAACGCAGTCTCGGCTGCTACCATCCAGACTGCCTGTAGGCTATAGGTAATCTGGCGAACCGAGCAACAGACGACGGGCACGGATAACTAGTGATTGGTTAGCTGGAGCGAAAAAGGCCAAGCGCAAAAAAGGGAGTGAATGGTCTGTTCATGCCGAGGCAGGTTTGGCGCAGCGACTGGCAACCGTGTAAGGGGTAAACCCAGCCACCCCGAAGCAAGACAGAAGAGTGAGTGTATAGGCGTATAAGTGGACTGCCTCATGCCAAGACGGGAGGGTCGTAGCGTAGTATGTTGGGACTTAGCTATCGATGCTCATGGCGTGGCAGAGGAGTGAAAGGGTGAGCATCGAAGTCAGTCTCACACGGCATGTTAAGGGTGAGCACAAAAGTCAGCCTCACATGGTATGGTAGAGGCTAGCACAAAAGTCAGCCTAGCAAGGAATGGAAAGGGTGAGCACACAAGTCAACCTCGCATGGTATGTCAGAAGTGGGGCCTAAGAAAAATGTCCCACATGGGATGCCAGGGGGAGTGACAAAGGTACAATAGAGTGGCACGATTGAGAGTGAACCAGGTGATAGGGTGAGCACCCAAGTCAGCCTCACATGGTATGAGTGGGGCGAGCATAAAAGTAAGCCTAGCAAGGAATGAGTAAGGTGAGCACACAAGTCAGCCTCGAAAGGAACGAAAAAGGTGAGCACAAAAGTAAGCCTAATGTGGGAGTGTTTGAAAGTGAATCAAGGTGCGATAGAGAGAGCACCCAAGTAAGCCTCATACAGGACGTATGAACGCGTGAGTGAGAGTGAATGAGTACATTAAGTACAGCCATCCCCCCAGAAGTAATACCGAGAGGTAGTTCCTGGGAGGAACGATGGCGGAGCCCAATGGAGATTAGTCGGTATTAATAGCAGCGTCACCATTCGAGGCCGACACGCCCCCAGTGCAACCCGTGCGGTAGCTTGGACCCTACCAATAGCACGTGTACTGGGCTAGGAAGCAAAGGTCTTCTCCATTGTAAAAAAAAACACATCCATACACACAGATGTTTGGCGAACACGACGAACTGAATCGAATGGTATATGTCACTCGGCCCTCCGTTAAAAAGACGGTTTTCAGAGCAATTGCAATACCTTTCTATTGAGAAAGACAAACCCATAATTATTGGGGAAGATGGGGTAAAACGCACCCCCGGGGCAAAATGCATCCCTTGCTTATATCGAAAACTGTTGAAAATTTCTAGGAAAGGGTAACACCAGTCGGAAGTCCGCCATAGTAAACATACTTTGCCAAAGCTTGATAACCGTACATCAATAGCAGCTCGAGAAATAAACAAAATACAATAACGTGCTCTTCTCATGTCATTATCGCGGCTCGTGCAACAAGGATTTTCTGCTCTTATAAATGAAATTGGTATTATTATATCAGTGCATTCCTGTTCTATTTATACCGTTGTTCATTATATGAAAAATCTACTAAATAATTCACTTTTTGCTAAATTTATATATCTGCTCCATCGGGGGCAAAATGCCCTCTTCTTTGATTTGGCTGATTTTTTAATTGAAAACAGAAAAAATGTTCTGAAAACCTGCTAATTGCATAACCTAAGGCTTTTTAATGGCACGCTTTTGTGAAATCTCGTTAGAAAACCAAAACTACTTGCTTGTTCACCGAGCATTCTGCCCCGTTGTTGCGGTGCATCCTGCCCCGTTGTTGTAGTGCATTATGCCCCGTTGTTGTGGTGCATTTTAACCCTGAACAGGTGCGTTTTGCCTCGCCAATTTTTCAAAAGGCAATTTTTAATGATTTTGAAAAATCTAATATTTTTCATGTTCTTGATTATTTTGCAAAGCGTTATGATTGTTATTACAAAGGAAAATGTTGGCAAAACGATATCATTAATGAAATTCTCCCGATTGATGATCTATAGCTGAGTTATGATCATATTTCCTTAGGGGGTGCGTTTTACCCCATCTTCCCCTACTTTATTTAAAATCTAATTCATGTCATTTTCTGTAGTATTTTCAATCTATTTAAATGAAAAAGTACTGAGTAAAGCCATGTCAAGTGATCCTCGATTTTTTCGCAAAATCACCGATCTTCTTAAGGTATATTTTATTGTATAGGGATTATGGTGAATAGCTTTTGGTATTAATATTTCGTTACAATTCCTTTTTTTCTTTAAGATATTAACCCTTAAACTTTATTGCATGATAAAATTGAAAATTTTATATCTCAAAAACTACTGAAGATAATTCAATGAATTTTTGCATACTTATGGAATGATATTTGCACTATCTTATAAAAATATTTTTACTTTATAATTGCGCGAATAACGGTACTTTGCATCTATTTAAAATTTTCAATTGTATTTTTTCTTGTGTTCTTCACGCTAAAAATTTTCAAAACGTATGTTAAGTTATGCGGCAATCTTTCACCTTCAATAATCTGTATTTATAATTTTTCATTTTTGTTCCTATCGAGAGTTATGGAGGATTTTGTAACAGTGCGCTGTTTCAACGCACGGCCCACTTTGATGCAGCCCGCGAGAACGTTCATATTGGCAACGTCGCACGTCACTACGTCAGAAAGCGCATCGTGTAGGAAGTGCGCATCGCATGACTAAAAGAAACCATATCTCTCGATTAGCGCAAAAGGGCAAACTTTTCAATACGAATTATCGAAGGTAATTTTTTTCCGGATATTTTGAGATGCGTTAAATTTTTTTGACTGAAGTGCACAACGAAAATTATAGTTGTTAAATATATTTTTTATTATTATAATTTAACGCTACTAACGATTAACATCTTTAAAAACACTTTTGTTAGTCAAAATACATCTACGTTATATCCAAATTCTTTTTTAGTCTACAACATTACTATATGAAAGTGGAAAATCTTATGCCAACAGCATTTTATTTCACGTTTTTATTTTCACCGAGTGAACAACGATGTGTCTTTTGAAAAAAGTTTACGTAAAATCTGTTGTTCAATCGCATCGATGTTGGGGTTTTTTATCACTATTGCTTCTGTTAATTCTGTTGATTGGTGGTTCTCCAAGTTCTGGTACGATATTATTTATTTTTGTCGAATTTCAATTATTCATCAACGATCTTTATTTCAAAATCCTCGTTACAGTTTTCCGCATGTACCTGTTGAGTCATCGAATATTCCAGTTCCATTACTTTGGCAAACACTATAAGAAGAAAAATTAAACGCGTAAATTTTCCTATATTTTAAACGCGTTATAGAGGAACCCATTACTATAAACATTGGATATAAAATCGAAAATTTAAGGAAAATTGTGTTTTGTTCATGTCCATATTTATTTTCGTTGTATTTTTTGCGCCCATTACGACATATGCTACACATGTGTTGACCAATATAATTTTTAAATTTATCACTCCACATGGATGGCATAAAAACAAGATACGACGAACATATTAATGAATTTTTTTTAACGGAATACATCATTCGTGTGATCGACCCATATTTATAACATAAATCAATCGAATGTTTTTTTGAGCAAATATTGTATATCTTGAGATAATATAGCATTTCGTCCAGTTCTCTCTATATGGGAAACACCCAAGTGCGATCGAAACAAAAACAAACGTCAAAACGTTTTCTCACTCGCACTGATGCAAATTAAATGAGCGCGTAATTTAACGCACGACCCGATGACGCATGGCTGAAAAGGCGCTATGTGGATTTAAGAAAAGATTCACAATCTACCTCTTAGACAGAACCAAGTGAAAATAAAACGTGGTGAAGTATGTCAATTTGTGAAAAATATGCTAACGCAGATTAAAACATGCCCACTGCTCAACTTTGCTCATCGGCTGGCAATAACCGAGCGCACTTGTCCGAGGTATTGAGTGACAGAAAATTAAATAACTCTTGAACAATATAATAACGCTAAAGAGCATGCAAATTACTCAGAAAAAATTCACTTTCAATTATCCATAAAGAAAAGCTTGTCTTTTTGCTTTAATCTCAGAGATGCCATTTTTGAACATGAGATACGCTCCTTCAAAGCGATGCGCATTAGGACGTTGCGACGTGCGGCATTGCCAATA